>NC_068961.1:21462229-21770145 GCF_026419915.1 Harpia harpyja
TTCAGCCTTGTGTCTCCCATACTGCAGAGCTATCTCCTACCTGTGGTGTCTCTGGACAGGGAGAGGAGACTGCTGCCATCACCCTCTCTTCCTCTAGCTACGTCTAACACGGGAAGAGTCCTCACCTGCTCTAGTTTTGAAACAAAGGTAAGGAAAATATTCGGGACTGTGAGTCTTGAGGGAGACAACTGAACAAGGCGCATGCATCCCAGAATATAAAACAAAAACCTTCCGCAAATAACCCCTGGTTGTCTTAGCTGTGACCATACTCAGTATGCTAGCTGTCGGAGGTCATTGTGATGTGCTCATTTGCAGCATCTCCTGCGCTGGCCTCTTTGGAGGAAGCAATATTTTGCAGGACTAGAGGGAAGATGCTGATGAAAGATTTTGAAGGCTTCGTATCTTAGTTAACTGATGTGTCTTTTTTGAGACTACGTAAAAAAGGGTGGAGGGGGGAGCTGTGTTCTTGACAGGGGTAATCTTTGTATTACACAGATATTTTGTTAGGGACCTCATAAAAGTAGACATGTTTTTCAATACATTGCAGGCTGATAAGCTTAAGTCCATAACTGCTAAAAGGTTAAAATAACCCCCAAAATTTCTTCCAGTTTTTTTGAGACTTTGCATCCATCTGCCACATCTCTTGTCCTACCTTGCATTTCTGGACCTTCTAAAAATCCCAGGTGTGTATAAGCATGACTCACACAACCTCCATCTGCTCTGTGATCCACGCTGGGCATAAGAACCTTATATTGCTGCCGCGAAGCCAAAGGGCTCCCTTCAAACTAAACACGCTTTTTGGGTGGGTATAATGCCATCTTAAAGGGATACTCCCATCTGAAGATTTTATTGCACTTACATGTAACTGTTTGGATGATGCAGAGGGCTATAAAGGTTTGTATCCTTATAAAAAATCAGTAACGCAATGGAAGATGAAAATGGATTCCAAAGAGCCAAACTTTTTACAAGAGTTCTTCAAGATTTAGGACTGTCATAGAATTTAGCACAACCCTGATCATCCTTGAATTACAGATTTAAAGTTGCTCTTGTTCTTCATGATCTTTGTAATTGCTCATTTTATAAAGATACTTTGCTAATTTTGCAGGAGACGCTGTACCTAGGGTCTATCTTTCTGTGCTGGCTATCTGCTTTCAAAGGCAAATACATGTAAAGATGCATTTCATTCAGACTAGAAGCTGAAATCCCTGCCAGATACAGCATAACATTAATGAAGATCAATAAAATTTGTTTGGAGTATTAGAAACAGCTATAAAAATGGAAGCTAGCTCCACTCTGTAAGTAAGTCCTCAGTTTACAGGTTTACTTATGGTTTACAGATTTACTCACATTAATCTAATGAAATTTAACAAAATAGTTAAAAGTATGTCCACAGGTTCTTTTAAATAGTTCCTTCCGTCTGTAAAGCAGTTCTGGAAACACTGGGTGACAAGATAGAGCTTCTTAGAAATAAATGGCAAAAGGTGTGTGGCAGGGGAAATTAGTAACACTGTTATTAAGAAGGACATTATTTTGCATGTATACTGGTCAGAATAGAAAGACATTTACCAGACCAAACCACACTATCTAGAAATACAGCATTGCCTAAAACATTTCAGCAACACAGCCAAGGAGTGAGTGACTTCAGGAAATGAGAAGTAACTCTGGTTTAGCTCAGGAAAGCCAGCTCCTTTTCTTGAAACAATTTCATAGCCCTTCACTTGCATATAAATTGCAAGTAGCAAGAGACTTGTAAGAGTTGTACAGGCATGTTTTGTACGATGAGCAGCCTCCTCCCAGCTGCAGTTTTTGGAGGGGGGGGAGCAGTAGCAGCATTCTTCATAGGGTTGCTTTCACACTTTAAATGGGACATATATGGGAACTAGAATAACACTGGTGCTGTTCTGAATGTATATTAGAAAGCACCAAAGTGGATATAATTTATCCCTATGGCATCCAGATGCCATGGAAACCCACCTCATATAAGCCAGGATGTTTCTTTTATGATTTAAATTCCATTTCTTCTGGCCCACATTAAGCATATGAATACCACCGAGGGAGAATTCACATACAAACTACCAAATGCTTCTTAGCAATTTCAGAACTTTTCCAAAGTGGCAGAGTCCTGGTTTCAGCTGGGATAGAGTTAATTTTCTTCCTAGTAGCTGGTACAGTGCTATATTTTGGATTTAGTATGAGAACAATGTTGATAACACACTGATGTTTTTAGTTGTTGCTAAGTAGTTACAGACAGCAAGATCAGTTGTATGATCCCTGTGCACATTTTCAATCCTTTAGTTGCTTCAGGAAGAAGGAGAAAACTCTTTAATGTAAAACTTTATGTAAACCTCTGTCTATGATATTTTAGTATGAACACTCTTACACAAAACCAGATTGCATTGTACTTCCACTGGATGGAGAAGTGGCCAGGACAGAGAGTCTAATGAAGATACTATTTCCTTACAGAGTGATTAAATAGAAGACCCTAAAAGTTCTTAACATCTTCCTTAATGGTTTAAGCAACTTTTTATTATCTCTTTTTGTAGCACGGTTCTCAATCTTGGAAGGTTCCCACTCATTGTGAGAAGGGAAAATAGATAATTCATATGCTAAAGAGGAGTATAAGATAGTTGTGTTAGAAGCAAAGTTTAATCTAAATTCTTTAGGAAAGGGGGAGGCTGCATGGCAAACTGAATTTTCTGTAATACCCTTAAAGTTCACTGAGGACCAGCTGAAGACTTGATCAGCTTTCTTGTATTTTTTCAGAGGCAAATAAGCAAAGTCACTAGAACTGTCTGAGTCCTCCCATGAAGTTTCTGTAGCTGAGTTCTGTAGGTTTGCTTTGTATCGCAGAAGAGAGGCGTCATCTCTCAATCACTCACCATCTTCCAGCTGTATCCTTCAGCTCCTTCACAAATCTGAAATGAATCTTACTGTGTTGAAGCTTAGAAAACTCTTTTCTCTAAAAGTGTTTCTTGTTAGCAGATGACTAATCCTTGCCGTCTCTGCCTTCTTGTGCTATTAGGAACTTCCCCTTGTACTGCCCGTGTTTTCCTACGTCTCAGTACTGCAACACTTGCATTCACAGGTATTCTGTTTTTTCACTATCTACGACAGCTGCATTGATGACAATTTGTGTGTGTATAAACACCTGGGGAAAAAAAAAGTGAATGCTATGCTTAATACTCTGGAACACTTTGATAATGACAACTGTATATTTATTTTCTTTGAGGTTGGTCAATAGCTATTGACAAGGTCCAGGGAAGGACTGCTTCTGTCAGACCAATCGGAGCTATATTCTTCAGTAGAGTTTATTCATTAATAAACTCAAAGTAGACTTTATTCAACAGTATTGTTAAAATATTTGCACAAATGTTTTCTTACAAGTTCTGAGACAAACACTCTGTTGCCTGCAATACAGGCTTTGCCTCCAAAGGCTGTTCTGGTAAAAGCCATTCTTCTTTCCTGCTTTCCTGCTTCGTTCCCCTGTTATTGAAGGTCTCTGGCAGAAGAGTGCAGGAGTAGGCTACTGAGCTAACTTTGGATGCCGCCACCACCACTAACCACCCTGCACGAAGTTATTACCCCAAGAGGGTGAACAGAGCAGAATGTGTGCCCACACCTTGGCTGTTTCAGTTTACACTTAAGCTGCTGATGGCAGTGGAGTCACATTCAGATGCCGAAGTGCAAAGCACATGGCTTTCTGCCTGCTTTCTTCTGTGACAGTGGTGGTGACCACCAGCAGAAGAAAAAGCAGCTACAGAATAGAGGAGACCCATAACGTCTTCAGTTGCTCCAGCTGTTGACCAGTGAATGAATGTGATCATCTGAGTAACTGCAGCCAGAGATATCACTGCCAGTTGTACAGATGTATCTGAACATGCTTTGAAGTAGCTACCTTGGGTATGGCCCGACAAATAGCTGAGGCAGAACAGAGTCCCATGCAGGCTGTTTCCAGTTATTTATTCAGTTTCTCAGGTGGTTTGCATAACCCAGGCTGAGAGTTGTGCTGCCATAGCTACATAGCACCAGCACTCCTGCTAGTTGAAAGTTAGACTGGGCTTGGGTGCATAAGCTCCAGTCATGGCTCCATACAAACAGACCAGCTCTGCCCTTATTTGTTTGTACAGTGGGGTTTCAATTCCCCACTGGGACCTTCAGGCACTGCTGCAATAGAAATAATAATGAATCATTAATAACTTCTGCTGAATCATTTGAAAACTATTCACTGTGCAGTTGATGTTTATTTATTAGTGCAGAATAGGTGATGCAACAAAAGATGGCAAACAAAATGAGCTGTGGACTGTTTTGCTCCAATTCATTGTACATTTTCTTCTGGGGATAATTATGTCTTAAAAAGAAAGCAAATTATGTGCATTTGTGGTTGGAAAGATTCCCCTTGCCTCCAAATACCTTCTTAAAATGGCTTTGTTTATTAGTCCTGGTAATGCTTTACTATTAATGCAGTACTGATAAAGTGTCTGGGGAGAGGTGGTTTCTTTCCAAAATAGAGTTATGAGATGTCAGAACCGGGTATGTTCTGTCCTTCTGTTAATATTTCTATGTTCTTTTGGCACAAATTCATGCCAGCCTCCACCTTTGGACCCAAAACAGCTAGATGGAGCTCTTTCCTCTCTAATTAACAGGAAACTGTCTTAAAGAACTAATTTAAAATCTTTGGACCAATCCTGCCAATGAAAATATTCTCATTTTTTAAATAAGATAGCTCTGAGTAAGAACTATGTAGGAAGGTTTTGCAAGATTAGACCCAAAGGCTTAAACTGGAAAGGATGCTAATAACGTGCATGTGAACAGAGCTAGTTCTGCAGTGCATGAACTGTTGACAAAAAAGATAAAATGAAAGAGAATGAAGTATAACTTGAAGGTTTCCTGTCAAGCAGTATCTCTGCAATTTATATACACATATATACAAAAGATTGGATTGGATGATATAGTGGTCTTTGTCTTTGACTCAGTGCATCTAGACAGATATCAAGTGCATTCATTAGTGAAGATAGCTAAGATGCTGCTTGTAAGAAGCTGTGTTGAAACAAGCCAGGTAGAGGTCCTATGATCTTAAATAGCACGGCCAAGAGAAGACTAAACATTGTCTTGAAAACGTACAAAGCAGGGCAGCAGCCTCAGACATTCGTGCTAGTTACTCTTGCTAAGTTACGAAAATCTACCCTAGTATGGATATAATTCCTTCTGTCAACCCTCAGGAAACGAAGATAAATGAAAATGGAGAACTATTTGCCTTAAAAATATGCAGAGTAAAGATATGCATAATTTACATAAATTTAATCAGAGATTACATTTTTGAAAAGTAAAGGTAACCAATAAACAAAGATCTGAGGATGTTTGCTCTTTGTTTTCCTTCATAATGCACGCACTTATGCTGGGATTGCACTAAAGCCTCTTAGAATCAATGGAAGATTTTCCCACTGATGTGGGGGAACTAAAAATAAACTATATCACATAATTGCTTTCACAAACAACTCGTCAAACTCCACTCTTGAAACTGCGCTTCTGTCAACTACTGAGAGATTCTGATTATAGACAGAGACACAACTGAGCTGTCTGCTTCTGCTTTGTTCTCCCCTTCATAGTCTATCAACACCATGAGCTAGCAGAGGGAACAGAGTCGCAGTGACACTTTGTGGCACCCACGCATCACCTCAACTTCAGAGCGCACAAGCGTCTTCCAGAGGGTGCCACAACCTCCTGCTAGTTCTGCTGTCTAAGACCTGGAGCCTGTCTTCCAGGGCAGCTGAAGGGTGGTGGGTCTGCTTGCTTCCCTTAAGTAGCCCCATTTCCATGGCCCAGGATGGAGGACTCCAAAGTGGACCCTGGGATTTTCCCAGCTGCACATGGCACTCTGGACCTGAAGGAGTCTGCCTGAGCTGCGTAATTCAGTCTCATGCTGTTAGTCAGTCACAACTTCTATCTATCCCTCTTTGCCTGTTTAGCTCCGACTAACAATAGTTACAGTTTGTAGCTACAGCTCCTACTGGAAAGCTGTTCCAGGATCTCACTGCACTGAAGATTAGAAACCTTCTGATCTCCAGATATAACTTACGAATAGCCAGTTTATACCTACCTGTTCTCATACAAGTATACCTAAAACCTTAAATAGACCTTCTCCCTCCATAGTGCTAATGGAATAGAGCCAGGCTGTGGCTATGTTAGCAAATTAATTTCAGTAATAAGACTGGATTGGTAGACAGAACCAGTCAGTGCTGAGACTCTTGCGTTACATCCTTTACAGGCAGTTTGCAGTTTACTTGGGATATGATTTATTCTGGTTTAATGTGCCCGCTGCACATGTGGTTCAAAGCTTTCTAAAGGAAATCTGTGCTTCAGACCTTTTCTTTCTGAATCTCAGGTTCCTCTAGGAAGTGCCACACTGTCCATCTGCCTTGTGCAGAGTCATGCCACTGCTCACAGCAGTTTCCTCACTGCTATTGTCTGTGTAAGGTCAAACACAGGAAAGTATCAGTTCTGTTCCTGTTCATGCTGTCTCTGCACGACACCACCTGCAGCTCCATCCACCTCCCTCCTCATAGCCTGCACAGTGCCTGCTGCGCTGTGCTGCAGGCAAGGAGGGAATCCTGTGGCTTCAGTCGGTACCCCAGCAGGACCGCCAGCGTGAGCTAACACTTGCAGTCCCAGGTTTCTTTGTCTGCTCTGACTACTTTGCCCAGGCTTGATCGGTGTTGAGTTGAGACTACTGGGACTGCATCACCATTGGGATGACCAGTAATGGGTATGAAACTTCCCACTGCAGTGGAGCACCTTACCAACCTGACATGAAATTTTGCAAGCTGATATCTGTATTCAGAATAGTAGCTGTAGCCCTGTGGAGCCTTAGAATCTTCAAAGCCTGGGCTGTGGCTAACCAGTGTGGGATGGGCAAATCCACCACGGGCAGGGTGCAATGAAGCTCTCCAAGACCATGCTCCACACCTGCTTCCTACATATAGTGCAAACAGGTGACATGAGCAAAATTGTTGAGACCTTTGCAATCCAGGGGTTGCAGAACTGTGTGTGTCATGGGGGAGAGGGGCAGAGCCCTTCTTTCTCATTCACTTCCCAGTGCATGGCGGTTACGATCACCTAAACTGCAAGGGCTACCACCACTTGTTGTTCAGGCCCAAGGCAGGCCAAGATGCCTTGACAGAGTTCACCAAAAAGACTCAGGATATTCATGCCTTCTACAGCTCTGGCCATGAAGTCAGTGGGATGCTGGCACCATCTTTTCAATCTGAACGAGCATCATTCAGGGCACTCGGGCCCTGTAGAGGAGCTGCATATCCATGCATCACTGGATCATGAGTCTGTGATGAGGACTACACTGCCAAGGATGGGAATGCTCCCTTACTGCAGGGACCTTCTTACTGCATGTGCAAGTCACGTGCATTTGGCCAACACACTGCGAGGTGGAGGGCCACGCAAAGCAGCCTTGATGCCAGTCCCCTCCAAATTATGGGTGCCTGCTGTGTCCCGCATGGTTGTGGGAGAGTGCATTTTGGACTGAAACTGTGAGGAACAGTTTCTTCAGAAAAACTGTGCACAACCTGTGGCACTCTGCACACAAAACACCCAGGATGCCACGCATGCTCGGGATGCTATCTGTTCCTTCATTGATGGAGAGCATCTGAGACAAGATGTTTAAATGTCCCCATCTTTTCCAGAAATGAAACTTCATAATGGAAATCAGAAAGTTTAAAAAAAAAAAAAATCCTGAAATGTCTTTTAGGTCTGCTTAGTCTTCCTTTTCCTCCAGGAGAGGCTACAGGAGATTTCTATAGCCCCAGGGGGGCTTCAGCTGCTCACTGGTAGTGCTCAATACACTATCGCTTTTCAGCAAACATGGTTACTCTAGCTAAGTCTTTGCTAGCTCTTTCTGCCTCCTATGACTTTTTCTGCATATCAGTATGTGATTTGACTCAGTAACTCTCAGGAAACCACCCCCACCCTCCGATGAGGTGAGTCTCCTGCCCTCACAGGTCTTTCCTGGAGTAGCTGCTCTGGGGGATGTAGCAGCCAGAATAATAACGCAGCTCAGGTGAAAGGGGCCGTGGGTGGGTGTGTTTTTTGCTGCTCAGCAAAGATCTGACAGGAGAAGGGGGACTTGAGGGTGGTTTGCTTGCATGTGGCACTGCAGGGAGCTGGCAGCAGGCACAGTGGTAGGAGGGAAGCTTGTTGAAGGCTCTGTTAGCTGAAGCTGCTTGGGGGATGGGACAATCGATAAGTGTTGGACTAGTAGAGCTAGCTGGCCCTGGACGGTGGGAAGGGACCCCTCAGCAAGAAGATTGTCCTCCCATGTCAGACAAAACTCCCTCTTACTCTCCCTTCCTTCTTTTCAAATCTCAGGAAAAAATCTCCCACCTCTTCTGTGCCTAGGCTTTTGCCTCAAATGCTTGATTCACAGAGAGACTGAGCCCTTCCAGCCTCACAAGTTGCCCATGTTCCTTGCCTGAGGGACTTAAAGCTGGACTCCCAGAACCATGGTTCTGCTGCAGAAGCATGCAACTTCTTTTTTGGTGTGAGAATGTGGAAGAAAGGTGGAGAGGAGTGGTAGCCAGCTGCTAATCCAGTAGCATCCTTGTGTTGTAAATACAGGGACACCTTTCAGCATCTATTTTTCAGTCTCGTGACTGAGGGCGGGAATGGGAGCAATAGCATTATTGTGCATGGTGCCATCGCTACATCTTCAGGTGATAATCCAGTGCATACAGGAAGGGGAAGGGACCATGCAAGAGCATCAGTCTGCAGAAGGCTAAGAGGGATGAACCACCATGGTGTGCTGCATTTCCAGCTTGCCTGGATGCCTGGACTGAGCTAGATGGTCCTGCTGGGTGGGATTGGATGAATGGTTTCAGATGTGGACAGTTCCTGCATGCAAAAATTCTCTGGCAGCTTATAACCCTTGGAGAATATTTTGCAAAAGTGGTCAGACCAGCAATATGCTAAACCAGAGCTCTAAATACACAGCTGTAATACAGCTACTAGAGGTTCACTCCTTCTCCTCCCAGCCTAGAGACATGAGTATGAAACTGTACCCTTACCGGTGCTCGAATTAACCTGGACAGAGGGTAAGTGTTGCAGGTCATGGTGGGAGTAGCCAAAGAAGGAGCCTCTCAGAATGCCCTCACATGCCTTCTGCAAGGTTTAGGGGTAGGGTCTCTCGGTCAATACTGGCCTGGTGGCACCGTGACCCCGGGCTATAGAGCTTCAAACAAACAGCCACCTTTGTGGTGGACTCCCAACCACAGAACTTTTAAAGCTGTCTGTAATGGACACAGATCTTCTCCTGTCCCCACAGAGTGATTATTTTCCTCAGAAAAACTGCCTTTCTCTTCTTCATGCAACATTGTTAGCAACCTGCTGATACTGCCACTGTGTTATTCAACTGCCCAAGTAGTTTTCAGCTTGTTCATCTCACAGTTTTACATTTCCTCAAGTCTCTGTGAATCTTCTAGGAGAATGGGCAGGTGTCTGATAATTTGACAAACAAGACAAAGATTGCAAGTTGGAAAAGGAAACAGTGACAAGGTTGGGCTGGTAACCAAGGGGAAAGGTAACAAACCTGGAGAGGCCTCTGTAGAAGATGAAGGGTCATTTGCAAAACCAGCTGAGGCATAGCAGTTGATAAATAGAAAGGCAGAGATGGCACTTGTTCCTTTGCATGTCAGGAGAGATGCTTTATGGTGTTGTAGGATCTGTGGAAGAGTCAAGAGACTCCTCACAGCATAGATACTTTACGCAACACCTTCTGGCAATGTGGCCCATGCCCTGGCTCAAACCCCCTTGTCTCCATGGAGCTTTGGAGCATTTCTGAAGTGGCAATTTCATTTTAGTTTCCTCCAAGGGAGGAAACTTGTGCACACCAAAATCACTCTGCCGCCTGAACCACGATGCTGGAACAGAGGCAAATGGGGAAGTCTCTTCAAAACTGTATGACTGTTTCAAGCCACAGTGTCCATGTAGATGTAGACATTAGCTCACACTGTCTTCGCAGCCTTCAGAGGGTGGGGGGAAACAAACTAAGATTTTCACATTGGTGCCCTTGCCTTGTAGCTGAGATGTGACACTAGATTGGTGCAATACCTACAGGATCCCTGCTCTAGTTTCCATGCCCACTTTCTCTTCTGAGGAATTTGGGTATAGGGATGCTTTTTTGCATCTGACCCACCCGAATATAAAGGTTGGTATCTGGACCTGGCAACTTGGAAGCATCTATAGGTCAGTAATATGGACATGACTTGTAGGCTGCCTCCCCTGAACCCACTATGTTGCCCTGAAGCTGGATGCCTCCTACTGTGTCCAAAAAGGCCAAGGTTGATGGCAAACCTACCTCTTCGTTATATGTAGAGGCCCTTTTTTTTTTAATTTGGCAGTACATGATCCAAGAAGATGCCTCCCAGATGTCCTATAGTGTTGAAAAGATTGAACAGAAGTAATCCAAGTAATTTGGGACAGTAAACTTATCCCATTGGATCTATGTGCTTTTTTAATTTCTCTTCTTAAATGATACTTTTGGAATTGAACAAAGTGGAAAAAAATGGACTGGATTTTTTTTATTCCACTGAAGTGTAACAAAGGACTGTGGTTTAAATCAATTCTGTTTCCTCTCTTTAGGAGATAATGTACAAAACTTTTGCACATAATAACATATTTTAAAAGCAAAGCTTTAACATAGAATTATAATTATTAAAAAAATGAAATGAAAGCTTTCTAATTTGGTGTCTAGCATTTCCTCAGCTTTGTATCTTCCAGTTGGATAAGTATCAATGAATCATCATAAGGCATTTGCCTGAGGTTCAGCTGTGTGATCACATCTAAATTTGTTCCTCACAACCAGAGGGATTAGCAGGAGCATAAATTAAGAGTTTTATCTACTTTAACCATTAAGCACAACTATTCAAGTTTTATATGTCTTTTTACACTTATTGTGTGATTATAATCAATATGAGATTTTTGTTTTGTTTTGCTCTTTTGATGCATTTCTTTGGAAACAAGATACTCCAACATTTCAAGACGAATCATTGCTGAGATTTTGCAGACTATCAGGCACCAAAAACCTCCTGAAACACCTGACAAAAGGTATTTACAATCAGACCTGCTTAATCCTAAATCAATCATCAAGTCCCGTTTCTATACAGGCTAGAAGAATCTTCGGGCTAACAAAAGGGTGACAGGAAACCAGATAGCCAGATAGTTGGATAAAGTAAGAAGGCATTAACCAGGCCTGAGTGATGTTCTGCAAAACAAGGAAGAGTAAATGCCAGTTCAGAGTTCAGAAGGGCAGATGAGAAATAATACTGCATACTGCCTCCTCTTCGCCCTATTAATAGCAGGACGTGGGGTGAAGCGTCCCTTGATAGCTGTGGGCCTTGCAGGAAGCTGCCAGCGGAGTTCAGCCACAACTGCACTGCGGCAAACGAGTCTCAGGGACTCCACCTGGAACACAGGGAAGTAATTTCTGGCATGCAGGCAGTCCTGGTTGATTAGCAGAGCCATAGGAGAGAGAAATCAAAGCAAATCCAATTTTAAAAACTCTGCATTGTCAGTGCCCTGCTGTGCTGGTAAGGGTCATCTTTGGTGTCCTTGGTTTTCTTCTCCCATTTTGAACAGCGTAAGGAACACATTCCCAGTATAGCTCATGAAGCTACCTGCTCTTCCCTGAGCCCTTTTCTTAGGACCTTCTACCACAACCCTGCGGGAAGCCACTGTCTTATAATGGCAGTGGGGATTCCTGTTATTAATTAGTCAATAAGAAATTAAGCTTCACTTGTTTTGGATTCCTACAGTTTATCTACATTAACTCATGTGCTTAGAAATGTTATGCTTGTCATCCTTCTCTTTCTCCTATTGTTTGTAACACTCACTTGTGTTATTTCCTATGCTAAAATGTAGGATGTTATCAGATGTCTGTGGAATGGAGGTGAGCATGTCTATAAAGGGATATTCTACATAACTAGATGCTTCTCTGAGGTGTGGGAGTATAGCGATATAACCATTTGTGCATCTGAGCCTCCTCTGATTCCTTTCAGACCCCTTACCATACCCAACATGCTTCAGGTGCGAGAGTATTTTTGAATTTGTAGTTGAAGATTAACCATTTCCTACTTATTGTCTCAGATAACCTGGTTGGGGGTAAGGTGAGGAAAACAAACGGTGAAGATACTATGCCACAGGGAAATCAGAAAGATTTAAAAAGCTGTCAGACTAAAATGAATCATTCTTTTCCAGGCAGCAGCCAATATCAGATACTTCAGGAAAAGTCGCATCCAATACCCACAGAATTGGTTTCTAATGCTGCTGATGGTATTCTTTCCTGATCCATTAGTGATCTAAAAAATTTCCTGTCCTTGTGTATATCTGAAAAATGAGTCCTAAAATGGATCAGGATGTTCTAAAATAGAAAATCAGGAAGACATTGCTTCAAATGGAAACATTAGGGTTAACCTAATCATCACCATGGGATGACAGTGATAAAAAATGACAGCTGTGAAAAGTCATCATCAACCATACCTGTAAATTAACACATCTGCACTCTGCTAAGGAAACTATTCCTTCATTTTCTTCTCTTATTAAATTTTTTCTGCCTGCCTTCCTTCCACCCTTTCCACTCCCCTAAACAAGGGCTCTAATTAGGGCAGAGAGGGCAGGTAGGAAGAGAAAGAGGAAACAGCTAGTGGAAAGGTATGGCTGGGCAGGTTGGCAGGCAGATTAGCCAGGTGATGGATGACACTCAGGAATGTTTGCATACTGTGCCTCCTTAATTGCTCTCCATGAAGTAGTGAACTAAAGAAGGAAGGGCTGATTTTATTTTAATCTGAATTGCTCACATGACCAAAGTTTCATTTAATCAGACCCTTTTCCTTGTCAGCTGGAGCTCCCTATCATCCCATCAATGAATATTCTCATTTTTTCTGCCTTTATATATCTTGCACATTTTACTATTCAGCTTTTTGAATAATGATAGCAATGCAGGCTGACGGATGCAAAAGGGGAGAAAAATGCATGCTTACTATCCTTGAATTACGTACTGCCTGCTAGAGTGCAGTACAAAACACTGTCCACGTTATAAAATCAGAGCATATCGGAATAAGTTATTAGAAGATAACTTATCCCCTGCCACAACTCCCATACAGTCAATTCAAGTCTTAGGGAAGATCCTATATAAACATTTGATGTATGCACTCTGTCTTTGATACTACTTTATTCCTAATGAAGAACAAAATCCAAAGCTTTGGTTAGGCACAAAGTAAAGTAAGAAACAGAAGGCAGTGATGGGCAGAGTCTTTCTTCCAAGGAACAGCTGTGGCAGGCTGTAGGCAAATGTAGGTCTGCACAGGTACATACATAACCAGTTTTTCCATGCCAGGACTAGACTTTTTCCCAACAGCCACTAATGCCTGTGCCCTCCCTGAGGGGCTCACTACCAAAGGGACTCCCTAGAGAGGCTCTGTGCTCCCGCAGTCAAGGTGTTGGGACTAAGCATGGCCAATGGCAATAAGCCCCCCGCTCAAGGCATCTTTGTTGCTCTTCTTGTGGGCTGGAGGTGAGGACGAGTAAAATACAGTCTTTGAGCAGTCTGGCAGAGATAGCGTGCTTCTGCTCTTTTCAACTGGGACCTGTATGTTCATTTGCACAAGTGAAGGGGCCTTTTCCTATTTTAGATAGTGCAACTTAAAGTGCATATTCAGTAAAAAGACTTGGATAGTTGCAGTGCAGTCCCACTTTGCTAATTAAACCAGAGTTGTGTTTAATTCATTTTGACAGCACACTTCTTCCCTCTGTTATATTTGTAACAGCAGGAACCCTACTCGCTGGCTAATAGTTCCACAGAAACATGCAATTACAGAAATTGCCTATCAGTCTTCATGTCTCTTGCCGTGGCCAACACAGTGAAAGCAGTGAAACTTATCCGACCAGATGTGAACTGGGTGTGTGCCATGGAGGCTTTCCTGTCCCTCCAGGCAATCACAGACAGCACAAATTTGTGTGTCAGGAAGGGGACAGAAGCACAGCTACAGATGTTCTTAAAGGCTGTCAAATTCCTCAATCCTATTTAGAAATAAGCACTGTTCCCTCTGATCCCTTGAGCTAATGCTTAGAGTAGACTTAACTAGTTACCTAACATAAAAAGTGAAAAAGAGAGTGGGTGTATGGTGTGAATCCATGGTGATGCACAGACTAGATGTTAGACAGGGTAAGAAGAAACTGTATTTCCTTCCATCTATCAGCTAACTGTGAGAATGGTAACTAGAGAAAATACAGCTTGGGAGGAGAAACTGGAATCTACAACAGTGTTTCTATCCATTGTGACCCATTAAAGAAAGATACACGCAATAACCTCTGGATGTGTAAAAGAGAAGAAGAAAAGAAGCATTGCTTTTAGCAGAAGAAAAGCTACCGTTTCCTTCCATCTACATCAACGCCTTCTGCGTCTGTTCATTCACCACAGCAGCCCTAGGGTGCTCTTTGAACAATGGTCCATAAGAACATTCACAATTCCAGAAAAATGTTTGTCCGTTATACACAGCATTTTAACCTGCAGCTGAAAATACAACACAGGAATTCATTAGGTGCCACTGCGCTCCTGTGAGACAGGAAAGGGTTGTCTTCTCTATTTTGCAAAAAAACAGTAAACAACAGCAATTATTAATGCTCAAGTATAAACCTACATCATCAGTTACAAAGGCTAAAACACAGTGCAGCTTTCCTCTCTGCATCTGTGGTCTTCTTCCTTTTAAAACATTTACCAGTTAAAAAAGAATGAGGAATTCAAGCTAATAAAACAGAGGGAATTATTCATGTAGGCTAACCACAACCTCGTAAGGCCAGTCTCTCTGGACACTAAATGGAGGCAGTTAGGATGAGCTGCCTGCTTGAGGAGACTTACTTTCCCTCTCTTTCTGCCCCCCGCTTCTCTCACCTTCTGAACACAGGTGGCCGACTGCACATGGCTCGTAAGCAGTTTGGAGAAGACACCCATGTCGGGACAACGCTAAATGCTTGAGGTTCCGCAGGAGCTGAGGCCGGAGAGCAATCCAGCCCTTGGAGTGCGGAGGGAGCTGCAGACACCAGCACTGGCCTTTCCCATCCCTTTCGCATCCCAGCGTGAAGCCATGAGACCCTTGGTCAAAGCAAGCTCCTTCCTCCTGGGACCAGCCCTTGTGTTCCTCTTCTCCTTGGACCTCCTGTGTACGTGGTGTGTACTTTATGACTCTTGATCATGTAGATAGGCTAATATGGCTCCTATTGGCAGGAGGACCAATTACCCTGGAGTCATTTAAGGAATTATGCTAAAATTAGCAGGGAGACACTCTTCGGGATGAGATCCGGCGTTTTTAAGTTATTTTTTAGACTTTTAATTTCAATTGAAAACAATTCTAAAAGTATATGAGTCCCTGACAACATGAGAGTTAAGCACCCAAATACCTTTAAATCTGTGGTTCCTAATCTGTGCTGAATATGCATTACCTCCTTAGGCGAAACAAGACACTTGAAGGTTTAATGTTTGATCTAAGCCCTCAGCTGACATTTATCAGAGCTGGTCAGGTGCCTGTTCATTTATTTTTTTCCCCAAGACAAGTATTCCCACTTTTTAAAAGAATTATTTTAATTATTTTCTCTAATGAAAGAGTTGAATTGACAAGTATTTCACAAGTTATTTCGCTTTCTTTTACGACTTACTTTTTGTGTGTGTTTGTTTGTCTGAGTGAGAAAAGAGAGCTGGGACATCACAGCCGACGTAGAAGTGCAACCCTTTGTTTTTTTAGTATACAATGACTTGCTCGGTGCCCTGGAAATTTATTTCCATGACAGCCTTCTTGAATGGCATATTTGCCGTTTTCAGTTTACTCTGCGTGCGTTTGCGTATGTGTGTGTGAGTGTGCGTGTGTGCTGGCAGGCGGGTGTGCCTGCAGAACAATTCCCATTGATGAGAAAGGCGAGGAGGAGGTATTTAGGAGATGTTATGAAAGACTTAGAAGGAAATAGCGTGGGTAGCTTCCAGAGAGAATTAATTATTAATGTTTATAGTTTAAAAGTTTTTAGAAGCCCAGCTGGTCGCAGTATGTGCGTGTGTGTACGTACGTGTGTGTGTATGTATGTGTGTGTGTATGTGTGTAAATATGAAGGTTAATGACTCACGCTGTGTTTAGTCAATGAATGAGTAAAAGTGCCCAGGCTTCAAGCAACAACTAGCAGACATGCCTGAGAATATCCACCCTGGTAATCATCACCCAGAACCCATAAACAGTGACATTTCACTTGCTTGGGACTTTCTGGCAGCCCTGATATTATCATTGCTGTCTATAGGGTCCTTTATGAAGTGACAAAGATACGTATTGCTTTTCTTTTACAAAAGTATCGTGCATGTTTACATGTGAATGATAATACTTATGACAGAAGACTTTGCTTTATTCCAAGAGAAACCATATAGCTGGTTTGAAATGGTAGAAGTCTGGTGTTCCCAGAAATGACCTGTATTTAAGGAAACAGTTGCACAACTAGCCAACATCCAGCTTGGCATGAGAGCTCGTTTTTGTCTTCATTTCTGAATAACTTATGGAAAAATTTCATATGGAAAAAACCTTCCTAATCCAAACAAGTAGAGAGAGACAGTTAAAATAAAAAAAAAAGGGGGGGCATTAGGACACTATAGCTGAGCACAAAAAGAGAGTTCTGATTTTTGTAATGAATTATTTATTTGCAAAAAGGAAAAGAAATTACATTTGTTTATATTTCACGTCTCTCCAGGAGTAAGAGCTTTTGCTAACAACTCAGAAGGCCTGGGTCTTGCTCTTTTCTCCACAAGCAGTGCTCTGAAATAAGTTATGTGTTCTTGGTCTCTCTAGCTGAAGCTTTCCTATTTATATGGGATCCTGAAAGATGCACTGAAATTGGTATTTGAAACCATGCATAAACTCCTTCTAAAACACCCAGGGGTTATTCTCTCTATAACAATGGCTATTTAAGCATTTTCTCTCTAGTGAGAGGAAAGGGTTCAAACATTTTCGGATGGAGGAGGAAATTGAACCTCAGATTCCCACATCTTGGATGTCTGAAAAAGTAATGATAGATTTTTTTCCCGTGCCATTTTTGTAATCAATGCCCACATCTGTCCTTTCTTTTCCATTACCTCATTGGTTTTTTTAATTACCTTACCTGGAAATAAGCAAGAAGTTTCATTTGTTCTAAGGTTTTGGCTTTTTTTTTCACTTGATCATTTCAACAAGACAAATGGGATGCTTTTATTTGGTCATGTCACAGCATTCCCCAGCTTTTGCTCTCAAAAACTTGGTTGCACCTGTTATATTTTCCTTGCTTAAAACTGTAGCAAACTAGTTCTCATTGCTGGCCAGAGCATGTGGTCCCTGACTGTGCACAGAAAATACCTGAGCAAATAGAGTAATATCACACCTTCCAGAAGCGGCTGCAGAGAGTGGACAGAAAGGACTCATCCTCAAGCTCTGAGGTCCTGACTTTGAGAAAGAGCAAAAGCCAGACTAAGAGAATTTCAGTAATTCTTTGGTGCTTTATATCAAAAGAATTTTTAGAATTTTAAGATTTTGTATATATATATATATGTATATATGAAAATTTTTAGTAGTCAGCAAATTCCAGTTAAGTTTAGATTTCTTTCTTCTCTGTCACTTTGCCAGGTTTAATCAGGGATTAAAGCTGAGATTTGTACACCCCTGGAACAAAAGGTCCGTGCATAAGAAATTGGGACAAGGAGAACAGCAGATTCTGCTCTGGCAAACTCAGCCACATCCATTCCTGAGCCTGGAAAACCAAGGAAAGCACAGACAGAAGGTCTGCATCTGCGAAGGCCCACTAGCCCTGCAGATGTAGAAACGGAGTACACCCAGCTGGTGTAGAAGTGGTTAGCATCTGGAATTTGAGTTCTCTGGCAACATACCGGTTACTGTTCACAGGGGGATTCGGTATGGTTGACACCTGAAAAGGTTAGAAGCTTGAGGATGGTGTGTTTCTATCAAATTACGTTATGGGTTGCAGCTCCAAAACTTGGCTGATTAGGCTTCTGAAGTCCAGGTAGCCAGGTTTTGTGCTGTTTACACATATAATACGCACAACATCTAGAAGCTCGTCTTCCACTGCCTTCATTTTTGTACTCCCACCTTCAAGGGTAAGGTCAGCAAGCTGAGCATCAGTGGAGATGAAGTCGTCATTAGCTCCCTTCTAGAAAGACAAAATTCAGCTTTAGCTTGTGCGTCTGTGTGTGTGTGTGTTTGTAGAGATGAGAGAACAGCCACCACTATTGTGACAACAAAGACGCGCTTTGCCAAAATCTGAGGTGGTGCAGGACAGAGGTTTATTGAGAGCTAGAGAACTGTGCTGTGGGGCAAAAGCCCGACATGATGTGGAAGGGACATAGCATTCCTCACCTAAACAGTTTTCCTCAAAGCCTCTTTCCACACAGAACTGTCCTGACACATCAGAGCTAAACAGTAGCAATGTACCAGATATCATTACACAAGTGTTAAAATCCCAGTTGGGTGCAATGCCAAACTTGCACCACGTGCAGGTGAAACCTGCTGAGCCCAGGCTCATGGGGGCCTCACGGCAAAAGACAGTGGCCTTACACCTTGTAGGGTCATAAACACCAGCCTCTGTCCTCACGCTTTATCAGGTAAAGCTTCAACAAATGTTGGGGAAATTTCTTCAGTATTCCTAAGAGTGTAACCCGGGGGTGGTCGGTGGCTTTGGGAGTCCACCCAGTCCTTACACTAGATGTATTTGTAAAGTATTGCCTGGGTGTCTGAAAAGGCGTAGGGCACCTCAGGATTTCACAGCAGTAAAACTCCCTCGTCAAGTTGCTTTGTGTTACCATTACACATACTGTTTACGTGGCTGTTGGCAAAAGCAAATTGAAGTTAGAATAGACCCACCTTCATCAACACCTGACCACCTCCAGACAACCAGTGGCGTGAGCTGTACCTGCTCGTTGATCTGTAATTCCTTGACTCTCAGCAGCTGCTTGCCCTCGTCCCACCCTTTCCTCTCAGGGCACTTCCTACCTGAAAAGCACCATATGTCCGCGCCAGACTTTTGCCCTCCCTGCTGCCCAGCCCTGTCTTGGCACCAGAGACTCGCTGCATCATGTCAGCCCCGCTGCCAGCTCTACAGCAGCCTCTTTCTCCATGTAGACTCCTCTAACTGTATGGCTAAGAACTCACACACCTTGCCAGTCTTCCCTTAGTTCTGATTAAGCCAGCTAAAAAGCAAAACCGATCAAAAAATCGTTTGTCACTTTGGTCCCTGAAGCATGTAAAAATTAAAATGTCCACCGAAATGTGTCTCTAATAGAAATGCAAGAAGGTAGCTGGGAGAAGTTTGTCTGCTTTTTACAAATAATAGTTAACATTCATAAAGTCTAACACAATTCTGTGACTAGATTTGGGGTAGCAGTTCTGAGGTATATGAGAAAAGAAGGGTAGAAACGTGAAGGAATGTACTAAAATCAGTTTCTGTACCAAAGAGCATGATGGCAGTAAATGCTGCATCTGTCTTTCAAAAATATCATACGGGATGTGCATGAGATCAGAACCAGAGAAACCAGTTCTTCAGTAACTAGTAAATTAATTGGAGCAGTAACCAAAATTAAAGTTATAAAATGCTGTGATGAACGCAACATAACAGGGGTAAATAAGCACTGCCTTTGCAAAGAAAATGTCTGTTTGTGAAAGTCTCAGCACAATAGCAGATTCCAAGGGATGGGACTGACAAAAACCAAGAATTGCATTTTGTATGAAAAACTGACATTTGAGCAGTTTGGATCCTTTCAACTTGAAATGCCGGGAGCTCCTGGTAGACAGGAGATCCAAGCACACACCAGTGGACTTCAGCACTCAGAGTCGAGTCTTGAACCTCGGCACTCTCCACCCTGGGGAAGAGCCCCGAGTCTGCAGCACTGGCAATCTTCCTCCCTCCCTTGTTCTCTCTCTCTATCTCACACACTCTTGTTTTTGTCACATTTTTGTGTGATCTTAGCACACATAGAAAGGTTGCTGCTGAATGTTTCTCCAGAAAGGCAGAACATTTGAAATAAAACTTGAATTCCAAAATAAAAATGTTTTGTTGAAAAATTCCAGACCATCCTTAAAAGAAAAGCATGCCATCCTGAGATCCAAAGTGCTTTTATTAAAGCCTGTCACAAAATTTTTATAATTGTAGCTACGTATGACAAATAATGTTATCTATTTTGGATTAAACAAAGCTTCTAGGGATTTCTGTCAGCATGCAGGAAAAACTTTTTTTCACCATCTGAACTGTAGTGAAAATCTCTGCTTGTAATGTAATGTCAGTAATAGAAATCAAACAATGCTAAAATAGACAAGAAGATGGAGAAGAATATAGTTATGTAAACTGAGAGTATGCCAAATGATGGTAGTCACATCTGAGAACAACAAAGCAAAACAAAACAAAGCCTGAATTGAAGTTTTGTGGCAATGGGCTAAAATCATGAGGATTATGCAGAAACCTCTGCATCGTGAGAGCATGAGATAGTTCATGCTAGGAAGGAGACAAGTAAGAGGGACTAAGAGACAGAGATAAAACATTGGCAATTCAAACAGAGAGAGAATGTAAATTGGGAGATTCCTTTTATGGCTCTCATAATACGAGAGAAGGGATAGTCTGTGAAATTGGGAAACAACACATTTAAACATGGTTTAAAGAAAATGCTCTTTATGCAATGTGTAATTATCTATTAGGACTGACTGCTAGAAGATAATTGAGGCAAAGGGCTTAGCAGGATTCAAAAAAAGATTAGACTTTTATACAGATAATAAGAACACTCATAGTTAATTAGGATAAGAAATGTACAGGATATACCTGTGGTGTGTTACGGCGTAAGAGAACTACCAGTTAGTGAAGGTTAGGTAATTATTTCCCCCATGGCTAGATCATTCTGCACCTGTTCAGTCTGGGTTTTCTTTCACCTTTTTCTGAAACATTCGCTGTCAGACTCAGGGTGACAAACCCGTCTGTGGATCAGTGCTGTGTTAAATGGTAATTCCCATGCCGCAAAGACAGTAAGGTTAGAGAATTGTACCTGTTTGATTCTAAGACCTGGAACTGGGAGACATGAAAACCTGTACAAAACCAGTATTTTGCTCCGCCCACTACTTCAGACAATGCACAGAGTTATTAAGACTCGCATGATCTTGGCAGCTTTTTGCCCTCTACTGAGCTTGGACAAAACTGGCTGATGCCTTCCCCAAAAGTCTGGTAGGATCAGCGTGGGCTGCTTTGTCTAAGAAGGGTATTTCAAAGAGAACGATGACCTGAGACTGAGATTTGAATACCAGCCCTGTGCAACAAGATACAGAGATTTTTTTATGATTAAATTACAAATGCTGTGGTTGAGTAATGTCAAATCCCCTCATTTTTAGTTAGAAGTAACTGAAATGGGGCCAAATTTAGAGAGACACCTGTCATCAGAGGTGGTGCTTTCTGATAAAACAGCAGCTCAAATACATCTGTATAGGAACTCATTAAATTATATCTCTCTCTACAACCACAATACCTTTTGAGGAGCAGCTTTTTACACACTGGTATTAAATTACTTCCTATGAGAAGCTATTTTTTTGTGTGCTTTTTGAAAAAATGCTAGCAATGTTACTGGTCAGTTTTAATGCTGAAGAAACCTGTTAATAATTCCGGGTTAGTCCATGATATTGTCAGTGAGAGAAAAAGGGAATATACTCATGTTTATTAAACAGCCAGTTGAGGGAACATGAAGAAATCCTCTGACCTGGTTCTGATCTCAATTAGACTGCATGAAACCAGACTAATTCTGGAACTTCAAGGAAGTTCCACATCGACATTGCAGCCTTTGGAGTAAAAACTGCCCAAGAGTTGTCCTGTCACTCAGCTGTAATCTTTCAAGTTGTTCTTCTGAGGTTAAATAAATTATATTGAATCTCCTTGAAAATGGTTTTGAAATTAAAGGAATAAAGTTTATATTGTCATCACCACTCTTAATAAGACTGAAGCATTTGCTTGTTCCTATTGCTTGAGTTACAATAAACTTACAGAAATCTCATAATCTGTGAGGAGTCTGACTGGTCTCACTGAATAAGATACTGCTCACCATCAAGCAGGGAATAAGAGTTTTTATCAAAAGGTTTTGATTTTTTTTTTTTTTTAGCTATTTAAAATGCTATTTTAACCTTTATCTTTTTAACATACTTTTTCCATTTCTTTTAACATTTCCTTTGTTTATATACTCCATTCTCATGACTTCTCTTTAGTGTTCATTACCCAAATGTAGGCTGATGATCTTCCACTGAGCTGGGGGAATTTAAAAGGAGAGGAAAAGGTCCCGAGGACAAGGGAGAGGGCAGCAGCAACTCCACAGAGTGCAGCTGCATGTTAACATTGGGCAAATTAATCTGTGTTTGAAGGGTTTCTGAACCAAAAGTGTAGGGATAGATGATAATTTCCCAAGCTCTTTTCATGTCTCTTCATAAGGGTCTGGCCACAGCGGTATTGATTATACAAGACTGTATTTCTGTGTATAAAGTTCTCTGCTTTCACAAACATGGTGTTTTCAAGCCATTCCTTCATCCTCTCGTTGGTTAAAATAGCACGTGCTTTTCAAAGCTGGGCACCTTACCTACAGAAACAAATGCCGAGGAGTCTCTTGGTCCCCACGAGTCCACCCAAGTGCCTTTCCTCAGGAGAGCCAGTCCTTCCTCAGAAGCAAAGGTTAATCGCCTGATCAGGTAAAGTACAACCAGCCGCCTTGCTGCGGACTAATCCTTAGTGACGCCGTTAGATGAGCACAGCTGGCCCCAGCCCCACCGTGCAGCCCCAGATGTGGGGCTCTGCCTTGTCCTCAGGCCCTGCAGCCCTGCGGGCAGCTGCGGTCCTGGAAAGGAAGGAGGTAAAGTTCACGTGGAAACTTCCAAGTTCTTCCTCCAGCAATGCCTGCATTTCCATCCATGTGCACATGCTGTGTTATTTTTTGATTTGACAGAAAACACATCTGTTCTCAGGGTGCTATACAGTTTGCAATGCCCGATGCCTTCATTTTTTTTCAACAACAGTTTTACGTGGCTCAGCTCTGCTGGTAATTCTGATAAAGGTGCTGGTGACAAACATGAGGGTGTTCATGAAAGCACAGTGAGAGGTAATTCAGGATACACTGTTTTCTATTAGGTTGAAGGGAGGTAGCTCTCTCTCCTTATATGACTCCTTTTTATTACTGTACATATTGTGTAAACATAAACTCTTTTATGTCTGGGTACTTTGTTCATCATGTGGCTGTTCACATACTTACACAATCTCTAAATTAAAAATTGCAAAATCTTTACAGTTTCATCTCCCTGGTCCTGTCTCAAATTTAACCTGATGACAGAAAATGCTGCCATGCCAGCTGTGTGCTGTACAAGGACTTGAATAACCGAGGCACCTCTGTTGCACACTCCCTGCAAACTTGCTAAAGCAAACCAGGTTGAAGAAATACATCCTCATTTGCCTGCGAAATTTTTCCATTTGCCATGGAAATTCTGTTTTGCTTGTTGGTTCAAGCACCCAATACTGATACTTGGAACTCACAGAACAGTTTTATCTTAAACAAAGTAGCTAAATGTAGATCAAGAATTTCTTCGGTACAGTCTTTAAATATTTAACACTAAAAAAAATACCTAAAAAAATTGCAAAGTTCTGTTCTCCTGAACATTGTAATACTAAGGAGGAGGCAGTTTCCAGTTTCAGGAATTCAGACATGCCCTTTTGGTTAGTACTTTCCCCAAAAAACATTATTTACCCAAAAAAGCACTGCCTGAAGGCAACACACACTCCTGCATTTCTCTTTTCCTCCTGGCATTGTACTCACTTTCTGACTGTCTCACACCCAGCTGCAAAATAAATCGGTACTACCAGATCCTGTTTCTGCAAGCAAGCCCCTGGGAAACCTATCAGTTCACATAGCTTTGGTTTTGCTCTTGCTTTGTTGGGCATTATCTTCGCACTACAGCTGCCACTGACCAAAGGAATGTTTAATTGCTGCTTCAGTACATATTGAGTGAAGCACGCTTAGTGTACGCATTACCGTTAAGCACACCTATACCTGATGGTAGCTTTTACCATCTTCCAGCTGGACTTAAGTCTGTTCTGTTGCAGTGCACAAGGTGCTGTACGTTAGTCCATGGGACAGGAGCTCCCCTGCACATTGGACCACCAGATCTGGAGGATCTCTCATATGCATGTGTTGTGGGAATGGAAGGGCTTTGATGTGAGGTTGTAGCCTGGGAGAATCTGACTTTTTCAGTGTATATATGAGATCTTTTCTGTGTCTAGTGCAATCGTCCAGCTGATCATAGAAGACGCTGACCAGTTAGTTTGGATAGAAGGTAAACCGTACATAGATTCATGGGATAGGGCCTTTGTGGTAGGGAAGGTGGGAATCAAATCAGAGTTCGTCAGCCTGTACGATAGACGCCTGTGTTACGCTTCAATCAGTCACCAGCCATACTAAATAACTTAACACTTGCTTTATGCCATAGGGTTAGTAGTATTTCATTTTTGCTCTGAACTGCAAAGAAAAGTCACCCTCAGAGATGCCAGGTATGTAATGAAGTTTAAATGCACACACAAAGGGAACTGCACTTGTTTTCTTGGGAGAAACATTCACAGAGGAGATGAGGTACACCCCTCGGCACCCCACCTCTCCTCCTGCACTCTGCTGGGGGGATTCTTTCTGTAAACTGATGAACAGTGCATCGACTGATCGATGGATCCGTCGATCTTTCATGCTCATCTATGGCAGAAACAATTTCCCATGCCTATCCAATCCTGACATAACATTTACTGCAGACAATAAAAAAGGTTTGATTTCAGGCCTGAAGAAGGCATGCCTATCCAAAAGGCTGTCTGTTTTTTACTGGCTGGTTTAATAAAAGATACTACATTTCTTACAAGGTTTGCCTAATGTATCTTCTGGCTGTTCCTTCTGTAGCAATACAGTTAAAACTGTGCTTGGCTTATAGAGACACAGGATTAAGGACCCATGCCCCCTTACAAGTGCTCCTCTTTGACTTGAGCATCTGAATGTTCTTAAGCACAGCTAGGCTCTGAATGCGATATTAAGTGCGAGACAAATGGTGTGTAAATAAACAAACAAAAAATCCTAGAGAAGCTCCTCAGCTGTTTCAACTGCAGAATGAGTTCCTCAAAAGATTGTTCTAGATATCAGTTCTTGTTTTAAGTACTATGAAATGCAGAATTACGTTCTCAGTGCATTTATATTTTAGCTGGATCTCTGTCCCTAGTTTACCACACTAAAATTAGACTGAGAAGTATCATTTCTGTTTTCATCAACTCCGTTAACTATTAGCACCCATACTTTCGTGGCTGGGCTTTCCCCCAAATATACATTTATGTTCTGTGCAACTACTGTCTTGTGAAAACATCACCAAGAGGAATTAATTGTGTGCGTCCCTCTCTCACGGCCCCGGGGTGCCAGGTTGTTAGGTACCACCTCAGGGCAGGGTCAGTAATAGAAACCTTCCTTCTAAAGGCTGTCAGCTCCCCGCAGATTTCAGCTCCGAGAGACTCACCGCACGCTCTCTGCTGAGGGCAGCAATGCCACGGTGGGGACGCTTGGCAATCCCCACCACCGTCCCCTCCGCAGAGTCGCCTGTGCTAGCACTTTTTACCCTGTTTCAGCTTTCACCTGGCTCGTTCTGATGGATGTGGGTCAGGACTGACTCTCCGAGTAGCTCAGGACAGGAATCTCTAGTAGCCTGGCAGTGACAGCCCTTAAAGGCTTGCTCTTCACCTCTTGACCCTGCAGCTAACAGAGAGGGAATGGTGACCTAATCATTGAAGGTTTTGGTTGTCTTTTCCTTTTTTTTTTGACATTTTTGCCTCTGAATCCTCTTTAGCACAAGAACAACAACTGGTAGTCTAGTGGCAACGTGCTGGGGAACAGACATATGAATTTGTATAGGAAGGAATATAAAGGGAAATATTCAATCTTAGAATATGGAGCTTTTATTTTTCCAGGCATTAGTGAGATTATCGAACTACGGAGGAGGACTGTTTTCATGCTTCCCCTGAAATTCTTTTCTGTAGCTCATTGAACTTCTGATTCATTCATTCTGTGCAAAACAGAGTGATTACAGACTTTAAAAGCCTGTATCTTTATCACTGTGGGTGTACTCTTCCCCTTCTTTTTTGTTGCTAAGCCAAATGGGTGAAAAGAATCTATCTTTTAGTCCAGAGCTCATTATGGACAAATATTAACCACTATTTCATAACTTTTAACAGACAAAGCTTTATCTTCTGGGGTGTGAAAATGTGTGTCTTAACAAAAATGTCTTTCCTTTCTTTCTGTAGGCACTGCCACTGACATCCTGCTGCCTGGAGGTCGGAGGGACCCGGATTTCTTCCTGCTTGACTAGTGCAAGGGCAGACTTGGGAGAAGCTGGCAGCCCAGGCACAGCGGGAAGAGCAAAACGCCTGCTTACCACCTCTGTGCTCCATCAGGAGGGAAAAAAAAGGGAAAATAAGTGGTTCCTCGAAGCAGCATTTCCCAGGCCCTGCTGCAGTGCTGTGGAGAGAAGGAGGCGAGTGGGCAAGTGGTAGCGTGTGATGGTCCCATTGGCCTTCTGTACTGGGGATTGACTGGTAGGTCAGCAGGGGGTGTCAGGGAAGGCTGTCTACTGGCGGCACTGGTGAACAGATGCAGAATACATTCTCTCTGCAGGTTTTCTGCATCTGAACAGAGGTCACAGCCAGGGGAAAGGGAGGTGCAGTGCCAACTGCTTTGCAGCAATCTGATCCCATCCACTTGAGGTAGAGCTGCATTGCCCCGCACTTCAACTACAGGTCGCACCAGAGGAGAACGCAGCAGAACAGAGCCTGACTTCACCCATTCTCCTTTCTGCTTCCCTTCTCTGACCATTGCTCCTTTCCTCCTCTGCTCCCCACCTCTGTTATAGCATTCCTGCTTCTCCTTATGCTGGGTAGCTGTTGAGACATCACCTAGCCAATCTTGGCACTGTCCTTGTCACTGGGCTTGCCTAGGAATCCTGACATCTTTCATTATTTAGTGAAAAGTTTCAATGTCTTATATTAATTTTGAATTGTGTAATAATACTAAATACTTCACACTAGCTTAGTACCTTCACCAGTGATTCTCCAAACATTTTCAGGGAGGATGGCAGGATTTCTACTCTTCCTAATACACAGCTGGGTAAACTGGGGCATAAACATGCACTTTGTCCATTCCATGAAGCAATTTTTCCAAGACCACACTGGGGTCCAGGACCTGTATCACCTGTCAAATCGAATCTGCAATATGAAAATAGTCCTGCAAAATGGCATTATCATCTCTCTTCATTCAAAACAGTCTAATGAGAAGTATGCAAATGTTTGACTATCAGTTGCATGGTCCTTTGGTAGCCAGGCTAGGAGACAAGTCACCCTTCTGAATTGGAAAGAGTCTGCTGACACTCACATCCACCAGCACAAACTTGTCTTACCTCTTCAGCACCATTGAAGCATGATGCCACCAAAGCTTTGTGCCAATAAATATCCCCAGGATAAGGCTGCTTACAAGTCTCTGCCATTCATGAAATTCTCTAAATTTTTGCTGTCACGTGCAATATTTCAAAGGCATAACAGTAAGAAAATGTGTGCTATTTTACAAGGGTGAGGTAAGTGCGTTTCTCTTGCCCTGTGCTTGGGATGAAAAGAAACCAGGCAATTAAATAAGGAAGTCTGGGGCCCATTTTATGGCATCGTATGTGACCACAAAAGGGAGAGTGGTAATTGCCATTGGTGTGTGATATCCTTTAGCAACCTGACTCAGAGAATATCTCTGCATCCCAGAATGTCGGCATTTTATAAAGCCTGCAGGCACATCAGTCTTCAATAAGAGACCTCACCCCATTAAAGCATTTAAAATTAATTTTAATCCAGGGAATTCAACTTCTGTCTTTAAACCTTTACAAACAAGTTTAAAGCTGCCATGTACCATAAATTCGTGGTGGTCTACAGAGGTTTTTTTATAAGCTGAACAAAGCGTAACAATTACATGGGGGATTCAGCAAGGCCCAGTTGGAGTGTACAGATAATACACTTAGAGAAGAGTTCTTTCTACCTTTTATAATAGCTACAGTGTGTATAAAGTCTACAGAAAAATGTCACTGTGATAACAACTATCCCTTAAGTCAGGCGTGTTATAATGGAAAGACAGTGCTGCAGGTAGGTATCCTGTCCCATAGCCAGCACACTGTAATATAGGTGCAGTTTGCCACACACCAGGATGCTGAAATTTGCCCCGTTCTGCTGGAAAGTACCGGGAATTCTGCTGCTGCTTGACTTCGTGTGTTTTCTTACTGAAGTGTGCAAACAAATATTGCATGTTCATGGCTTTGAGATGAAATAACACGGAATTTCAGCTCTTGTCCATTTAACTTCACAATTGCAAGACATTGTACCAACAATGGCTAATGTGCAGCCAATATCTAACTGACCAGGCTTCATCTTCCAGGCTGTTCCAGTTTTCCTCCTATTTGGCCTCTACTCATGTAGTAAGGCAATGTTGACTCCCACCTCCTCTTTGTCAAAGACTCGGACCTGCACTACCTGTCATGCTTCAGGCAAGTACTCCGTGCCTTTACTGCTGCTATTTCACTCTGCAAACACACCGTTATTGGTGCTGAGACTCTTCCCCGGAGCCGGCACACTGACACTGCTGCTTGTCGAGCTGATCCCTGTGACCTTGCCGCATTGCTGTGCTCTTCGGCAGCGGTGACCCATTGCAATCCCAAAGGCAGCAATTCCATCGCACCAGCAGGTCTCAGGCTGAAGCACCGACTGCTCATGGGACGCTGCTTGCCATCCCATCAGGTATGCTGATCCAGCTCCCCACAAGCTTACACTCCAGCCCTGAAAAGTGAAATGATCCCAGCTAACAGCCCCTGCAACCCGGCACTAAAAAAAGCGGTGGTGTTTTTTAAATGGGATCACTTCTTCGATCCTAGAAAGAAGCAGCTGAGATGAAAGAAGATGGACATCTCTTAAACCTGCTTCCCTGGAGAAATCTTAAGTGAACCCTTATGCTCATTTATTTTCTGTTGGTATTTACACGCTGACTCCAGTCATAATTAAACTGCAAGCTCCTTAGGGCAGAGACTAGCCTTTTGTTCCATGTTAATTAGCAGTTTATGCAACAAGGCCTCTGTGACTTGACTTCTGAGTGATACAAAAATCAATGTGTTATATTTTTCAGGTTTGGGGGAGGTTCTGGCAGTCTTCACACAGAGAAGATTGACAGCTGTTTTAGAATCACAATGCATGCACATTAGTTGAATGCTGCTGCTAAAATGATAAACAGTTGCAATCGGTTGATGCTAAGACTTGAATGATCATATTAAGGATTTTCAGTTAGTAGTCTACTGTAGTGTACTGCCTCCCATCTCTCCAGGCCTTATTTCAGGCTGTCTGCACAGTCAGTAAAGAAACAATGCATTGATTTACTCCCAGTTCATATTTTGAGTGTTTTGTGGAGTGGTTAGGGTTGGAAACATATTTATTTTCCTAAGTTAAAGCTTGGATTCCTGGGGGATTCCAATGGGCTGCTAACTTTGTAATGGCTGCCAGGAGCAGCTACTGACCAAGTGCCTTTGCTCTTCTGGCTCAAGTCTCTGGGTCAGCTAGAAAACAGTAAGTATTTTCCACAGAATTTTATGAAAGAGCTACAAAAACTTCTCTGAGGGGGAAAAAAATCAGGTATATTTCACATTTTCTGTGCAATACTAAAATTGCTTAATTCTGAACACTGGAAGTGTTTCAGTTGCTTAACTGGTTGGTAAGAAAAAGTGAAAGAAGGAAATACGCTATGTGAAAATTTTCTTTTCAGTCAGTTTTTCATTAAAACTTTTAAATCATCTGTATTTGTGACGAATAGAAACCACATGGGGATTTAAGTTATTGTTTGTATAATGTGTCAGAGACAGAAATTTAGAGCTTTTTCCAAGCATCAGAGAACCGTTAGGAGTTCACAAACTGTCACCAGTCTCATTAATCACCCCGGATTTTTAAGTATGTAATTCTAACCATGCTAAACAATTAAATCAAAGTTAAGGCCAAAGCTTGCCTCTGAATACGCATACGCAGTATCCATTTAAGTCAATGTGAGGACAAAATTTAGCTATTAAGCCTTTTAACTGATAAAGTCCTAAAATAGCTCTACAGGCAAGAATTTCCTGGCAAGACTAGAGTTTTGTAAATCTAAAAGCATGCAATCATATTTCAATATAAAATAGCATATAAATATCAAGCTACATCTTGAATTGTAGCCAAATGCAACACTATATCAAGCACAGCTCAGAAGTGCTATATACAAAATTAATGCTTTGTCAAGTTTCTGTATCGGTACATAACAAACACAGAAATGTGCACATACATATGTATCATTGTACGGAATTGGAAGCTGCCATTGTCCTTTTTGTCTCAGTTATAAGCTGTTTTGCTAAAAAGAATATAACATTTAGCTTTTAAAGTCAGAGCTGGATGTAAGTGGAGAGTATTTCAAGGAGAGTTTTATATCTAAGGCCAGGTTCTGATAAGCTTACTGCCACTGCATAGTGCTGTGACCCTCCAACAGCCACATGCAGCTCCATCAGTGGCTTCCTCTAAGAGTCAAGTAAAGTACTTCTGAATTTAAGTAGCACAAAAGTTTTGATAAAAGGCTTTTAAACCACCCACTCATTTGGGTAAATCTCAAAATCCACTGAGAAAATTTAACATGTCAGAAAGTAGTAATACAATTAAACTTTTTCAGAACCTTTTCAGTTCCTATTTGGCTATTACACTCAGCCTATGTAGATCCATCTTTATTTAACACTGTATATACTATAACTTTTCATTTCCTCTCCTAAACCTGATGTTCAGTGTTATGCATTGCTGGAGCTCCATCCCGGAGGAAACTGCAGTTCAGCAGTGGAGCATGTGATTTCCCTATAGATGGGATTTGAAGACAAGTGCTTAGTGACGGATGCAACAACGGAGAAAGCAGAAGCCGTGTTGGGATGCAGCACTGAGGATGATGTTGTCATAGCGATAAATCAAAGCCATCTCTACAGCAACATTGTGAACAGATGTTAGTGGCTCTTGTCGAGGCCCGAGAAGAGGACTTTGAGGCAGTCAGGGTAATAAGAGCCCAGACTACTGCTTTAGCTGTACGAATGGAAAACGACAGAAGGCACAAGACCAAATAGGAATGAGCTCTGAGGCTACAGAGAGTGATGACGGTAGAGTACCTACTGATAAGTAAGCTTTCTTTCCTTGGCACAGGTTAGCTGGATGTATGTTCACATCGTGGGTCTGTATGTAAGATCACCGAAAATAAATTTTTCTTTCTACATCAGTTAAGAGTCCTGGAGAGAGAAGGAGACAAAGACAAGAGACATCAGTGGGACCTTTCCAAGCTGCAAGTGACTAGGTAGAGGGAGGCTTAACTGAGGAGACCTGAAGAGATTACTTCAACTCTGATGCCCAGTCAGCTCCTTCAACTCGAGCCCACCCATCAGTTGGGTGCTGAACTGCCTCAACTGCTCAGGTAAATCAAAGCTAGTGACAGCTACCTGGCACCACTCAGCAGTGCTGCCGGGGTGGTTTCACAAATGGATCTGCTCTCTGTACAGAGTCAGAGGATAGAGGACAGGACAGATCACTGGAGGTAGTCTCTCCCAGCTCACCTGCTCAAAGCAAGATCCGGGCTTTGCTTAGTCAAGCTTTTGGATATCTCCATGGATGCGTTGTCCACAGCCTCCCTGGGCTCCTGTTCCAGTGACTGACCACCCTCACGGTGAAAATATTTTTCTTGTATCAAGTCGGGAGTTGCCAGTGCTACAGCTTGTGCCCATCACCTCTCCTCCTTCCACCTTGCCTCCCTGGGAAGACTCTGGCTCCATCTCCTTTGTGCCCTTCCATGAAGCTGCTGCAGACATCAGGAAGGAACCCCCTTCGCCTTCTCATATGGAGGAGCAGACCCAGTTCTTGGAAGCAGCAGGGCAGAGGGCTGAGTCTGATCACATCAGCCACCCTCAGCTGCGCCATCCCCGCTACTAAACCCGAGCCCTTCATGCTGCCAGTGGGGAAATAGCATCTTGTTGCTTCCACTCTGTTCGCTGAAACAGGACTTCTTGTGAGCCCTCTTTGTAAACTAATAGTTTCTTATAACAGAAGAAAAAGGCTCTTGTATCTCTGATCAAGTTCTTATTGAAGAGACAACAGTTCTCAAGACTAATATCACAGGAAACCTGCTAGCCTTTCCATCAAATGGTGGAAAAAAAATATTCATTCCCATAATTCCTGCTGTTTGATTTCTAAAAGCAGTAGAATGGAAAAACTGTCTTTCAGTGAAAAGCAAGTTAAAGAAGAATTTAATTTGTGAATGTCTTAGCTTTTTCTCCTGGTACCTTTTAAGTTTTCAGAGGAGAGGGTTTTCTGCATTCCTGCTTTAGTAAAACAATATGCAGCCACACACCAAAAGTCCTAAAATACATAAAACCATACCAGATTTTTTCCTGGTTTTCTCCCAGATAAATTAACTCTTCTTGAAGAAGCAACATCTTCTTGAAAAAACTTCCATTAAACACACTGGTCACGGTTACGTTCCATCTTCCACACACATGCATCTCTTCTAGCATTCAATATTCAGAACACCATAACTTTCTTAAGCAAATTGAATTCATTTTATGGAACAAACGAGAGTTCTTCTGTATTGATTAGTAAGTCAGTTACATTGGAAATTTGTCTGCCAACTGACCTCATTTTAAATACCAAGGCATGGAGGCTTTGCTTCGTCTTTCACCAGTGCTTATTTAAGAATGGCTTAATTCTGTCAGTTCCACTGAGGCTTTCTTGTCTTACTCCAGTGAAAGTGAGAAAAAACCCCACACCTTTACTGAGGCTGAATGCTTGTGCAAACAATGCAGACACAGATGAGGATTTATACCATTTGTTAGAATATACACAGAAATATACAGAATATACACAGAAAGCTTTTAAAAAGGGCTAGGGTAAAATTGCATTTCAGTAGAGTGCAGGTTAAAAAAAACTTAATAAAATGTGTTTTGATAACATTCAGCTTTACTATTTTTATTATTACACATCTTTTAAAAAGACTTTTCAGAAGGTCTAATAATTAAAGAAGCTATAGAGCCCCTGCATGCTGGGCCCAGCCCAGCTCGCGCATCTCTCCCACTTACGACCTGGGACATTTATAGGTTTGTCTCTGTTATGCAGACATGTTATCGTACAGCTACTGATTTTCTTTGCTGTTTAAAAACCATGCAAATGTTTCTGAGAAGGACACTTTCTGGTGGCTTGCTCAGTTATGTCCCTGTTCTCACTAGTCGCTCAGAATCCAGCCTGGTCAGCGTGTTGCCTCTGATTGCAAAGCTGGTTTAAGAGCTCTTACCTTCCCCACCTTCGGCTGCTCATTTCTGCCACGGAGCAGCAGGTCACTGCCCCTCAGCAGTGCTGAAGCAACCGTTACATCACCGAAATAACCCAAGGGTTTTATTTAAATCAACTTGCAAAAAGTATTGGTGGTTTTTTGTTTGGTTGTTGTTTGGGGGTCTTTTAAACCCAGTATGGTGGCTGGCACAGCTGCACAGAATTAAACCAGCACAACTGAGGATGTGATCAGTTATAGCTATGGGGCAGGAATAAGCAGCAAATGCAGGAACCTCTTAAATCAGCTTCCACCTGGAAAAAAGTTCCTATAACTACATCATTGTGTGATGTGCTGGAGGAGTAGAAGAGTATTTTTATGAATATAACTGCAGTGATTCATGTGTTTGGTGTTCTGGAATGTGTTGAGCATATGGTATTTCAGGCTTTATGTAAGTGACCTTGCAAGTTTGTATTTTTAAATCTATTATGGAACAACTAATGAATAGGTTCTGATTTCTCCTTCCTACTGGGGTAAATCCTGAGTTTCTGGTAAATACACTGTTTGGGGCAGATGCTGCAACCATGCCGGTAGGACAAGAGTTTATTCCATCCCAATGGAACGAGGAGTTCTCCACAACAAGATCGCTCGGGAGATTTTTGCTCCTGGCATATGCTGCCTTGTTTTTTTTCTGTGGGAAGAAATGATGTAAGCCATGATAGCAAAGCAGAGATATACTGTATACAAAGTCTTATCATTTTCCAGGAGCACAAATAAGCTAGGAATCATCCTACTGCTCTTGTTCCTTGACAGGGATATAAGGCTGTGGCTGTACTAGTGAGTGACACGCTGCCAGGGAGCGTTACTGGTCCCAGAAACTTCCTCCTCGCTGGTGCTGGGCTGGTGGACATTCCCACCATGGGGTTTGGGCCTGGCACCCTGTGGGTGCTGTGCTGAAGAAAAGAACTTGGTCTGGACTTCTCAGTTAGCTTCCTGACCACCTCAGTAAAAACCTGGTACCTGCACACCAGGGCCAGCTGAATCTCTCTTCCGAGTGTTATAGTTCAGCAGTGAATACCCAGTGTGCCGTGGCACAAAGCATTTTTCATGGGGACCATCAAGGCCCTAACGGCATCTTGTAGACAGATACATTTCCTCTCTATTGTGCTGAAATTCCTACACTAGGCATTTAGTGATTGCATACTGTGTTTAGCTGGCTTATAAATAGTGCCCTAAAAGTGTGATAACTGTATTTTTTCACTATAAATAATTAATACTATACATTAGATCAAATAGTGTTGAAGCCTTGTAAGTCAAAGGCCTCAATTACTACTTTGTGGAGTTCTGGACTGCCTTTGGTGACACATATGGTCTGCAGGGCCTCAGATGCAGGAATCGATCAGAATAGCTCTTCCACAATAATTATTCCTCTGAGCCATTCTGCAGGCACTAATCCAAAATGTAAATAAGCATGTTCCAGAATAATTACTCTACTTACAAAGCAGGGTAAATATCCTAAAACGAAATAATTTCTATTCCAAATTAGACTCTCTTTACAGAGGAGTCATTCTAGAGTATAGGAATAGCAGGAAAATACGTAGACTGTGGTAAGATTTTGATTACTCATATAATCCTGATGTCAGTAATTTTACTAAAAATTCCTATATTTCTACATTCCTAAAGTCATTTAGAGCATGTGTGGTTGTTTCAAGCACATCTACAAAGCTAGATCATAGAATCACAAAAAGGTTTGGGTTGGAAGGGACCTTAAAGACCACCGAGTTCCAACCCCACTGCCATGGGCAAGGACATCTTCCAGTAGACCATGTTGCTCCAAGCCCCATCCAACCTGGCCTTGAACACTTCCAGGGATGGGGCATCCACAACCTCTCCGGGCAACCTGTTCCACTGCCTCAACACCCTCACAGTAAAAAAAAATTCTTCCCTATGTCCAATCTAAACCTACCCTCTTTCAGTTTAAAGCCATTACCCCTTGTCCTGTCACTACAGGCCCTGGTAAGAAGTCCCTCCCCATCTTTCCTGTAGGCCCCCTTTAGGTACGGGAAGGCTGCTGTAAGGTGTCCCCGGAGCCTTCTCTTCTCCAGGCTGAACAACCCCAACTCTCTCAGCCTGTCCTCATAGGAGAGGTGCTCCAGCCCTCTGAGCATTTTCATGGCCTCCTCTGGACCCGCTCGAGCAGGTCCATGTTCTTCTTATGTTGGGGACCCCAGAACTGAACGCAGTACTGCAGATGGGGTCTCACAAGAGCAGAGTAGAGGGGGAGAATCACTGCCCTCGACCTGCTGGCCACGCTGCTTTTGAGGCAGCCCAGGGTACAGTTGGATGATTATGTCAGATGTATTTGTACCAAGTAAAATATAAATCAAGTTTGAGTTCTCAGGTTTGCATATTTACTATGGAGATAAGGATTTTTTTATAGTTTGAGTACAGCACATCCAATGTAATGAGCTAGTTTACTTGCTTGAATGATAAATTGACTAAGGCCCCATTTAGATGAACATTTATTTTTGTGGCATAGCAAGTTCACATGTCATATCTCCCCATCCGTATGCTCTCCCGTTGTACAGCTGCACAGTGAACCAGGCTGAGAAACTGATAACCCAGAAAAACACCCAGAAAAAGTATATCTTTTTAATCTGTATTAATTCCTCACTCCATTTTGGGGCCTTTTATTTGGCACCACACACAGTTGTACCGCACGTGGCATACAAAGGGGAAATGAATGGCAGGCTGGCAAAAACAACCCCTTTTCCTTTTATTTCCTTGGAACCTTCCATTGCTTTATCTAAATGTAGAAAAGTTTCTGCTGTTAAAAGTGGTAACGAATGATTTCCAAAGCAAAAATGTGTGTGTGTATCCAGTTGCTGTCAATCCGTCCAAAGGCACAGTGTTGTGAAAGAGGGTCATATTCCTTCATCAGCTCTCAGTATCTATATTAATTAGTGTTGTGTTTAAAACTAAGTTAGCTTTTATTTTTTCTTATGAGATACTATGCTGACTTGTCAGTATTTTAGCTTCTTTTCTTTTCCCAACGGCCTCTAAGAGTTTGGTTCAGGTCTCTACAAGTAGCATGGCCTGCTTGAAATTATATTATAACACCACTGTTCTAATTATTTGCATGCAAAATTAAAATGCAAGAGAATAATTATGCCAAAAATGTTCTCTTGTCTAGACAAAACCTTTTAAGGATGGCAGGATGGGAGAAGGCTTCTGTACTTGTCTCCAAGAAATTCTGCACACCTACCGTGCAAGAGCAAGCACCCCAAGGACAATGCCTCTGGGACATGTCAGACCTGCTGATTATCCATACACATGCACCAAGACTATTAGCTTCTGATAGTGTCAGACTGACTACTCACAAGCTAGTGACTGCATACCACATGGAGTAAAGCCAACATGTCCTGCGTGTGCTGGCTTTTGCATTAAAAATGACTGCTAGTTAATAGAGTGTTCTTCAACTGGGACAAAAATTCTGAGTGGTAAAAGACAACTGGTCTAGAAATCCACAGAGATATCAGGTCAGGCCCCACAGTAAGTCTAATCTTAGAAGAAGCCTTTCAGGTAGAACAGAACCCTGAAAATGTCTTCTTGAAAGCATCCTGCTAATTAAGGAGCTGAAATTCAAGCAACTACAACCCTAGGAAATGTTTCGTGAATGTCGGTGCACATCTTTGTGCATGAGCCAGATTTTTGAATGTATAGCTTTTCCATTGCCAGGGATACGAATGTGAAAATGTCTAATAAGTAAGACTTGAGCCAAACAGAAATGAGACAGCCAAAAAAATCTGGCTAACCCAAGCCACTTTTTGATATTTCTCTCCAGAAGACATCTATAAAGCACTAAATTTTAGGACCAAGGCTTTTTACTCTTCCTAAAGTGTTAGCAGGAAGAGCGCAGTAAAAAGCTGGGTCCAATAAATCGTTATGAAAAATCATTACTGAGCAGACACAGAAGCTAAATTAAAAATAGGACTATGATCACTTTATTAGGGGTTATATTTTTAAAAATGCCTGCAGGACAGTGCTTCTCTTACTTTTGCCCTAAGACCAAATCCTGGTTCTGCACACAGTTATCCCCAGACAAGCACACACAAACACTTACAGACAGCTTTATTTTAGTATGTACACATACACTGAACAGCAGAAATTGTACATGCTATATCTTGTGAAACGCATTCTGTCCACAAGCTTAAGCAGTCTTCACAGGAATGTGAGTACAGGCTGTGCAGTTACTTCCATGACTGAGTACGAGATACCATGAACTGGGTCAAATGATGGGTGGCAGCGGTCCAGGGCGCGGGAGTCATGTGTCTGATGTGCGTGCGTGTGGCTATATGTGATGGGGGCATCTCGGGGCACCGCAGGTCACATGCTGGGAGGGCGAGAGAGAAGGGAAGGCTCTACTGCTGGTCTGCGAGATCCCCCATGGAGACACGATGATAACTGGGTAACTAAATAACTGGCTCCTTTCCAGCTGACGAATGCCAAACACCAGCTGTAGCCTGCAGTAGGAGAGTAACCATGGCACTGCTCTGTGTGTGCATCACGTTGGCTTGTCCATGCAAGAGAGCATCCATGTAGAGACACAGGGCTGACAGTTCCTGACCTTTAAATCATACCAGAAAACTCTGTTCCTGCTCTGTCCTTATGTAGGGAGTTTTTGAAGGGAAAAATATGTGACCCTCCGGCCACAATGGCACTGTGAGAGCATGGACTTTGTAACAGCTGCCTGAACGTGATCCACAGTGAGGAGGGCGTTGGATTATCTAACAGAGAGGACTCAGTTCTGAAGGGGGTAAGAAGTAGAATTTGATGTTCCCTTCCTCCTATGAGGATGTCAGTAAGTGATAGTAGAGAAAAAGGCTGAGATTGTATTTGGGAACCAAGGATTTCCTGGACAGAATCTAGGGCTGGATGAGAGGGGTATTGGTCTTGTTTATTGGATGGCCATCTGGCCTGTTTCTTACAGTAAGAACTGCACCTTACTGCTGTTTCATATTTGCTGTGTCATCCACTGTCACACTTTCACAAAACTCTGGCCGAGAGTAAGCATGGTAAAAACTTCCTGTTCTTATGATAGGAGTCACAAGAAGGCACTATTACAAGTCGGGCTAAGATGTAAGACAGGACTTAGGGATCAGAGCCCCCCAAAAGTCAAATGTATAGGTCCAAACCTGCAATTTTAGATTCCCATTTAGGTACTGCCTTTACTTGCAAGCTCATTGATGGGAGCTCCGTGTATTTGCCACTCACCCTCTGTGAACACTTCAGTTCTCACAGGTGTGATTGAAATCTAGCTGCTCAGCTTCCCTGTGCACAATTACCCAGGGGATCCTAATCTATTAAGCATTATCAGAGCACACCTACAACATACCCACAGGACTGGGCTCCTCAGGCGATGTTATTATTTCCACTTCTTAAAAAACTGGATAAAGTAGTGTTCTTTCATAATTTACTGGTCAGAGCATCTACTTTGGAAATGGAAAACCCAATTCAGTTCCCTCAGATCAACATCTATCTGAGCATGTCATTCTCTACTAGCTTCTCTCCTCCACCAATTAAACCTATGCAACTGTACAGAAGAGATTTCAGCCTTACTGGGGAATGAGATGGAGAGACATACATATGACACTGCATCTCAGTGGGCATAGCACTGAGCTGAGAGCATGGAGTTCTTTATTCCTGTTTCCAGGACAATTTCTATATGTCGTCCAACGGCTATTTTATTTAAAACACAAAACCAAAGCTGGTAGAAGGAACTGGAATCCAGATATACTCTGTTGTGCCTTCAACGATAAGCCAAAGAGTGATTCTTTTGTCTTTATTACGTGCTTGGTCTCTAGCCCTGCCATTTCTGTGATAGCCCCTTCTTCTCTGTTCACTGCAAGGTGAAGGAAAGGTAGATGGTGGCCTTGATGGAGACCAATAGCAACAGTCTCTGAAAAAAATCCTGAGTTAATCTGACAGCTTCACAACTTGGCTTAGGGTGCTGAGAAAGGGTAGAGCATGTTCTTCCCCCCAACCCTTACACACATTTGGTAAGACAAAAGTCTTCCAGCCTGAACCACAAGCAACCAGTGGAAAAGTCTAGAGAAGGAGTTGGACTGGAGAAATGATTGCAGTTAACTTGCCTAGACAAACACAGAAAAATGAAATGGGAGAGACGACCTGTGCTGATGGAAAGGCTGCAGATAAATCCAGAAATACCAGTACGATAGCAGAATTTTCCCAGAGTTAGCTGTCCCAGAGTGGGTTTGCCAGAAGAGAAATCAGGTGAAAGTTACACTCCATCAAAAGCTGAAGAGGGGGAAAAGTCGCATGACACTATCACCTGAGAAGAAATTCTCCCTGCCAGCATTTGGACTGAAAACACTAAAGGACGGAAATGAGCTTGAGATGCTGTGACCCAAAGAGATACCACCATTTGTCTAATTTCAGTTCGCTTTGTGCCTTTACTGCTATCCTGCTGGAGAAGGCGAGGCACAAACTTCCTTGGATTCCTCGAGAAAAGACATCACAAGTGTTTGCACTGCTTGCATGGGGGAACACATGGTGGGGTGGAAAGATGGAGCGCAGCCACCCAGGCAGGACATTTCTGGGGGCTGTACAAGCAGTGTCACATCACTGCCAGGGTGGCACCTGCCTCAGGGCAGTCGCGTTCAGGCCCTTCGCCCAAATTCCATGCCACCAACCTTCTTCCCTTCTCAGATCGTGGGGGATGAAGAGCCCTGGGTCTGCAGAGATGGCCCAAAGGGGCGGCCTGGAGATGATATCAAATTGTGTTGCTTCTGCTTTCTCTCACAGCTGTCATGGCTTGTTCCTCTGTTTGCTTCCAAGCCAGCAGCAGCCTCACCTGTTGTCAGTATTCAGGCTCTCAAGCTCTTTAAGCTCTTTGCTGAAAGATGCTCCCCAAGTGTCAGCTCCAGTCATGCCTGAGCCACACCAGCGAAGGTGCAACCCCAATAATAGTATGCAGAAATTGTACTGAAGTGATAAATACTTGAATGATTAATCATTAGTCGTGTGATTCACTCTGAGAAGCTAAGCTAGAATAGCCCTGCTGTCTTGATTCAGGCTCTGAAAGGAAGAAGCTGATTGCTGCAGCACCTAAAGGCATGGAGGTGCCCCACGGCTGACACCCCCCCCGGGTTTCAGGAGGCTCCGTCGGTTTGGTTTGCCTTCTGACTGCGCTGGTGACACCCGGGCACAACCGTTTCTTGGGCTATCCCGGAGAGAGACCCTAGGATCTGTCATTTCTAGATTGCAAGGTAACCCGTTGCCCAACGAAAGCTGGAGCCCAACTTACTCTCAGTAGTAGTTTGATAGTTTTGTTCGCTAACAGTCTTCCAAACAACCTTACTGAAAGTATTTTTTCTGTACACTGTGCTATTAGCAGATACCTCCCACAAAGCCAATAGAGACAGGGTAAATACAATGACTGTGCTAATGACTGATTAATGAAAGTGAAAGCCAAGTTATAATGGCATCAGCTTTTGAGAAACTAGCAGCAGAAAATACGAATGTTGCCTTCTTACATTTTAGTGTGTAAGTCCTGCTGACTACTGAGGTTGGCAGAGAATTGAATTGCATGGTCGGCCGGACTATGTGGTCACCTCTTCCCTCACTAGCTGCAGCAGCCCCAAGTCTCAAACTTCTGTAAAAACAAGGGAGGATCCTTGAAGGCCAAGTAGTGAGCACTTCCTTAGAGCAGTTAAAATGCTGCCGTGTATGTGTGCCTTTAAATATATACGTGTGTGTATATGAACGTATGTCTGTAGTAGAGACAATTATATCAGCACTGTAACAGGAAGGTAGATGGTCTTTCTTGCTTAAGTACAAGTAGTCCTTTAAGTAATAGCATGGTTGCATAACAGCACGGAAATTTAAAGCTGATCTCTGTTTGCTCTAACAAATGTAAGGCTGGCACCCTGTCAGTTATGACTCAAGTAACACATTATAACACTTCAACCATATTGAACTGTGCGTCACCAGAAGAGTTATTTCGTACTCTTTATTTTCTTACCTATGGAGGAAGAGCAAGTAACAGAATGGATTTTTTTTTTTTTGTGAGCTGTGGGTTTCCATTCACTTTGACCGGGATGCATTGTAACATGATACGACTGCAAGACTGGCTTTCTTACAAAAACACCTCACCTGAGTAACAGTGCTTTTTCTAGAGAGGAACTATGCTTTACACAGTACTCTCTACTGTAAGCACTGGTGAGGTAACGAGGTCATAAAAATCCGCAAAAGAAAAAGATTTAAGGGTTTTAATTTCACTGTTGACCAATGTGAGGAAAATAACTCCCTCTGTTTTTCTCTCTACTTTTCTGCAGAGAGGTCTGCCATCGCTGTTACTGAAGACCACTGACCAAGTGATGGAGCTGGAGCAGCTGTGACTTCATCCTCACTTTACCTCTGTCCAGTAATATTGCTCTATCCTTCATATAGCTTTGTGGTAGTCCAAACCATGTAACAATTGCAGTTTTCTCTGCTGTGTTGCTGTGGGGCTTTTTGTGAGATTCTACTTTAATCTTTATTTTCAGAATTAGGCAGCTTCTCATGTTAGCCATTTTATCTTTTGTTCTGAATAGCAAATCTTTTTCATTCACTCACTTATTGTCACCATTTTAAAATCACTTTTCCTCTTTTATGTTGCAGGATACAATACTCATGCATGTCATAACTGGCTGCTTAATCTGGTGTTCGGTTCAACACACAGTTAACCCTTTTTTTCCCCAAGAGTAGCTGAGTAGGTATCCTCCTTTCTTCTCCCTTTGTTCTGACAATAGCTCTTTCACTCTCTCTCTCTCTCTCTGTATTTTTGCTATAATGTAGCTCCCTGTTCTGCTACCAAAAGATGGGAAAGAAAGAAAAACTTTGTGATTTCTCCCTTGCCTAAGTGCTTGAAGCAACATTCTGTGGGCAGTGATTTTCTCTGTCGCCCTGTACAGTCATTCACCAGGTTCCCCTTTACCTATGGAAATCTTACAAGCAGCAACAGGAGATAAACCAAACTACAGAGCTTGTCATGGGCATCAAGAAACAGGTAGTCTTATCCAAAAGTGCTTTTAACTAAATGTTTCTGTCCTTTTGTTTTTAAACTCATTAGGCATAATTGCCTACATTCATACAGAAATCTCATTCTCTGAAGTGTCCTGAAGGCTTGAGATCTTAAACCTCATTAAAGTAGACCTAGACGTGAAAGGGGCAGGTGTTACCTTTGACAGTGGAATTTCTGGACCATTTAGGTACTTTGGATGTTTTTGTGTAACCTTAAGCTATAAAGGAGGCTACACTCTACTTCAGGTTGTCAACAATATAGAAGAAACACAGGTCTAAGATAATAAACGTAGTTTTCACTACTTTGGACATCAGTGAAAGAATTGCACAGCTGCAGTACACCACACTGTTTTCAAATTCTGGTCTGGAGCACTCCTTTCCAGTCCCGAGTAAATGATGCTACAGGTAAATAATGCTAAAAATGAAAGTCAGATTTCACACGGGAAAGTTTGATGCGGAATAAACGTGGATTCTTCACACTACCAGTCCTGAGGAGTTGTTTCAGAGGATGTTTTAAAAACTGGTTTCAAATCATTCATAAGTGGTTGTTGCCATTGCTGGTAATACACAACAGAGTCTCTCAGTCACAAAACAGCCTGAAACTTAGTAAGATCTCAGTATTATTGACTTCAGCTGAAGACTGTTTAAATCTGGGCTTTGACTCATGTTTAGAAAAAGATTTAGCGGGGAAGTGGCCATTGTCCCAGCTGCCCATCCTGCACAAAGTTTCAACCACAATAAAGAAGAGGTTTAAATGGGATTGACATCCATTCCTCCACTGTTGTAATTTCCAGCATGATATATTAATGTCTGATTAGCATTAACGTAAAACCACTACCAGTCTCTGTTTATGACTATAGGACAAACTGTAAACAGAGGTAATTCAAACATCTGTCCTGCTCAGCCACTGCTGGGAAAGGGCTGGGATAGTTGTGGGTGCGAGCTGCCTCAGCTATCCCAGCTGAATCAGCCAGCGAACACAAGCCTGAGCCTTTTTAGGAATTATGTTGTAAATTTATTCTACTGGAGCCAGAGGTGCTCATGTGTCTATCCAGAAGCTCCATTCAAAGAGATCATGAGTTCCCAGACAAGCAAGTAAGTAACTCCTAATTAGACTGGAATTAGGGCTTGACAGTATATTTCAGAGGCCTAATTGTTACAATCCTTGCATAAAAGATGCAGATGTTAAAAAAAAAAAGAAAGAAAGAAAGAAAGAAAGAAGGCAGTGAAAGCTTTGACAATAGCTGATCTTGCAGGTGACTCAGGTGTTTCTCCTGCTTCTTTTTATCTTTTCCTGGGGAGTCCTGTTAGGGCTGTCAGATAGCAGCTCTGGGCTATGCCCTTTCGAATCACACCTACCACTCATTCCTTCCTTACTTATTCATTGTCTCATCACTCATCTGCTCCCATCTATCCATTTGCTAACATCATTCACTACCTACTTCAGAATTATCTCCCCATCCACTTACTGAATGAGGGATTCAGATAGCTCAGGGAGTTTTATTTTCTGTTTTAAGCTTATTTTTCCTATGCTCCGGAGGGTTTCCTCTCAGAGGTGGAGCTGCAGAAACCTGTGGAACTTGGGAGGAGCTTGCTGCTGGCATAGTCCTCACTCCCCAAAATTGCCTCAGGTTACAGAGCTTTTGACCCTCTCCATTTTCCTCCCTGTTGCCATTGAACATCAGAAACTCCACAGGAGCAGGATGAACTTCTCTGCTCCCATGAGGTTTTTCACTCACCATACTTACAAAGCATGTGCCGGGCTCCAAAACACCCCAGACTAAATTACTGACTAAGGTTAGTCACAAAAATAAAGTACAATGCTTTTTATTAATTGTAATGTTTCAGCAGTGTACCCCTCAAAATTATTTCATAGACAAAACCCAAAACCTTCAAAGTGAAACTTCTTGAACTTTAAAACCCAACTTCAGCATTTTTGGTGATGAAAGGTCCAAATTATCTGTTATCACAAAGCATTTTCTAGTATTGAACTTAGTCCACAATTCCAAAACTTTAGAAAATACTTCTGTTTACAGAGCTCCATAACATTATGCTTTTAACACCATTTTCCTTAGATATAGAAGATTCTCCGTCTTTTAATAGAAGTTTTCTAGCCATCATTGTTATAAAGAATGCCCAAGGCTTAAAACCAGACATAAAACAAAGAACTCCAAATTTATGACATGTAAAATTCAATGTTTAAGCCCATCTCATTAATTTTTGCTCTAGTCATGGTTCTTGACTGCTGTGATTGGCAACACTAAATAAAAACTCATTAAAACTTCACATTTTTCTACTAATGACCTTGAAATCTAACTTTATTTTCTTTTTTTTCATTTCTAAATACAAAAGTCCTTTCAAGGTTGTGAAAATCTCAGCTGTAGCCCACCCCTCTCCACCTCATTTCCTAGCTAGTTTAAAGATGATTTTTCATTTCCCACTTCCAAGGGACTTACCTGAATAAAATGAACAGGACAGTAAAAGTATCGTCTGGTGGCACATTTGAGCTTGAGCTAATTTTTCCTGGAGACTGAAGGAAATGAGAGCAAAAATCAAACTGGAATGAAACAAAAGAAAGAGTGCTAATTATGGACTTGCTGCCACCATTTCATCTTCCACTTGCAAAATGCAAATATAATCCCATTGATTTGTTTAAAAGATCACACGTCTGAATTACAAAATGGCATGTGCCATAGCCTTCTGAATAATCCTGTTTGCTTAGGATCAATGTATTGAGTGACTGAAGGAGACATGTCCGTCACACTGTACATCTGTTGACAAAATGCATTCGTGTTTACGGAGCTGGACCCTGGGTGCTTTATATTTCCAGGTACAACATATATATCTATATTTATGATTGCTTCAGTTCATAAATATGCTAATGAATCACATTCTGTGACCGTGGGTAACAACAGCTACAGTTGACTTACAGGCAGCTAAAAGCAAGGTTTTTCTAAAATGCCCTGGGAGAGGAAGAGGTAGGTTCATTCACACCTTCCCGTTAGTGTGGTGGCCGGGTTGTGTCGCTGGAATTGGGCTCTGGTCGACAGGCTCTTGCTTGCTGTGGAAGTTTCCTCGCCAGTAGTACCTCATACACATCATATAGCTGCCTTGGGCAGCCTAAGGGCAGAGAATAAGCTTGTCTTTTCCAGCTTCATCTCTCATGCTCAATGGAAGGCCTCTTCTGCATATATTTTCCCCTATTCCCCACTGACCCCGCAGTAACTGTGGTACCCCACTACGTGCTCCCCTCCACAGCCCACATGTGGGTGAGTACAGCAAAGCTTGTATCCAGCAACTCCCTCTCCCTCACTGGAAGAAAATAAATCAAAGCAAACTGCCCTCTCGGGTCACTGCACCAGGTGGGCTGAGCTGAGCGTCTTTCCCTTCAGGTACCACCACCTCTCTACCTCTGCTACAGCTTTGCAAGACAGGGGTTTTGACTTTGCCCTAGGACAAGAGCTGCTCTTGCCTATAAATAATAAAAAAAAAGTCCACCAGATTTTCAGGTTTTCGGTTGGTGGTTGGGTTTTTTCTGCTGGAACAATAGCAGGAGGAGACACGCTTCTGAGAACTATTTTGCTTTACGTGTCAGGACTGCAGTAATGGAAATACACCGAAAGGTTGCAAACCGTAGGCTGAAACTCCTAGGCAGTGGAAAGTTTCGAGTGAAATCTGTTAGACTTCGTGGAAGAGCCCCTCGCAGGCCATACGCCGACAGTCGCCGGACGCCCACGGCGGGCTGCGTGGGGAGCGGCATCCCTCTGAACTAACCCAAGCTTGGCACCTTCCTGGGCTCGGCCAGCAGGTAGGGAGGTCACTTTTAGCTCGCCGAGGGGAGCTGCTCCTTCTGGCTGCTGGGGATGGCCCGAGAAGGAGCCTTGGCTCTGCTCCTTGGCTGGACACACACACAGTGAGCCCATAAGGGCTCTGCCAGCTCCCCGCTGGTGTCTGGCTGCTGGCTGGCAGCTGTAAACGGCTCCTTAGCTGGAGGGTGACCACGGTATTCAAAGCCAACACACATACACACACAATGAATATTTTTATTCCCTCATATAAATTGTTAGACATTTGCTGCCAATTATTTGCTAGAAGTTAAGGCTTAAAAGCCTTCTGCAGTCCTTTTCTAGTTCTTTTTTTTTTTCCCCCCAAAAATACAGCATTAATCTTGTTTTGGCTCTGAGCGTTTCGCATTTTATTATTTTTATTTAAGGTGGTATCTGGCCGCTGGTACTTCGTCTATCTGACAGGAAGAAAATTTTTGTTTTCCCAGGCAAATGTTTTACCTCTCACGCATATGTTGTCCTGTTAGCAAAGGAGGGCTTGATCCCCCAAAGAGCGGAGATGCTCAGACCGAGCTTTGCCTGGGCCTCAGAATGAGTGTGGTTGATGTTTTGGCATTACCAGGAGCCTTGCCTGAGTCGCGGACTGCAGGAATAGGCCAATGTTTGTCCAAAAAGTGCAGAGAGCAATACTGTCCCTCTTTGACATCTCTTTTGAGGCCTAAGGGCATTAAGTGTTACATGAAAGCTAGTTTTGTTTAATATTTTCCTGCTTGTAAAATCAGACATTAGCAGGGACAGGAATTTGGCGCTCTGATTCTACTTCCTAGAGAAAACAGGGAAGAAACCTTTAATTTAAGAAGACATTTCTCATTGCAGACAACATGACTACTGCCTTGTTTCCCTGGTTAAAAGAATCTCTTACACTCAGTACTCGAAGTACCTTTCCCTTTCTCTCTAAAATCTAAGCCGTGATGTTTTGACAGAGCTTCTACGTATTTCAGAAACTCATTGACTTTGAGTTGTTCTTGTTCTTTTTGGCATTCTCATATCACGACAATTACAGAAGCCTTTTAATTTTTGTGTTCTTCCCTAATTTTGCTGTCAACATACCAGAATGAGGACAGCAGCTTTAGAAAGTATACTTGCTTAGTATTTTGACATATTAAAGATAACCACTCTTTGAAGTTAAGGGGAATGGGTTGCTGAATCCCCAGGTAACATGTAATTTCATACAAATAGGATCTTCAGGGTCTGCAGAATTTATTTCAGCTCATACTTATTGCTTGATTTTTTTTCATTTTTTTGCTGAGATGGAGGTGGCCTTCTCAATTTGATTATAATGCTACTACCGCTGTGAACTTACTACCAGCCAAGTACTTAAAATTAAAACAATACACAAAACATGTACACAAAGCTCACTGCAGGGAAAATATTTGCTTCCAAGTCTGTGCAGACATGGAGAGGAAAAGGGACTAAAAATTGCCAAGTAACTTAGCATTGTGGAATAAAGCTGAAAACAGGTGTGCTCCCTAAGTGCAGGCTTCCTTGAAGATGGGCTCTCTTGTCGGTAGTCCAAGGGTCTATTTTCTCCAAGCAATACCATATTTGGCTTGCATCAATGGCTTTTGACAAATGTATTTAATTTTTATCACCTTGTGGTTGGGTTATAGGTAAAACTTACTGCCAAAATGATCTTCCTACTGCTCCAACGTAAACCCTGTACCTCGTGACTATTCCTGATTTTTACACTGTCACGTCCCTCATTTTAAACCTGAAGATGCAGATGATAGTACAGAAACTTGGTGTCTGCTCAGTTTTGCTGCTGAAGGCTGTTCACTGCAGAAACAGGGAGCTCCATGGATTCACTGTGAAAAGGCAGGGTTAATATAATGGAATGAAACCCTTTGTTAATTTACACTCCTGTATCAGTGTTCTGTGCCTTTTATACTGCTTGGGCTTTTGCTGCCTGCCAACCATATCTTGATTTGAAGCTTTGAAACATCAGAAGGGATGCCGTAACCTCAGTAGCATTACTCTCTGCTGGTATGAGTGGAATGTTGGCCCTGCACAGGGAAACCATGTCTCTCTTTGTTAACTCCTACTGATAAAGCAGTGCATGAAAGCCATGGATACATCTTGTACGTAAATGCATTTGGTTTGTTTGAACTGGAAACTATCACAGCTCATTGACCTTTTATTAATTTACCAACAAAAATGTAAACAGTGGAATTTGTGAGCCAATGCGCAGCAGAAATGGTACACCCTGGTGCAAAATGTGCTGCAGAAACTTTTCTCTGCATTCTCTTGTGTCGTCTAAAGGAAATAAATAAATAAAACAAACTTCTGTTTAGTTTTTTCACCAGCTGGCTTTCAAAGCACCTCCATATTTAAATGTGAACTGTAGATCTTTAACTAAAATGTAACATTCTGGGCTAAAATAGCAAGAAATATATGCAAATATATTCCAGATTGGTGATAAATGCTATGTAAATTCATATACATTCTATGTATAGTGGGTTGCTGTTTGGTTGTCACTGATTACTTACAGGGGTATATACATACAATTCAGTTTCCACTGAAATCACTGTGAGACTACATTTACTTAACGATCAGGTATTGACAAGATTTCTTCAAGTAATATGTTCAATCTCTGCCTATTTTCTGCATACATGTATACATGAGGTTGTGGAATAAAAGTTTTCTTGGAATAAACTTGGAGTGACCACAGTATTTACAGATGACAAGGCTGCAGTGTGTGAGAGCGCCCAAATGAGCATGTCAGAAATGTGTTACACAAATGAAGGGCACAGGTTTTAGAAGAAATGTAATGTTTTTTAATAAATATAGAGTTCTTTTTAATACTTATGGTACATCTCTGTCAGCAGCTGGTACAGTGCAAAGGGAAAGCACTGGATTTTTGTCTTGCTGAGATCTATCATGGTTCCAGAACTGTATGTCTACATCGCATCTATAGAATAGAATAGAATAGTTCAGTTGGAAGGGACCTACAATGATCGTCTAGTCCAACTGTCTGACCAGTTCAGGGCTGACCAAGCATGTTGTTAAAAGCATTGTCCAAATGCCTTTTAAACACTGACAGGCTCGGGGCATCGACCACCTCTCTAGGAATCCTGTTCCAGGATTTGACCACCCTCTCGGTAAAGAAATGCCTCCTAATGTCCAGTCTGAACCTCCCCTGGTGCAGCTTTGAGCCATTCCCACGCGTCCTGTCACTGGATCCCAGGGAGAAGAGCTCAGCACCTCCCTTGCCACTTCTCCCCCTCGCCAAGAAGCTGCAGAGAGCGATGAGGTTGCCCCTCAGCCTCCTTTTCTCCAAACTAGACAAACCCAAAGTCCTCAGCCGCTCCTCACAGGACATGCCTTCCAGCCCTGTCACCAGCTTTGTTCCCTCCTCTGGGCACATTCAAGGACCTTCACATCCTTCTTAAATGGTGGGGCCCAGAACTGCAGACAGTACTCAAGGTGAGGCTGCACCAATGCTGAATACCGCAGGATCACCCCCTCTTTTGACCGGCTGGTCACGCTGTGTTTGATGCCCCCCAGGATGGGGTTTGCCCTCTTGGCTGCCAGGGCACGCTGCTGACTTGTACTGAGCCTGCTGTCGACCAGCACCCCCAGATCTTTCTGCAGGGCTGGTCTCCAGCCACTCCTCTCCCAATTTATCCTTGTGCCCAGCATTACACCATCCTAGGTGCAGGATCTGGCATTTGGACTTGTTAAATTTCACCCCATGAATCATTGCCCAATGCTCCAATCTATCTAGATCCCTCTGCAAGGTCTCTTGTTCCTCAAAAGAGTCAACAGCACCTCCCAGTTTGGTATCATCAGCAAACTTGCTAATGGTGCATTCAACTCTTCCATCCAGATCGTTGATAAATATATTGAACAGAACTGGCCCTAGAACTGAACCCTGAGGAACACTGCTGGTGACCAGTCACCAGCCAGATGCAGCCCCATTCACTAGAACCCTTTGAGCTCTGCCCTTTAGCCAGGTCTTCAGCCAGCACGCCATGAACCTGCTCATCCCACAGTTGGACAACTTGTCCAGAAGGATGCTGTGGGGGACCGTATCAAAGGCCTTACCAAAATCCAGAAAGACTACATCCACTGCCTTCCCTTCATCCAGTAGGCAGTTGACCTTACCATAGAAGGACATCAAAATAGTTAAACAGGACTTTCCCTTTGTGAGCCCACGTTGACCATGCCTTATGATTGCATTACTCTTTAAATGCCTCTCAACAGTACCGGAACAACAGTAAGGTTCATGCCAGTGGTTAGTCCGTGGCACACACACAGTGCGCGCATGGCAGGTGACTGCTGGAGGACCTGGAGCCCGTGCTGTAGGTGAGGTGCTCCGGGTGGTGGCCCTCTGTTTCCTCAACCTTGATTCCCTCTGGAAGGAAACTGCTCTGAACACCAGTGATGTGCTTGGTTGTATATCACATCCCTAAGTATAAAAGGAAAGCAAATGCATATCAAAACCAACCTCCTCTGGTACATTAAATCATTAACATAGAAGCACAGACTGAATTTTTGTGTTCTTCAATCATTCCATTATCAGCCTTACAAGCATGTCTATATATGTGATATAGTCCACGAATTTGCCAAGATATATCAATGATTGTATTACAATATATGCCTTAGAAATAAATGGTATCATACAAAACCAACATATACACACCTAGGTATGTTCCTAGTGCATAGTAATGTGTTTGCCTTTTCCAGATCTTCTAAAATTAGTACTGAGAAGTCATGCTTCTAATGTCATATTTTCACTTCAATGCAAGATCATTCCACTATGTCCAGTGGGCCTGGGTGCTGCTGGGTGGTAAATGCCATTGAAAAGCAGTCCATTTACTTCTTTCTATTCATGACATGAAAACAGGATAGGTTTTTTTGCAAATCATGGAATTTATTGCGCTTCAGTGATTGTCCCCAAATCATGTAGAATATGTTATGATAACTAAGTAGTGGAAAGATCTTTGAGTTCAAATGATAAATGGACCTGTTTGCTGGAGCTTATTGAACAGGCCGTGTGATTTGAATGGCAATACTTAATAATTTATGACTTTGTAAGGTGATTTTGTTTCAGAGTCCAAACTCTCTTATTGTATGCCAAAAGTCTTTCAAGTTCATTATGTGTTAAGAAGTCTGCTAAATATCTGAATATTTCTGGGGGGAGGAGGGTCTGTACTTGCAGAAAAGAGAAATAATTTCTTTTTATTATTATTATGCCACAGTTTAATACAAAATATATAAGGCAACTAAGACAATATATCTGCAGGGTTTAGGTTTAATAAAAGTAGTGTACAAAAAGATTTAGCTATTCTAACATGGGTAGAAAGAAATCTATAGGCAAGGGACAATCTGTAAAGTATTGAGTAATTGCCTTACTATGGAATGTTTCATGTCTCAACTGTATGTGCAGTACAGATAGCAGATATTCCAGAGCACAGCACACACTGTATCCTGGACTGTAAAACAGCAAAAGTCCTTAGGCCAGAAAGAGCTTACGAGATAGGCACAAATGCTTTAAACAGTTACAAACGGGGGAGGACAACCATTCTGGATTTAAGCTTGCTGTAATAGTAGCCCCCATGCTCAGTGGAAACTGATGCCTCTCATGTGACGAAGGGTAACCTTGAAGACGCTGACACATGCCAGGCGACTGGATGCAGAATGTAAAGTGTCCCCTTCCAGCTCCTCTGCGTGGTGTGATGTTGGTACCCTTTAACTGAATTTCAGTGATATATTTTGTTTCGCCATTTCTCAAATCCATGTATTTTCCCCTCTAAAATCTACCTCAGAGTGACTAAATTAAGGATATAAAATTAGTTTTTCTACCAAATGTGCAGTGAAATATTGATATCACAAAATAGAAATGCTCATCAGAATTCACTTTATCTTTTAATAATTTTTGTCAGTTTTTAGCAAAGAAGCAAGAAGAAAGATAAAGTTTTCTCTGATCGACTCATCTGGTGGATAGCTAAGACACTTTTTAAAGAATAATTGAGTGAACTGCTATTTAAAATTATTAAGAATATAAGCAATAGTGTTAAGATAGCTGCTCACCAAATAAAATTCCTAGTATGTCAGCTAAAAACTTGGTGGTGGTCAGGAGGAGGGGGGCTAGAAAGACATTTCTAGGCTTCCTTGTAGAGATAGTCCTTATCATGTAAATCATTATCTAAGACTTTGACCTTAAGCCATCACTGCAATTTTATTTCAGGACAATTGAAAGTAGTCCAATAAGCTCTCTGTAAAATAAAACATTTTAGATGGTAATAAGCAGTAGATGAAAATTATGCCATTCCCATAGCGTGTAATGAAAGGCTGTGGTAAGTCATCCACATCTGGTCCTTGGAACCATTTAAACTGCTTGCCTAGAACCTTCAAAATAAAAGGGCATGGGGCAGTCTGCAAGTAAAATTAAAGGGTTAAGAACAGACATATCTGATCCTAAAAGTTTGGGACCACTGTTTTCAGACTCTTCTTGCTAATTTTTTTATTTCCCCAGATGTTAGTTTGAGAGCACTAAATGTAAGCACTTACCCTCATACTTCAGGTCAATTTAGCTTTCTGTCTACTCCTTCACTGAAGTTGCTGACTCTGTTAACCTACTCCTGAGGCCCTCCTGAAGTGACCTCATGTATGAAACATATGTACTTTGAAATACATTAATTTCTTAACAGTTCAGCCTATCCTTCTCATTACTCTGTATCACAAGCTATTTCAGACATGAAGCCATACTTCTACAGGATTTACTGGTGAGGAATTAGTCTTTGGTGACATACAGGGGCACCATCTTCTCTCAGATATATTTGTAAAAGCACTGAAAAACTACTTGCTTTTCTATAAGCCCACTGTTTATCTGGATGTATAGTTTTGTTGGCCTGGTACCTTTCAGAAGACAATTCATTGTCCCTGGGGAAGTGAGCATGGTGGTTTGGTTTCCGAGGGCTTCTTATCGCTCCACAGTAACGATGCTCCTGCTGTCAGGGGATCCTAGCCAAAGTGCTGCTTTTCAGAAAGAAACTGCCAAACTCCTACTTGAAGACTGGAAAAATATTCTCAATAGGTAAGTCCTCAAGTGCAACAAAACATTGAACAAAAATTCTTTTCCCAAAGTTCCAGGTCTCTGATTCTAGATAATTTATGACTTTGTTTTCCCCACTCTTGATCTCATTGGGTAGGTTATGAATGCGCAGGTTGTTGTGAATGAGAACGGATGGCATGAGCAGGAATCTGTATGCAGACCCTCAGGGGAAAAATAAATTCACTAAAGTGTTGTCTGCATCTGTATACTTACAGAATGAAGTCTTTAGCAGATACAGATTAATATACATTCTTTGAAATCTAGGAACTATTCTTATTTACACCAGCCAGGGATCTCGTCCTTGAGCATCTTGTTTTCTTTGTTCTCCTGGATCCTTATTAGTATCTGGCAATTTACTTTTAATAAATTTTAGTAATATGCAGTAATCTACCTATAAAATTTATCAACATAACTTTTAGCAAAACAAGCCCTAATTTTTGAGATACAGACAACCCTGAATACTTACTGAAGCTGTTAGGAGCAAACAACACAGCATTTCATAAAATGGTCCTAAGTTTTTGTAACTAAAATGACCCATTTTATGTCATTCCATACTTACCGAAAGCTGTCTTACGTAATTGCCTACTCAGCTTCATGACTCATGCTGGGGAAACTCAGAACACTATTATTAACCATTAATAAAACTGTGTTGAGCTTTTCACTGATACCTGAACAGGGGTTATGGTGGTCCCCATTCAGTATGCTGGAGTTTTTAAACGCAACTTTTAATTTGAATCTAAACAAGTAGTATTACTTTGCGGCTAAATTTTGAAGCAAAATATATGTATTTGGACAGTCTTGCCGTTTTTTTTTTTTCTAGTTATAAATTTAGAAACATAGGACATCCTATGCTTTCTATAACTCTTATTAGTTATGAAGTTGCTGGAAAACTGGCTTAAATCCACAGCTTCATAGTATTTTAGAAATAGTTCTCACTCTGTTTTTCCATGTCAAAGGGAATATAATTTCTGCCAGCTATCTCCACAAAACAATTAATTTATTTCACAGTAATTTCAGCTGCTGTCTGCAATGACTTTAGCTATAGCTTTAAAAACTATCTGGTCAGGCTTGCCAGTAATGTTTTGCAGGTTTTAATTCCTTTGTTTTATTTATGGAACCCACCACTTTCCTACAGAGTTTTTCAATGCCTACAAAAAGAAATGGATATCTGTACATCAGAAAAGTTAATTAAAACAACATTTCTTGCCTGAGACAGAACAAAATCCATAAAGAATAATCTTTGTACTCCTTGGTTGGCATACCTTACCTTTAGGTATTAGATAAACAACTCCTAGAGCTAAATATACTCTTCTTTCATTTTTTGAGTGACTAATGAATTTTTGTGTGTCAGTCTTTGGCAGTTTAGTGTGAACTGCTACTAAAAGGTCCTAATATTTTAGAAGAGCTTGTGTTTTCTAGTCTTTTCATTTGCCTAATGTGAGTATCTGAAAATTAATACATCGAGATGTAGTTTCATGGCATAAAGTGCTCAGTGAGAACACTGGCTTTAGATACTCTTTTCCCCTTCTCCTCCTGCCACCCTGCACCGCAGCATGTGGCTGAGGGCAGACGCTCAGCTCTGCTGAAAAACTCCTTGTGGCACCATGCTGTGAGGTTGAACATGGAACTGAAAATCTTGCAGATATAAACTCTTCGTAGTGTGAAACCATGGCCCAGAAATCACTTGTCACTCTAGACACTGCAGGTCTTCCTGTTCCAGAATTTGGAAAATCATCCTGCTCTGCTTCTTCCATTTCCAAGAGTCAGTTAAATCATACCCTCTGAACTCTGTGTCTCTTCATACAACACACTTACAGAGCTACTGTTCACTGGATCTTCTTTTCCATTATGATTGAATTGTTTGGATGTTATAAAAATGTGGAGGCACTTGCCGGTAGGCAAAGACTGTCATTCCCTTCTGCAGCTCTTCTTTGAGGCAGAGGGTATAGATTCATTCCTCCACAATGATAAAGGTTGCATGCAATTAGAACCTGGCGATTACTTCTGTGAAAAAAAATTGCAGTGTGACTTTTGTATTGTAAATTCTAGTTTTGTTATTTACCTGTCTGGTGCCTGTGGGTGAAATTGGAATAATATGAGAAGAGTTATGATTTTTCTTAACAGGATAAAGACATCCATGATCAGAAGGAAGAGTTGAACAGTCACATTGCTCTGCCTCTGATACAGGAGGCAATAGCTTACACACCATGGCATCCTGTCCTAGAAGGAAACCTATTGCCCCCATAGCTACCTTGGCAAATTCAAACCTGATTAAATATTTCGGGGGGGAGGGTCATTCACTGTCAAATGTTCCATAGGGGAGCTACAGTACATGAAGAATTACATAGCACTTTTGGCAAAAGATAAGACACAGGGCACTAATTGGTCTATGACAGTGACAATCATAAACTTGTCAAAAAATAACCTTTGCTTAAGCAGAATCAAGTAAGAGCATTTGAATGCCTCTGCCCACAAACACTACCCACTACTCTATCAACAGTGTTCACAGGCATGACATTGAGAGAAATCCTAAATCTTGACTTCTTTTTTCTCATTCGAATATGACTTTGGTATGTTAACTTAGATATTGTACTTGGTTTAGCCTAGTACAGAACAGGCTAGATATTGCAAATCACAGCTATCTGTGGGTCGACAGCTAGTAAAAGAATAATGACTAGAAAATAAGGAAACACTAATTTGTTGGTGCTGATTTTCTTCACAAGAGGACATAGGATCATATCTTTTTCTATCAAACAGAGTGACTTTGCTTCTAGCCGTAATCCCAAGGGTGTTTTGATAACAGAAGTCTAACTATATCCTCACTGCTTCAAGTTAGCAAATTACTTAGGCTTTTTATTTATGTGGATTGATAGGGCATCTGGGAAATGATAGTTCATTAGGAGAAAGCTGACATAAATACATGAAATCATATTTTAAGATATGACAAAAGCATTATGCATGCTGATGACATATTAGCAATGATTTTAGCAGCTCTTTGATTAACCTATGGCCAATGATCTAGTTTATTTAATTACAATTTTATGTGCTGTTGATACTTGTGCTATAAATAAGGGAATTACATGTGGGTCACTCCAGTGTTTGGTTGTGGTATTGTTTACTTGACATACTGATGTCATTAAATTATAATTCCAGATCAGTGGGTAATCATGGTGGCTTTTTACAGGAAGGAATCATCTTTTCATTGAGTCAGTTTCTAATTCAGTCCCTGAATTCCTTTAGTTCCAGATCTATTTTAAGCAAAATATACAGAGGGGCTACAAGTGTATTTGTGTTGCTTACATCTCTTTGTGTGAAATTCAAGTATGAATAACTTGTTTTGGCATTCCTGTTTCTGCATCCTGACCTAAAGCCTGCTGAAAGCAAAGGGAGGGCAGTCAGGCCTCTCGATATTGCATAACAGAAGTGGGACAGGAATGAGTAACCGGCTTGAAGTCCACGTTTCTCCGCTGACCTGTACCCACACTGCTTCGGGTTAGTCCTTTTTGTATAAGAATTGCCTTGAATGAGCAAGATGTGACAGGCCAGTGCAGAGCTGGGGAGTCAGCTAACAAATCATCTGTGGCGATGACTAAGACCAGGGCTAGAGCTCACTCCCTGGCCCTTGCTTATTTAGCGAGGTGTACCTTCACTGACCTCCGTAAGGTCTGGGTTAGACGTTTTCAGTAGTGTTGTTTGCTACTGACTTCTCTGGTATAGTATGAACAGTACATGGAATGGATGTAGTCTTGACTGATAGGTCATAAGCTCTTCATGGAATTCGTCCCCTTATTTGCATTGAATGTAATGGGAATGAGAGTTCAATGTCTCTAATTTGATTAATACTAGGTGAAAAGCATGGCTCTGCTAGCTAAAAGGTGAGTATGAATTCACAGTTTCACAATAGTTCAACTTCAGTGGTAAGACTAGTTTAATGAGTTCCCATCCTTTCTCCTCCCCTCCATCTCAGTCAGCCCTTTTTTGCCCCCAGTTGCTCATTCCCACGCCCTGTCCCCTCCAAAGCAAATGTTATTTCTAATCCAAATCAGTTCAGTGATCCAGTTTAGATTGCAGTTCCACAAACAGTTGTGTTGACACAACTGTGGAGGTGGTACAATATGGGGAGGCAGGAATGAGTGGTTAGGGACAGCATATTGTGAAATGACATCTTGAAAGCAATACCTGGAACTGAAAGACTTTTTGCATTAGACCTATGGAACCATTATCATAGTTATACCTCAACAAATCAGAACATAAAGCTCAGTAGAGAAAGTCAACAAAATAAATCACCTTGTCTTCATACAAACCCTAAAGCTGGGGAGTTCTGGTAATCTGCCTTTTTCCGGCTTTAGTTCTGCCAAGCTGAAGCAATAGCTGAAATGTTCAAGACTGTCCTGAATTATAAAATGGGTTGCACATGTTGTTGTTTTCCTCCCCTCCACTCCACTCCCAGGTGAGTTTATTTTTCATTTTGAATGTTTATGTTGAATTCTGTCATTCTACTGCCCATATAATTCCTCATTCAGTTTTATAGTTAAGCAGTAATTAGAAACTATCACTGGGGGAAAAAGCATGTTTTAGTTATTTGATGTGACCCAGCCTCATATAAAATATAAACTCTCCAAAAGTAGCAGTAAGATAATTGCAGAGGACCCATCCCTACCTCAAATTCAAAATAAAACGTTCAACCCTGTAGCTTAGAACAAGTGCTTCTTCTCATAGTCATCTCCAAAGTACAGTGGGGTTTATAATGGAGAAAAGCAAGACTATGTTTTCTTTTCTTAAAGAATTTGAATGAAGGGAACTCAGAAGAAAGCACAATGAAGTGGGCAGCTGTGTAACGGGTACAACAGATCCCTCCCACATCTCGGCGCTTCTGCGGACCGAGCCCCCCCATTTGGAGGTTTGTAGATGGACACGTTTGCCAGGGACAAGCTGATGGAACAGCACGAGTAAGTGTCTCGGGTTCCTCGGTCTCCTTCGCCACGGAGCGACTGAGAGGCGGGTGGGACGAGCGGGGAGCGGGCAGCAGGGGATCAGGGCAGGCATCCCTGCCTAAACACCCAGACGCTGCCCTTCTGAAACCCACAGCCTGTCCCTCTGCTGTGAACGATGCAGAGAGCTTTTCAGTCCTTGAGAAAATCTCCCAGTAAAAATAAGAAAGTATTTTTTCAAGGTAGGAAAAAAAAACTGATTGGCTCTCTACTTACTCTTTTTTTTTTTTTTTTAAACAGCTTTACCTATTCATAAAATAAGGCAGAAGGGGGCAAAAGATTTATCTTCCCATTGGGTGCTAATAGCCCACAGAGACCCACGAGATAAGAGGGAAAGGCAGGCGGCGAGAGAGCCACATATCAAACCCGGTTCTTTTTTTAATCAGGAATGTAGTGGAAGCAGGAAGGAGGTAGGATCAGGCAGGCTTGAATGAAAACATATTTGCAAGAACTTTTGTCTCTAAAATCTTTTCTGTGATGTTCTTTAACAATAGAGCAGAATCCCCTCCCCTCACACACAGGGCAAGACAAGGCCTTAAAATTTTACTTCACATTTCTGTTTCCATTGTGGTGCGTTTATTGGTTGCAGTAATTTTATGATTGCTTTTCAGTGGCTTAGAGGCGCAGAGTATGTTTTATTTCTCTATCAATATCATAACAAATTGCATTCGGCAAACCGTTACATCTGGGAGAGTTTGGGGTTTTTTTCATTGTAATTTCGCACCTAACCCGTGGCAAATGAGTTCTGGCGGATTTATCTTCTGACACTATCCTCCCCCACCCCATCCCTCGTTGACCTGACCCTCCGCCTGCCGTGACGCGGAGGGCGCCGAGGACCCCCCGCCCTGCCCGCAGCCCCCCGGGTCCCTCAGCCCTGCCCCAGCAATGCTGCCGCAGCGGGGCCGCTCTCCAGCATCCCAGCCCGTCGTCCCCTCGGCCTCGCCTCCCTCTTTATTTCTGCTCATGGGATGTGTCGGCTAAAATGGTCTCTATTTTTCACCGTTTCCTTCGATAATTTCGGTGAACTTCTGCTCTTTCTCAGAGGCTGCGAGCACGTAATGCACCAGTTTATCTTGAACTACCCAGATACTTCCCTGCAAAGTAACCACCAGCAAAGCTACCCATTCTTCAACGCGAGTCTAAACCATTACCACTCCAGACGGGTAGGTATGCCCTGCCTAGCTATTGCCCATGCCTAAAGGCGAGGTGTCCCCAGAATTGTCATTGCTCGTTGGGATCTCAGCCACAGACCGAACAATTTTTCTGGCTATTCCTATGCACTGTGTACAGAAACAGTGCGTTTCACAAGTGTCGCAGGTTAGGTATGCAAGCTTTTTTCTGTTCTGTGTCAATCATCTCAAGCTCTGAGGCTAAAAAGAAGCCAGGCAACAAAAAGTTGTGCACGGCAGAGCAGACTCCCCTCTTCTGAAGGGAGGGGAGTACCCTCTTCTGAATCAGAAAAACAGCTTTTCAAACAGAAAGTGCAAAGTCAGCTCTCACAGAGCTGCAAATTCAGGAGCCAGGCAGAAAGCTGAATAGACAATAAAATTTTCTTGTCGGAACAAAAATCCCGAAGTATTCTGGGGAATTTTAGAGCTCTGTGATATCTGTGGATTTCATAGTTATTAACAAATTTGTTCTTGAGATTTCTTTGCGCTGCAGGGTTTCTGTATCATCAAAAACAGGAGTTCTGGATCTCCAGAGGAGGATATAAAGCATAGAGCATCTAAAGATGGAGGTCCATGAACAATTTTTCCCTCTGACAACATTTTCCTCTCTAGCTGCTTGTTTCCATTCCCTTACTGATATTTATCTCCTCAGTTCTGCCAGCGGAGTCATTGATAAGATTTTACTCAATACGATCAGCAAAACGTTCTAAGTGAAGAAAAATCCTCCTGGAAAAAAAAAATGTCTTTTCAGCCCAGATTATTTCACTAATCTAATTTGGAGCATGGCACTGAACACGCATTGTCCTGCAACGCAGGCATGGCTAAGGAGGTGACAAATTGTGGTGCAAGGGAGGGAGTGAGTAACTGGGGTGTGAAAGGGTGGAAATCTATTAAATTGGTTTTGCCACCAGAGAAAATGAAGTCTGGAACTACACTACAGCCCTTGACTGAGTAGGGCTGGACGATATGAAGATTAAAAAGCACTGATAGCTGCCAGGGGCTCATCTATATGAGCATCCCACAGGACATGCGGCAGATGCTGTGCAACAGCAGGGAATTTAAGTAAACAAAGTGCTGTTAAAACAAGGCTCCGAGGCTTAAGCATAGTTTGGTTACAAAATTAAAATAAGTCTATCCCTCAACACCAAATCATCTTTTTATTTTTCTAGTAGAAAAATTTTTCTAGAACAAGTGCATACTTTTTAAAGAAGTGCATATTTGTGCACCTAGGTTGGTTTTGCAAGGAATTTGTGAGAAAAATCACAAAGCAATAGGAATTGAGACCAGTTGTGAGATTTTGAAACTTTACAGGGAAAGTATTACCTGGGCTTGGAGAAGAAAAGTTTTCTTGGGTACGTGTAGGTGTATGCTCTTAATGTATTAGCTGACGACTCTATGTCTATGGTGTTTTCAGCATAGGTGCTGATTAAGAGCTTAGATTTACGATTACTTTATAAACAGTCATGGCAGTTTAAGGTGTTTACACCTGACATGTGGTTTGATGGTGGACCCATCCTCCAGCACAGGTGTCGTGAGGGATCTTGAGCGGGTTTCCTAGGCACAGGTCTGGTCGGGTTAGCGTCCCTGTGGGTGCCTGTGGCAAGGCAGGGGCAAACACACTCCTGAGCTATCCCTGATGTCAGCTGAGCTCTGGGGGCAAAGACCTGCTGCTGAGGATTAGTAACAAAGCTCAGAGTGGCTAATTGTAAGCCCCGGCCGGATCCAGAAATGATCACCTCTAGCACCTTACAAACCAAATTAGCTGATAGAGCCTCTGTGCTTCCCCCCTTCTCCTCCTCCCTGGATTACACTGGTGTGACACGTGATGGGATCTGGCTCTCATCAGAGTTTAGGAAATTAGCCTACTGAATGCTAGGCTTGAACTCAAAAACTTCCAAATGTATCTGCGATGATTATATGTAAACCAGAAAGACATTTCTGTGAAATAACAGTAACACTATTATTAGCTTTGCCATTGGTAAAGTGCATTCATTTCTCAGCGCTTACACTGAGCAACCACAGCCTCTAATAGACCACAAAATTGTCGACAGCTAGCTGAAAAGGAGCTTAAAATGCATGCTGATTTGCAGTAATTTATTATTGGTCATTCTAGGAAAAAGCGTGGAATTAGCTGAATACTTCTGTCGCTAATAAAGTTACACCGAAATGGGATTCCATGGGATTCTGCTATCGTTCAAATAATATTAAACATGCTCTTAATAACCTTGCACTGTTAATAACCTTCTACTGTTAATCTCTGTATAATGTGAAACTACGAATTAAGAAGTCTTTTCATGTACAGGGGCAGAACTTCATTTAAAGACCTTGATGGTGTGCGAAGCAGACTGAAATAAATCCATATTGCAAACAGTCAGCTAATGGATGCGGAGATAAAGAAGGACTTGTGAAGACAGAAGCAGTGCAATGTCAAATCTATTTTTTGCACAATATCCTACAGAAAATATTCCCATTAAAACAGGAATGTAGCAATACACAAGTGGTTTGTGCAAACTGAAAAAAAGTAAATGGTAAAAATGATCAATGAGGCTGATAAAATAAAATTTCTTTGTATTTGGTCAGATGGAAAATTAAGATTAATGGACTCTGATTAAACCCATATTTAACTTTGGAAATCCACTGGCTTGGCAATACTGAATATCCTATTCAGTTTTTATATCAATTGACACGCCAAGACTTAGGCTGATTTTATAAACACTGTTTGTGCTTATCTTGATTTAACTTTGATTAAATTAAAATCAGACCATGGTATTGACAACTTTTATTCTAAATTTTTCCTGTAACTTTTTTTCTTCTATTATTATTATCTGCAACAGTCTGTTTTATTTTAATAGAGTAATTGAAATTCACTGAAATAATAAAGCTTATTCGGCTAACATAGCCAGTTGGTGTACCCCTGCCACGCAGCCTGGACAGATCACAGCATTGGCAAAAACATTTTTCTGGCAGCAATCCTTTCAGAAAAAAAGGCTTTCTTTTGTTATTTTTTAGGGGTCGGGGCTGTTTAACACAGAATAAAAGCCTGGTTTTGAAATACAAGCATGAGTTACAGGGTGAGGCGATTTTAAAATTATTTTTAATTATTTAATAATTAATCAAAAATAGAATTTCTTCCTGTATACCCTGCCGCTCTTGTGTCTTCAGCCCATCCCAGCTACAACACTGCTACCACTGTTTCCATAACAAAGTAGGAGAAGAGCATGTACTGTTCCGTGAGTTTATTTCAAGCCTGACGCTGTGCAGGCAGGGCAGGAGAAGAGGGCTCTCGGCCCCTTCACCCACACCTCGGCAGGTCGTTGTGCCCGACGGGGGTCCGCTCTCCCCCCGCAGCCCCCGAGGAGGGCTCCTGCTGAGCAAGAGGACCTGGGACCAACTCCTGCTGCTGAAACCGCTCAGGCACAGCGGGCACGGGCAGGATGGGGGTCCGTGCCGTGCCGCACGTCGTCCTGTGATCTCTGGGATGCCCTGGAGCTCCAGGACACCACTACCCCTCTTCACGTGGGAATTTCTTTTAGGGAAAGAAGGGCCAGCAGTGTCGGTGTTCAGGGGTCCGATGCTCAAGTCCGGTTTAGGGGCCCCTTTATTTGCCTTGTGGATGGCCCCTTTCTGTCCCCAGTACTGCACACACCCGGCACTCCGCCTAGGCGCAGCCTGACAGAGCTTGTTCGCGTCGGCGCGGGGCTGGGACGTGGCTTGGATTTAGCTCTTCATGTCCGAGGATGCCTGACGCACCTAGCAGTGCACAGCCCCCAAAGCCACGGACCTCCCAGCCGGGAGGGGAAATAGAGGAATTGCATTCAGACAGGGAAGGAGTCAATGCTGAACAGTGAAAAAGGCCCGAATCTGCTTGGTTGCAAATGTTGGAAAGTGTGTCATGAATATGGCAGAGAACTTCAAAGGGAGGCATTTGGGCCCCTGGTTTTTCTTCATTTTTCTGGGTATCCATCTTAAAACACCTAGAGACTACGCAGCTGAATGCTACGCACCAATAATCGCAGCACAAGTGAACAGGAACTGTACTTTGACCTTATGAAGGCCTAAAATTGCTAAGCACTCTGAAAAATCCAGCTGGAAAGCACGTTATGTGGAGGAAACAGTACTAGAGGACCGTTTTTACTTTTTTTCAGCGTCTTCACTCACAACATGTAAGAGGAAGATAGTAATATCACCAGGGTGTTGGGAAGATAAATTCATTAATATTTGCAGAGAAATAGAGTACTACAATGAGAGCAGCATGGAAAAGCCCATGAGAAAATGAGTGATTCTCTATTCAGTGCAGCATTCAGATGGTGTGCAGTAAATAATGGATGGGGGACACGTTAAGAGATGAGTCTAAAAAGAAATATTGAACAACTACTCACTCACTAAGCTCTGTTCATCCTTTCCTGATCCTGCTATCTGCACCTCCCATCAAGTATGTAAAAGGAAAATAAATGCTGTCTTGACTTTGGAGCAGCTGTGTAGCCTTAATCTCACCTAATTTTAGCCTATAAAATAAGATGCCTAGTCTGTGCTTCCCCTGTAGTCAGCGAGAAGAGATAGGTACCTTAGGAAGCAATTCTTCACACTGCCTCCGACACCCGTGGCAGGATGGGGTGATCACCGTCTGGTGGTGTCTGTCTCTTCTCCTGGACACACACTGAGGGAGTGCAGAGAAACAATTTGGCTTAGTCCTCCAGCGTTGAGATGACTTCAGTGTTTAGATTAATCCCGCCCTAAATCTCAATCTGAACGGCACAGTGTGCCATCCCAAAACAAGTAAATCATTTTAACTGCCTTGTTTTCCTTCTAGTCTTCTGTGAATCATGATCTGTTTTGCACTGTAAAGGTGCTGAAATTTGCATCAGACTGTCACTGACAAGATGCTTCAAAGCTGCCATTTGTGGGGCAGCTGGAGAGCGATGGAGTGACACCTGATCAGATGTGGAACAGCTGCTTCTGGTGACTGGTACTGACTGGAGAAGGATCCCTCCGTTTCTCTATGTCACTGGATGTAGAAGGTTCCTTCATAGCACATGCGACTGTTTGAGAAAAGTACATGATTGAGAAAGAGGTTGTTTTGCATTAGGAAACAAGCATCCTTTCTTATCCCGGGCAAATTATTTTAATCATTCATATCACAAATCTGACCTCTGTATTAAGCCAGGATGAGAAATCAGATATATTGCACAAACCTATTAGCAAATAATGCAGAACCAGTGAAGAAATTTTATTTTGTGGTTGAACATGTATTTAATTTTAAATCCAAGATAAAGGGGAGAAATAAAAGCTCAAAGTAAACAAAGCCAATTGCATTTGGATTGAGGGGGGGAGATTCTTCCAGGCATGAATTTTTTAAAATTAATTTATTGTCTTTTTGTTATTAAAACTGAGCTGTGAGAGCTTATCTCTGTATTATGAGGACCAGTCCCTGATGAGCTTCTGAGGACTGGGCTTCTAGCTTTGAAATGACAAGTAACTAGCCTGGATTTAAATATTTTTTGGTTTTCATGAAACCATTTCTGAGCTCAAATCCATTCACATTATATTTGCCATTTGTTCTTTTCTTTTTCCTGGATTGCTATTACAAGGCATCTTTTGTGAATGAAGATCATGTCCATGTTTTTTGATGGTTAAATTTGAAAACTTACTTTGAAAGGACATTTCAGATTCTGTAGGAAAATACAGAATAAAGAGGTTAATTAACAGAATGCTCAACAATCAATCATCTTCAATTAAAATTTGGCTATAGTTAATGCAGTCACAAGCCTGTGTCAGTCTCTGCGCTCCAGGGACAAGTCAAATACATAATGCAAATCCACCCTACTTCTCTTCATAACATTAATATTCATTCTATAAAATTTTCATGGTAGGTGAAGTTCTGCATTTTATTTTCTAACAGCAACTCAAGATAGCAGTTTTATGCTGGTCCTTTCATTTGTTTTCTTCATTCACTAAGCTCTTAGGTTTCTTGTATCCCTGATCAGGCAAATACTTTGCCACCTGCTTACACTAAGCAGGTCTGCTGCATCCTAGAATCAGTGCTGAAAACAAACCAGTAAATAAGAGAGCTGACCAAAGGAGACACTATCAAAGGTAACTCCTTGGTGCTCAACGCTCACTATGGCTTTAGAAGCCACCTTCATAAAAGGCAAGGTGGCTTCCAACTGTCACCTCTGGTATCTCCAAGAGTAGATATGGAACTGCCAAAGATGTAAATTCCCTACTTTTAGCTCTTGCTAAGACATTGCTGTTTTTTACACCTCTGCAGTGACCTGCAGGAAGTGAACTTTTGTAGACTGGATAACCAGTACTGCATTTCAGTGGACTGATTTTTAAAAGTTGCCACTTGTGGTCAAAAAGCTTATGGGAGGCTAGTGTTCAGTGATGTTAGAACTGACTACATGAATACGCCTCATTTGCTTCAGTAAAAAAACTAGCTTAAATTAGTTTAAGTGGCTTTGCACTGCAGTGGATGAAGAATACTCCCGTGGTTTGTTCTGCCATGGAAGCGATATCTCATAGAGAAGTGATGCTAAGCAACTAGAAAGTGAAAAAATCTTAAGTCCATGTGTTCTGCAGTGAACATCTCTCTGTGTCCCAGTGGGCCCAACCACATCAGACAGTCTGGTGAGAACACTTTCTAAATGCTGGAATTTGCTTTATATCTTTCTGATGGTCTGTGAGGCGTGTCCTACCCATTCAATGTCCAAAACATGGAATGGAACTCTCTATATTCTCATCTATTCACAGGTTTGCAAAAATGAAGGCAAAGGCTTCTGTACAATCCTTCCCACAGCCATTATCTACCTCTATTTACCTTACTTTGCTAATTTATTAAATTACTAAGTCAATCCCATATGCACAGTGCAAACTTCAGCCTATAAACAGACAACTTCTTCTGGGTTTCAGTGTGCTAGAGCCGGTAGAGCCCTGACTTACCACCACTGTAACACTGCCTGCAGAAGGACTTGTGTGAGTGCTCTTTAACTGCTGTCAGTCAGTCCGGACAGTGCAACCCCCCGAGCCACTTCTATGATGAACTATGAAATAATGAGCTGAGGAGGGACCACCTCTGGCCAGAACAGCTGCTTGAACAACTATCTGCGGCTGCAGGGCAGTTTAACGTGGAATGGTTGCAAGAAACTGAAGAGCTCTCAAATGTTGGTACCTGATGATACCAGTTAGGATTCAAGGCGTTTTCAGTGCCCGGTAGCATCCAGGAAGGTTAATGGTCAGTCGCTCCACTTGTCATCAATAAGCAAGCAAATCAATTGCTACTTGCAAACATGAGGCAAAGCCTGGAGCTATATAATGTTTGGGGTTTTTTGAACTTGCTTTTCTTAAATGTGGTTTTGGTCAGTTCATTTTTTATTTCAGCTTTTGAGAGTATACCAATGAACTAAATGACTAACTATTAGACTTCAGGAGTACATTAGATTAGATTAATTTTAATAACACTATAGTTACTCATCAGTCCTATGTTACCTAATACTCCCTTTCTGAAAGGTTGTTTTGAAAATCAGATAGTTACTGGCAAGGTCTGGATTGAAGAGAAATGTTGTCTTATGCAGCTAACTGTAACTGAAATTCATGATGCAGCAGCTATAAATCAAAACTAAGTAAACAGTTTTGTTTAGTGCATAGACATTTTTCTCCATGCTTCAGGGCCTTAATACTGATTTCTTTTATGCTGACCTTTGCTCTTGTCAATTGACTCGTCACTATCTGCCAGTTTTCCGTAACCGTTCATGCCACATATACTGTCCTTTCTGCTATATTTTCCAGCTATTCCACAGTGTTTTTCTTTCTCCTCCTCAACTCTCCTTCTCTGAAAGCCTTGAGGAAACATCTGAATAAAACTCCAAGCTAAGAATAAGTTAACTGCACCTTTTTCTTTTTGTCTCCTGAAAAGACTTAGAATTTCTGTCATGTTACTTGCTTCATTTAACTTGCTTCCTCTGCATTTTTTCCCCCTGCTTTTTGTTTTCCTGTTTCAAACTAGTCCATGTTAAGCTACATTACTTTTTACTTAATGAGTTAAAATGCTGGGACAGTTATGTTGAAGACTTTAAGAAATCCGCACTGAATTTTGTGCATAGGTGAATTATGATTTTTGAGTGAAAACCAGGAGAAAGACAGCAGCCTTATTTAATTTGATAGGGATCTCTCCTGAAACAGTCAGAAAATGTTCCAGTTCTCATCATCCTCCCAAACAGAACTATGTGAAATACCTTTTTATTTTCCTGTGTTGAGCCAAAGTATGTTCTGAGTTGCCAAACAGGAGAATCAGCGTACAACTAATATTATTCCAAAGTAGATTGCTGAGTGACATTTTGAATTATGTATTCCTACTATTGTGCCTAACCCCCTTCCAGTCTCTAAATGTGGGTCCCTTTTTGTGCATGTTAAGTAGTTTTTTCGTCTTGACTGAATTCTAATTTTATCTGAACCTTTGCAAGTATGTATGCTAATTATATAAAAAAATCATTTTGCATTCATTTTGAAACTAGAACATGTTTTCGACAAAATGTTTCCATTTCATAAACGTGAAATTGCAACTACCCCTAGCTTTGTCACTTAGATTTTTTTAATGTTCTATTTTTTAATATATTTGAGATACACATTAAATTTATCACTTGTTTTCTGTAGTTTATAGTAGCATTCTTGTTACTAAGACAGAAATAACCTAAAAAATATATGTATATATTTCTAATACAAGTTACAGAATAAAATACAAGACAAAATGAATATAAGTTTTTTATTCTAGGGTAATTTTAAGGAATCTTTTTGCAAAAATAGTCATAGTGTTCCTTTTATTAATTTATTGGAGCTATGAGATGTAATTCCTTTTTAATTTTATATATTTAAAATGATCCCACTCTACTCCTGATTACACACATAATAACAGGTATTATTTTAAAATGAAAGGAGACGCAGAGAAGATGGCTTTCTAATTATTTCTTACCTACTACTGAAAAGGAAGGACAATGAAATACAACTGATCTCGTGAAGATTTAAGTGCCTAGTTATTAAAAGACTGAAAGTGTAAAGGAAATAACTAATTTAAAAGTCAATTTGAAATGTAATTCCCCATTATGCCATCAGCGATCCAGGCATACTGTGATTTACCAATGAAAAATTCAGCTTCATATTAGGAAAGAGAAGATCTATGTCATTAGTTGCTACACCTCATTTGCATTGGTTTTCAGCAGAGATAACTTGATGCAAGCTAGATGGAGTGCATTGTTTTGAACAATTCACAAGCTGTTTAACTTTATTACAGAAGTATAACAATAAAAAAAAGCTGTTGATGAATGCGTTATCTTTCAATCTCAGTTAAGAAATTTAGGTCTTGCTATTGCTACAGTTCTTTTGTAACTAAACTTCACCTAAAAGTCTCCTGTAACTAGAATTCATTGTGTTCATCATAGAAAACATAAATACTGCAGCGTCTTCCGAGTGAAATGGGACAACGTCCTGCAATTCGCCATTTCATAAAATCAAACAATTACCAGGACCATTGGGAAAATAAGGCTCTGGAACAATATTCTTATAGGGAATTCTAATATTCTAGTACGTTGGATTAATAACCTAAACTGTTTTGAAGAAGAATGCCAATGTAAAATGGATGATAGTGTTATCTGAGAATCATGATGAGGTTTTTGTGATGGCAAAGGATCCTGGCAAAAAGACACAGGCAGGTTCTCCATTCCCATGTCTATAGTGCCAGTTTTTACAATGAGGAAAATTAACTCAAACACATGTACTCAAGTAGACTATATGTTATAAAAGTTTCTAAGCCACAGAACAAACAGTATTAAGCACAACGATGACTAATAGATGAGAATCTGAACGATGTTCAGACAGTAAAATAGTAATTAAAACCTATTTAAACATTTTCCTTGTGAAGTAATGGTACCTTTGAGCAATATATTATTGATTTAATATATTTTTGGCCAGCCTTATTCAGGGCCAAAAGGACAAGCCTAACTCCTAACTTGGCTACTCCTGTCATGAAATTCTGATCTATCAATGCTAAAGAAGTACTCTCCTGGCACCAGATATGCTAGACAGAAGAATTACCAGTATAATTAGGAACTCAGTATTGATCTGAGAGTAGTTTAACAATTGTTAATTGTATAAGCTAATTGCTGACAATTTGCATAAAGCCAGCACACATGCATAAAAGTCAGCCTGAACCCCATTTTGCTTTTCCTGAGTAGTTCAACAGTTATGATCATGGGCCCATAACTGATTTACATCACATCTCCTTCACCGAGTGATATAATAAAAATAAGGTATTGTATTTACTATTGTGGAACAACATAACAAATACTCCAAGACTTAAAATATTTAGAATTTTACAAGGTCTCTAATTGTTATATTAGAACACATAGGGCTTATAAAAAGCAACTTGAATACACAGAGCCTTCTCTTAAAAAGTGTTCAAAAGAACTTTCAACCACAGGCAGACCAGACTTCTTTGAATACAAAGTCACTAGTCAGTCATTCTTCTGGGGTGGTGATCTAAGACACACAAGTTCACAAAAGCGATGATTTTATCCTGACAATGCATTCATGTTTCCTCCTCTGATCCAGCTGAAACACCTTTTATTTTTGGTAAGATCAGTATTTAGTGCAATCAGCAAACTGATCGACGTCACCTCGCGTGCCATCACGGCAGGGGCAGCAGGCACATGTTGCTAAGGGCGAAGGGGAAAAGCTTGCTCCATCAGTGGCCATGACACTTCAAACTGGCTTAAACTGGGTACAATACTGTGCCTTTGATGTGGTAACAGCAACCTTCTCTAATCACGTGAGGACTTTCAAACTTGAGTTTTGATGCATCAGTGAGCCCCTCTCCTGAAGGTAATAGGACTTCTGCCAGAAGAGTCTTTTATTCATCTTCATAGACTGCCAATCGATTGGACTGAATTGAAATACATTAATTGATTCAAACCTACCTGATAGTTTTAAGAAGGTTTGGGGTTTTTTTTGTCTGCCTGTGTTTTAAGGAATGCTGCCACTGATTTCTCTGAAGCAATGCCTGCTGAGGACCCCTAGCTAAAAATTTCTCCCTCTCCTAAATGTGAAGAGAGGAAATATGTGATATTCCTATCCAGGGAACCTGGGAGAGAGCACTCAATCTTCATAACAAAGAAGGGAGAAACCACCTGAAACATGTGAAATATGTCAGCTCGGAGGTGGCCACTATTTAGCCAACAGAGTAACCACGGATGGTCTACAGAAACCTTTTTTTCATAGCAGTGGTCATTTCCCTAGTGTTTCCCAGTCAAAACATATTGAGTCATGGACCCAAGGCTTGTTGTACTTCATGTATCAACTGACTCCTTGGGAAGAAGATATTCACATATCTTCTGCTATGTCTTAGATGCACAGCTTCACATTGCTATGGTTACACTGAGAGCAGAGTACCAGACCCATGTTCTGGCTCGGGTATGGCCACACCAACTGCAATAGCAGTAGCTGTGTTTACACAGGGTCACTTGGAAAAAGTATACGGTATCAGCTGAAGATGCAAAATAGCAGCAAATAAAAGAATGCTTTAGAAAGAGCACAGTTAGGGCAACATAGTGTATCACTCCTGCTGGCTGCTCTGCTCTTCTGGAAGAAACTGTTGCCCCTTTGTAAGCCTGAAGAGAACAGGCACTGTGTCTGCTCTTCAGCTGCCACAGCCTCAAGCTTGGCATACTACATTAAATGGCCATCAAAGCCAGTTAAACCCATGCACTGGACTGTGGGCCGGTGTGGCTGGGAAGCAGACATGCATTTTTTGCTGTAGGCGTGGTAACCTCCACAGAGAGGTGCAGCATAAGGCTGGGGCCACTACCCGCTTAAATTGTTCCAGCATGAATCACCGCAGGTTGCCTGGTGGCACCCTACTTTAAGGCACCTTTATGCAGTTCGCTTGCTGTTGTTCATGAGGAAAATAGCCTTTTGCTTAACTGTCTTCTGAGGATTAAGTTAGCATTAAAGAGCCTGAAGCCTGGTCTCCAGCATTTCATGTGGCAAACAAATGGTATGTGTGGTGACCTGGACAATCAAATCGCCTCCACACAGTGATCACATGTATTTTCTTACCTCCTCTGACTTTCTCTTTCAGGGCCTTACCAGCACAATAGCTCTAATGAATCATCTTCCTGAGAAGGTTGGTATGTACTTATAAGAAGACCAGCATGTAAAAGGTCTATTTCTTAGTAAGCTGCTGAAAAACAAGGCACAGAACAAAATTAAAATTGACATTTTCTACAGGTTCTCATTTAGTTCATCTTCCCTGGCAATTTAATCCATCCTGTTCATGTATTACCTTTCCCATTAAGAAGTGTTACCTGAGTTGCCAATTTACTCTTAATTCTAGACTGTACAAATCCATTCTGACTTGCCTAAGGTTACACTTAGAACCGAACTGTATACCTATTAAATTTGGCCAAAAAATCTCTCATAGTTTCAGTGGGTGTCAGCCCTTAGGCCAAGATAATTCAAACTGGTTTATCTGCACCAGTATAAGTATGTCCTACATACAAGCTCCACTCTCTAGCAAAAGCAGAGGCTGGAGCTTGCACACTAACTGTGCAAGGTGATTAAAGACCTCTACGCAGTCACGTGATGTCCATTTGATCCTGTCCTTGCCATGGAAAATTTAGACGGATGACAAGTGAACTGTAGCGTTAAAGTGGCTGTCACCTGTAGCTCTTTGGTCTTTCACCCATCCCTTTTTCCCTGATCAAGGTTACAACCACCTCAGGAGAATGGCGGTACAGAACACATGAATGACCCTCAGCCAGTTTACAGCAGAGTCAATGAGCTCAGCATAAATTTTTTATACAGGCGAACTGAAACTGTTAGGTTCTGGACTGACATGGTAACATGTGGACTTGCATTCGATCCACCTAACTTCTGACTGTGAGGTGGATTTCTAGCTGAGCAGTTGTTGGCACAGGTCACGACACTACTTATAATGGACTTTGTTTTGCAAACAGCAGCACACTCTGATAACGTTTTAATCTCCTAGATCCTCAGTATCCTCTCAGGGGAGGCACCCACTCTGTTTTCCCCCATTACCTCCTTTAATCTCTTAGGTAAAATTGGCTTGGTTAACACAACCTGCCAATACATGGCTATGCATGGTCGTAATTTCAGACAGCAGACAGACCTGGAAGAGGATGCACGTCCACAAGCTACAGTCTTAAACTGGGGAGCAAGAGTGACCAACATTGGGCAAGATAGAGCATTTCCCAGATGCAGTTCTCCATTCCCACCTTTACTGAGGGGTGACTAAGTTATGAATGAAGTTGCTGATGGCCATGAATTAAAGAACCACATATCAGTGCTGGTTTATTTTGACAGGCCTAAAAACTTTAGGGTTATGGCTGCTTCCCAAAAAGCCTAGCCCATCTTGCAGTGGAGCAAGTAAACTCAGAAGAGGGGAGAAAGCTAGACCAAAATAGATGACTGTGAGCAGGAAACATTACAGCCATGCCAGCATAAGCCATTCTTGCTCCTGAGTCAGTCTCCTGTGTGAGCATGAGTCAAATCCCTTAATTGTGGCAGCACAACCATGGAAGATTTCTAGCTATAGCACCTTACTGGGACTCCTAAGCAAAGCCTAGAGTAGGAAAAAACCCTGTGTTTAAGAATTAAACAGCTGGCAGAACTGAACCTTTTCAAACAGGAGTAAAACCAGGTTAACATCTAGGAAAACTGTTACCTTACAGGTATGCTTTAGGGACGAAAACTCTCTGAAGACATTTGTTTAAAACCAGTCACGTTCCTGTATATAACCTTTTTTACCTTCCCATACTTTGTGCTGCTGGAAAATTCCCAAAGTTCTTTAAAAAAAAAAGTGTCAAAACTTGCCTGGATACTGGTTTGTCACTCAGTGATAGCAGTCATTTCAGACATACGCGCACACAGAGAATTGCATATGTAAAATGTACTCAAGCTAGTATGATGAGCAGAAAAACACAAAAGAATGGTGTGGAAAAAAAGGGATGGGAGAAATGTAGTGATTTAGTAGGCATGCACTGACTGTGTATTTTCTGTAAAATACGAAGGAATAACCAGCCATTTTTTTTGGTGACTGTGGGTCACCCAAACTTGAATGAGTTTTTCATATTCTTGTGATTCTGTTTTCCATATGCAAAACTGACAGTTCTTAAAATATATGTAAATAAGTGTTATTTACAAAGACAGTCCAGTCATCGATGTAATGAATCCAAATAGATTTAGCCTTAGCTCAGTTCAGTGTTATTTTCCAAGCTCCTCTCTTCACATGCAAGAGTCGTGCATTTAGAACAGGCTGCCTGAGGTCATAGACAGGATTTAACGAGTGCAAGCCTGCTTAAGGAGGCCGATTTGAACTGAGTGGATACAGAGCCTTATTTATGACACAAACATAATCTGAATGAAATTGGTTTATGTCTTGTTCATGTTTAACAGTACTGTGCTACCCTTATGCAATATCTGCATTGAAAAATAAGAGATTTGCATAGGAGTGAATCATTAAAATTATTCTCAAGGCATTACAGGATTTTACAGGGGATCTTTCATAAGGGAATCAGGATGGATACTGTGGCATTGACTTCAAAATAAAATTTGGATGCTCTGTGTGAAATTTAAATTTCCTTTAGTAAAAACACTGTCTCACCATCATTTTGAATTTAAAATATAAAACCCCTTACCTTTTAAATAATACCTTTTGCTCCAGAACATTTGCAATCTATCTATCTGCATCATGGTGTTAGTGCAGGCACTGAACATGGAGAAACGATTTAGGCAGAATGAGAAAGCAGCGTTTGGAGCACATAAGGTCATCCCTTGAATAGGAGGATTTTCTGCTAGCAGCTGCCACTGCTGAATCTGACCAGTGACTGGAAGGCGTCATGCCAGAAGCTAGGACTTAAAAAGATCTTCAGGCTGGGGAGCACAAAATTGAAATGGAGAGGAGCTGATCAGCTTTTTTTCTAGTTTTAGAGATAGGTCAGGGAGGTGAGTGAGGCAATGATTGATGGGGTTGGCACTTCTGGGTTTGTCTACGGGGGAAAGCTGCACTGAGGTAAATTTAATTAGCTTTGAAGCCAGGATAGTTACTGTAGTGCCTGTCCATGTTCTGTACCTTCTTGGTATCAGAGGACGTTTTTCATTTTCAACCTGTCAGTGATATATTCAAGATAAATGGGAAAAATCATTCTTACTCTGTCATAGAAGCGCACACGTGAAAGTTTGCGCTGGTACAAAGTTAGGACCAAATGCATGCCAGGAAAGATTTGTCAGAATAGCCTTCTCGGCAAGCCCTCTTAAGACAGGGAGAGCCTGCATGAGCAAGAAAAGTGCTTTAGCTATGTAACATACACCAGTGCAGAAGTGCAAAATAAGCTGTACCACTTCTGTGCCACAGTAAGTGGGTTTCCCCTCGGGCTTTTACCAGTATAAAAAGGATGCAAGACAAAGCACCTCACTGGCCGTGTGTACAGCTGCCAAGGGTACTTGTTATGCCAACCTCTATGCCTGTTTAAATTCATTATCTACCTTATTTTACTATGCCATTCTCAAGACTAGTCCTGCATAAAGCCACCACCAGCCACACTAGTAGAATGTTGTGTCTATACCATGGTTACTAATCATGTTCCAATGCAACAGTGAACACATAGAAGAACATAGGTAACACATGGTTTTGCAGAGATACCCTAATGGAGATGACTCTATTGATTTGGACTTTTCTTTACTGTTAAAAAGATTAACTAATTTTTTTTTTAACCTCAGAGAAACCAACATGCATCAGCTCCCCTGTGCTAAAAACACAGTCAAGATAAGGTGCTTTAATTTTGTAGTGAGGCAAATTTTCCAAGGTCAGTCCCAGGCAAGAGGACAGGCCTGACCTTGCTGAACTAACCTTGTGGTAAAATTGAAGTATCCAGCACTTGGCTGCGTTTCCAGTTTGGCGTATCTGACATATATTAGTGATTTCTATGCAAAAATACTGTATTTTTTTTTTAGTAGCAAAGACCTAGTCTTTATAATCTGCTTTTGTGTTACCTCAGAAGCAATTCTGTAGTCCACCCTCCACACAGCACAAAGCTTATCAAAGAGACCTAAATTCTACATATGACTGAAATTCGCTGTAGACATCTGTATCTACAAGAAGTCCTCTGAAACAGGGAGCAGTATGTCCAGAGTGTTTCATTATCCTCGGTGATGCAACGTGCATTTGGAATAATCATGTCTACACAGTGCTCTGGAATCGCTATGTCTACACAGCTGTTACGACACTGCTGCTTTGCATTCTTGGAAGATTCCATGGTTTATTGCTTTGCCCCTCTGGTTTTTTCCATGCTGCTCATTGTGAAAGATCCCACCAGAAGGTAGTGGAGTATTTCCCATGGTTTCTCTCATTTCATCACAACGTTCGAAGTGAGCTCCGTTTTCAAAGGACTGTTGGGCATCAGGCAAGCAGCACTGAAGATCACTGGGAGGTTCCTGGTGCTATTTGTGTATCTTTAGGGATAGGGACTTGTGCACAGCTGAAGCTGAGCAGAGACAACTGACTAAACTAATGCACGAAATGGTGAGGCTCAGTAGTGATGCAAAACGGGGACAGTCAGCAATTTCAACAGGGTTTGGGAACTTTCAAGAGCCTTAAATGGAGAAATTGCCCCGCAACTGTAAGAATGGAACATGTCATAAGAATTTCTCTTGGCACAGTGAAATATACTCATCCATTTTCATCTGAAGGCTTGCCGTTCTCATTTGGTAACCATTTCTGCAGAGAGAAATCCACAGGAAAAATGGTCAGGATTATTGTGAAGGAGTTATGTGCAGCAACTAAAAAACTGTCTGGCTTAAATGAGCTGGCAACACACAGGCATTTATTGATAAGTTTAAGTATTTGAAGGTAGCTAATTGTGTTTAGGTCATTAATGCGACCGATAAAACTGTTCTCACTTCAGATCGTACCTAACAGAAGGCAGCATTTTTCTATAATATAGCAAAGACAGATGATCACCGTGGGAGACTTACTAATATTAGAATGATGTGAGGGGTAGGTCCAAGAAACCTACATTTTTAGAAACGCTGGGCTATTTAATGCTGTCTTTTTTCTTTAAGGGCAAATATAGAAAACAACAGATGATGCTTGTCTGTCCTAAAGACTTACCATACCCATACACCCATGTTTCCCCTGTTTATGAAGCCTTTCACTGGATGCGTAACTAAAGAAAGTCTCATTTATACCCAACCAAGTGGGGTGATTTTAGACTGCATTAACAATACTCAAAAACTGGATGCTTGACTGGCAGTATCTGCCTCATGTGAGAATTATTTCCTCTGTGTTATGCAGATTCCTTCACAGCAAAGTAAACAGAGAAACACTGAGACATTTTGAGTAGTAGAAAGAGTAGTGATGGTGCACACCTCTGTCTGATCAGGAAGACAACAGTCAGGGATGCCCTACAGTTCAAATGTGAAATGAGTGCAGATTTGTGAACAAAATGGATGCCTTTTTAGGGCAGGAGTAGGGAAATTTATACAGATGAAGGGTTTTAATATATCATACACAGGGATTTTATTGAATTCTGCAAAGCTTTTTATATAATCAAGCAATGTTACAAAAATTATTTCAGCAGATATAAGTTAGTTAAGGCAAGAGAGCAGGGGAAAATATTCTGTGGAACTGTAGAAATAAACTATCCCTTTGGGCAGATGAATGAGTTTATGGGTTCTCACACTATGCACATCTTATTTGTTGCTTTGCAATGTGGAACACGGAAGGACAAACTTGTATCTGCAAACCGCTGTTAAAAGGTGCTACCTCAGCAGATACATTGTTAGAGAAAGGCTGACAGACAGACAGAGCTGGGTTTTGTCTTTGAAAAAAGCGTATTTCAACTTACCTGCTCTCTGTCTCCTGCAAAAGCTGTTTCTGAAGGGTCATGACCATTTTCCTCTACTCTCTCTCCTCTTAATCATGCTAAATTTAACTTTCTTTTCATTTCTCCATCATGTTATCACTCTGTTGTGTTGTGTACACAAAATCAGCAAACATGCCATCTCTTGATTTCCTTTCCTTCTTGCGTAGATTGGACAGGTGTTCATCCAGTGTGGGCACCTGCAGCCATGGTTGCTGCAATGTGGCATGGGTGGGAAAGATAAAAAGGATCAGGTAGTCATTGCCCAAGAAATAGCCTCTGTGCCAAGAATAATAAAATATTGCTCTCTCCTTAATTGCACAATATCCATTCCAAAATAGAGTAGTATCTTTGCCTGAAGATTTCTTTTCTAATACCCGTAGGTCAGTATAAAGTCATCTGTTAAACAAAGAGAATTCTGCAGTCACCAAAGAAAAAAAATGCTGAGAATCCCTGTAGTTATTAAAATACTTGTGTAGTCACAACTTGAGTTGGGTGATTTATTTTATAACAACTCAGTCCAAAGCTGAAGGCATAATGAAAATAAGCCAGAAAAATTATCATTTTTTTCTATCCTGTACCTTCTGTTACAATAAACTTGCCTTCTACTCATTAGACCACACAGGGTTGCCCCACTGGATACGTGTGACTGAGGTAAATGGTAGAATGGGAGAGAAAGGTAACAATGATGATGGGCTGTTCAGCAAACTTCATCTGAGAGTTGTTCTACATTCACAAGAAGTGGGACTGGGGTCTTGTACATTGAGGCACTTTAGCGTTCAATTCCAAAGTTAAGTGCTTTGCTTCTACTGTGGGTTCTTCAGAAAAGAAAATTCAGGGCCAACTTCCATTAACCAATAGTGAAGTTAGACACTAGCTGTTCAAGGAAGATGACATTAGTATGGAGGCCATATGTGTTATAGAGTCAGAGATGGATGGGCATCTTGCTATCCACCAGGAGACAAATTCAAGAACTGCTGTGAATTTGTGGTGAAGTCTACCCACAGCCAACTCAGGAATATGTCATTTGGGTCAAGGAACCAAAAGTGATCAAATACCATGATGCACATAATACCCCTTGAATGCTCCTAACTATGAAAACAGCAGCACTCCAGCTAATCCTGGAGGCCACACAGGTGTGCAAAAGTCTTCTTGAAGACTATGTGTAAAATGGTGATGCATATGTATTTCGTAACCTTTGACAAAGCATCTGTTATGGTAGGAAAGCTGTATATTAGATATAAAGGAATGTGTCTTTGTAAGATATGGCCATGCATTAATTCTTAAACGTATTAGTTCTTACCATCCTCACTGGAAGAGGCAGTATGATCATAACCAGATTAGCACATGAAGGCTCCAGTGTAAGTACAGCCAATACCGAGAGAATCAGGATTCAGTAGCTAGCTGTATAAAGAAAAGAATTCTGTACTTTTAAGTGCATCAACAAATTCAATAACTTTTGAGATCTACACCCCTCCGATAGGTGGGTAGCCCTTGGCATAATGCTTTACGTTTCAAAAGATATCAGAGGTATTCAAGCATTTGGCATAGCTGCATCATTTGTAACAAATGAAACATCTTAAGACTTGTTGCTTGCTTCAAGTTCTTGGTTGTTAGAGATACATTCACAACCAGAACCTCTGATGCTGTGCATGGTTAAGCCTTTGGGGCATTCATTTAAAGGCCTGCATGCCATGACTTCCTATTGATGGCAACAGGTAGTGAGAAAGTTTTGGCTTGTCCACAGGTTTTGTGGCATAGCCTGCATAAAAAGGGGGGAAATGGTCAATATTGCAAATGCCTTAAATAAATTATTTTCTTTGAAATGTTTTCAATCCCTAGAGCAGACAAGCAAGTATCATCAATAGGAAAAGTATTTTCTAACACCGGAATTTCACTTAAACATTGTCTGTAATGTACTGTTACTTCTAGAGGTCTCCTACCTGATGATCGAGGAAGAGTACTCTTTGTTCAAATTACAGGCTTAATAGCTGCACTGATGATTATCAAAAGTATTTCGGTGAGCCCAAGAGTGAACTGAAAAACCGGTGTTGCAAAAAACAGTTTCTTTTGAGCATTTCCTGTCTCTTTGTCACTAGAACAGAATACTCAAATGCGAAAGAAATTCTTCACCCACTAGCCAAAGTCTTTTTGAAGCAATCTGTATACCCAGCTAGCTATTTGCACCAAGTCAGCATGTTGAAATCTTTTGCCAAATTGATTGGTAGGTTAAGACTAGTTATTTGAAATCAGCTTCAACATACCCCTTCAGATAGCTCTCTTATGGATCATCCATGCCATTATGGTTTTATTGGAGATGTAAACAAATTAATTTTCAACTTTAAGTTTTGAACACATTTTAGACCCTTAAAAACTTAAAGATTAACATGTTCAAGTGTAGTAAAAATAAAAAATAATATTTAGGTAAAGCAAATAAAAAGGGATTAAATGAATTTAATTGTTACCTGAATTAAAGAATGCTGTCTTGATTTATTTAGTCTGATTCATTCGACATACAGTAACCTTAAATATCTACTTATAATCATTACTTCAATGTAAAGCTGTTTAGTTAACAACTTTAAGTTCTTTCATCAAATGTAACTAAAAATAATAAAAAAAACCCTCACAGAATCATAGTCTAGCTTGCAATTTTGGTAAAGAAAATGAAGGGCTTTAAATAATTTTTGTATCTTAAAGATTCAGAGGCTCAGCTGTTTCTTTTCCTCATGATTATGTAACAAACTATTTTTTTTTTCAGTTAGGAAAGAAAAATGCAGTATGGATGGCCAGATGTAGAAGTCTGCAGTGCAAAGAACTGGATCAGGACTAATCACCCCAGGCTCCTTTTATTGTCTGTGGAAAAAAAAAAAGGAAAAAAAAGAGAGAAAAAGCACTTTAAGGCATGATTCATACCATCCTAATGTAGGCATCTAAAATAGGTCAGGATCATTGAGCTCTAAAATGTCTGTTTTTTCTCTATAGACAGAGGCATGGTCACCCTAGGGAATCACTAGCTTAGATGTGGATATCTATGTTATCAAGTAAGGTGAGATGATTTCCGCCCCATGTAACTTTTGTGACCAAGAACAAATATCTATAAAGAAAGAAACACTGCCTCTATAAAAAGGCTTCTAATACAATGATATGCGCTAAAGCTCTTGTTCCATGCTCCCTACAATGCCCTAGATCCTCTACAACTTAAAGACTGAAATTTCTATCACAAAAGAAAACATGTTATAATACTGCATTATCCTTCATTCTGACTCGTGAAAGTGATTGCTCACTAAACTTAAAACTAACACTAGCCAAGAAGTACATAGCAGTGATCTAATTAAAGATGTGCATACAGAATTCAGTGCTGATTAGTATGTGTATTATAATTAGTGCATACAGCAGTACATCAGTATATTAGTGTACATATACATATATGTGTGTACACACCTACCAACAGAATGCTTAAAAGACAATTACAAATAATTGTAGTTAAGAAAAACTGAAAGCCAACAGACAGTTCACATAAATTAATAAATTTCATACATTAATAAATCCAATATATTGGTATGCAAACTAAATATATCTACGAAAATGTAGGGATAAAGACAGTAACAACATGTCTTTGTTTTATTCTGGATTTCTGTAGGACTATTCAGGACAAAAGAAATCCTAGTGATGACACAGTCCCATTGCTAGCTGTGGAAAAGAAAAAGCATTCATTGAGTATTTCTGTTTTGCATTTAGAAAGGAAAATAGAGTCTGCATTGCCAAAGTATCATCTATTCTGACATTCTGCTAAGTAGATGGTATAGAGCATCTATTAATTTTTTTAATTGGCAGGACTAGATAACTGGATTTAAAGCTGTTAAAAGGAATCTTGTACTGCTGCTCATTGGCAAAAAGCTTTGGCATACTGGAGAAGTCCAAGAGGCCTGGAAAAATCTAACGCCATGTTGATATTTCAACAGCGTAAACAGGATGACCAGGGTAACTGTAGTTGAGTTAACTTGACATTGGTTCCGTGTGAAAGAATGGAACAGCTGATAGAGGACCGTGTCCATAAGGAAATAAAAAATGGTAACATAATTACTGCCAGTCAACATGACTTTATGCAAAACAGGTTAAGTCAAACAAACTGCATAGAACTTTTAAGATATAAGAATTTTATTTGATTTATTTAATAAAGGTAACTATGTTGACAAAACAATGTCTTTCAGACTTCTGTTAAGCATTGATACCACATGGCACCCTGATTAAAATATCAGTACCAGAACAAAACCAAGAAAACATATATTAAATGAGAGTAAACTGTGTAACTCAGAAATTCAATGTGTAATTGTTAACTAAAACTTACCAAGTATTGTCAGTGTGGTGCTACAGAGATCCTTTCATGCCTGAGACACTGTTATTCAGTGCTTTTACCTATGGCATGAGAAAAAAAAACATAAACTGAATTCTAGTAATGCCTCTCAATTATGCAAATGACAAAACAAGGAGAGAAATTATGAGGACAGATTACAAGCAGGAAGTGATTTAGACAACTTTCTAGCTAAGCAGAAACAATGTGGGTATTAATATTGCCAATTAAAAGCTAGCTATTTTGGGAGGAGGACATATAGGTTACGCTTGCAGGACTGAGAAGTGCAATGGCTCTAAAAAAATGGGAAGGCCATGGTTGATGGTCAATTTTTTAGTGTAAAATAGCGTGAAGTTGGCTAATGTGATCCACAGTTTTACCCTGGAAGGGGTCAGAGATGGTCTTCTAATGGGTATGGTGGCAAGACCAAAATAAGCTTTCCATAGAGAAAGGCAGAAACTACAAACACATATTACTCTGTTTTGGACTATACGAACAGAGCAAGTTCTCTGGGATATATTGCAAACACAGTGGATGGAGAAATGGTTAGCAGGGGTTATGTACATCTGCATAAATAAGGCACAGAAGAACAGCAGGGAATTATTCCTTGCTGTGTTTGGGGAAACAAGACTTTGGCTACATTATTTGTAAATAAGATTGCACAACTTTGCTAGCCCTTGTGGTGTTCTTGTTTTTGTTTGGGGTTTTTTGATTTTTGTAAGCACAAAGCAAATCTTAGAGTGAATCAAGAAGCTCGAGACAATGCTAAAATTTTTGAGATGTTTAATGGGAAACCCATCTGGACAGCGTCCTGCTTATTTTCCTGTCTCCTGGTCCCCAGGGATTTGCTGAGTAAGAGGTGGAATACTCCCCTGGTCCCCCCCAGGGCAGTCATCGCTGGCATGGGAGGACAGAGCCCTCTGTCCACCCCCCCCAACTACCCCTTCTTCCTCTGGTCTCCCTTCTCCAGGAGCATCAGAGAAAGACACCAATTTTCCACTCCTTTTTCCCTTCCTGGAATGCTTTAAAAAGGAAAGATGATAAAGAATCTCTGTACGTCTCACCCTACTCATAGTTTGGAAAGGAGAAAGCATACACAAAAGCAGTTTGATGCTGACTTGAGAAGCTATACCAGATTGCATGCAGCCAGCCCCAGGACCCCGATCTCTTAAGTCTTCTCCAGTCTCCAGGGCAAGAGTTTCAGATGGAAACAAGGAGCAGGAAGAGGGGCCACTCAATGTTTAGGTTTCATTTCTGTATGGAGCCAAACCTGAAGTCTGAAGAAACTGCTTGGGGTTTGCTAACCTGGTAGGGTTAGGCAGGCTGCTGCAGGGAAGCAGAGATGAAGCTGAAGAGAAGTAAGTGGGGAGATGCATATCTGTCGGTATACTCAGCGCCTGTGGATAAGACGGTAGTAATGGCCGATAATGTGATGGGGAAATCAGACTGGTGCATCAGGTCATGTTGTGAAGCAGCAGCCCTCATGCTGCCCTGCAACACGGGCATACACCCCACACACCTAAGAGTGCAAAGTATCTTTGGTGACTCACCACCTTACGGTCCTGCAGCCTTTCCTCTCTGATCTGACACACAATCCTTTATCTGATCAGTAAAACCGGAGGTTTGTCCACCAGCTGCAACTAGTACATCAGTTCATGGAGCAGAAGAGCCTGCAGCAAAAATGGGTGAGATGTGGGCCAAATGGAGAGAAGTGTCAGGCAGGAGCAAGTGTGCAAATCTCATGGTTAATGCATGAGGTTTGGCAGACTGGGAAGTGTGAGACAAATATGGAGCAGGACTGACACCGGGGCTGGGAGACTGCAGGAGTCAAAAAATCACCTAATCTAATAATCACTGACATTTGTATGGAATGTGAAGATCAACATAGATGAAAAGGGATAAAATGGATAGGATATAAATAAAGCACTGATGAATAACATCCCTGCCCCTCAGCATCTTTACCACCACACTAAGGATACTGTGGGCTTCTGGTTTTAATCCCTCTTCTAAATAGCCTGTAATTCTGCCCTTTCTAAAACAATGACCCAACAGCTGGTGTCTTCCTTCTTTCTCTACCATCATCAACAGACTGTCTGTGAGGAGAGAGAGGGAAAAAATGAAATGTCTCCATTTTGCTCCCCCCCAACTTCCCTTGCTGGGTAAGGGTCTGTCCCACAGCAATGAGCCCTCACACAGAGGGCAATGAGCAACTTTAAAGTACAAATGTCTTCTAGTTTTCTGATTTTCAGCAAAATCATCAGGGTTTTGCCCCATAATGCCTGAAATGTTTCCTGAAGTTTTCCGATAAACCGCAAAGTGGTCACATTATATCCAGGCAGGCGGGCAATCAAATGCATATATTCATCTTGGCCATCTAAAAGAGAGGGGGCAAGTGTCAGCTAGTCCTCTAGAGTCCCGTTACAGCAAATGGAGAGGGACAGTTATTTTCTAATGGAAATATGTCATACCTTTTTTAGGCCACTGTTTTGACATCATTAATACCAGAGCTGCAGGCAAATGAACGTAAGAGATACTAAACATATCTTGAACACTTCTTTTAAAATAAGCTGAATGTTTTTGTTAAATGAGCACAGCACACAATATTCAGTCCATGCTGGCATGAGGGTTTTAAGCCGCCTACAGAAGCTCTAAGATGCCCTAACTGGCATGAAGGTGAGTGCTGAGAGTGGACGGTATCTGACCGGTATAAATTTCCTGCTACAAAGTTAATGTCTTAATTCTTTGTAAAACATTTGAATTAGTAGTTGCAATTGTACAGATCAACATCTATATCATATGGCTACATATTGTCTCCTCCAGTATTAACAGGGAACATAAACCCAGATTCACTATATTGTGAATATACTCACCGTTAGACTTCAGATCTACCTGAAGAAAGAATAACTCTCCCTTCATCGCTCTGGAGGAACACTAGAGGCTAAAATGCATTCGTCATCCAGCTTTTAGACAGCTGCGCTTAGCTGAGATGAACACCACCTCACCAAATATGCAGGGAGATTCAATCCAGCTGAGTTTACAGCATCTCTTCACTTATCCCATCACTTACGGATATAACTTAATGGCCACTTGAGGCCTGTATAGGAAGACTTAAATATTATAATCTAGTTTGATCACAGGTTGTTTGTGCTGCAGAGGACATCAGATCACTGAACTCTCTACTGTTTGCTTTAAAACCCATGCTGCTATAACAAATACAACTTGAATTGTGAATATCTATTCTTAAGTGACTCGTTAAGCCTGAGAAAAAGTACAAAATTTATCCAGGCAAACCAATAAAACAGAATGCGCTTGTTGAGAGAAAACAGGTCTTGTGGAACATCACTTCTGGAAATGCAGAGTACAGCTGTCGCATTTATGTAAAATACCCCTGGTCTATACAGCACTAAAACATTTATAATGAGAGATAGAAAATTATTTACTGAAACTAATAAACTTAGGACAAAATATTCTCAACTCTGTGGGGTTGTTTTCAAAAAGAAGGGAGCCTCATCAATTGTTGTGTGTTCCTGAGTCTTGCTGAAACAATTCAGAAGGAATGGTTGTAAGATTTTAAGATGTCTTCAATTATTTAAATCCAATTGGAGACAAGGTATCTGTTTAAAGCAATATATTAATTTGATGTGTGTGTGCAGCATGGTTACAAAGTTGAACCTGCATATGGAAAAAGCAAATCAAAATTAATTATCGACAGCCTTTGAAAGTGAGAAACCAAACAACCTACTTTCTTTTCCCCAACTGAAAGTAAAAAAGCAACTAAAATCAACAAGTCATCAAATTGGGTTGTAAAATTATTTCAGTATTATCAGTCTAAAGGATTGGTAATGTAAGGATGTCTGAGTGTGAATGTTTTGGGGAGTGTGATTTTTAACTTGTTGGTATTTCTTTAAATATAGCAAACACAGGAGGGTGGCAGACAACTGTTGTTTTTAAACTTGATTATCCTGCAAAAATATCTAGATCACTTACCCATAGGCGTTTTTCAGCAAATGTTCAATTAAGAACTTGACAGCCAACCCTTGACTTCAAAACTATCTGATCTTTCCACAATCAATAAATCGCATCTGCGTAATTTATACCGCTGTGATAGTTACATGTTTAGCACATTTGTTGTGCTTATGCATTTCTAAACAAAGCACAGAAGGTCATTTTGTCACAAAATGGGACACCTTCTCAGGAAATCGTTGCAGAGGAAACAGTTGGGTAGATACATTGGCTGGGAAACGTAAACCAAAGGCCGAACTATGGTGCAGCCCCGGGATCTCTCACCAGGTCCAAGTTAGTTAGGACAGAAGAAGTTTTTGTTAGCAAATTCAGAACGCTTTGCACCAGAAACGAGAGGCCCTTTCAGCTCACTGGAGGGTGTAAGAAAAAGATACCCCTAGCAGGCTTCATTTCCGAGGCTTCTTCCAGGTCCTTGTACAACTCCAGCTGAGGAAACTGTTTGCTTTGGTTTGGTCACCACAAGGTATTGGACTGAATCTTAGCTCACTGATCTGCTTCCATGACAGCTGCTTTCGAGAGATGACAGCAACTCTTGCAACATCTACGTTTGGAATTATTCACCTTCAAAAAAATCTACTTCCATAGCCTCAAAAGATTTTCCAAGTCAGCAAAAAGTCTCTCAAGAGAGAAGTGTGTAGGAATGAAGTGAGGCACCCAGAAACATTCCCTTATTGTATGATTAAATGCAACAGATGAAATTAAAAACATGTTCGTTTGCCATGATTACCTCATTCTCTCCCGTTACAAATGCTGTTCCTTTGCTTAATCAGCAGTTTAACTGAAAGCACACTCTTCACTTGTATTTGATTTTGTGGTCTCCCACTTCAGTAATGAAAATGTAATGTTCACATGAATATTTTATTAACATTAAGTGACCATTTTGTTTTGTGTCCATGAGCACTCAGCAGAACATGCATGAATCTTTTTTTTTTCTTTTTGTGGAAATTACTTGACAGTAATTTTTTTAGCAAGTTATTATTATTTAGACATATAAATCACCTCCCATCACAGTAGTGCTTGCTACAACAAGCATCTTGGAGATACCCACTCCTCTTTCCTCTGCCCCACAATCCAGCCATCCATGACAGAGTCTGGACCAGTGGGTGTGGTGTTTGAGCCATGATGCCCACCGACTGGGAGAAGGTTTTATTCAACCTCTCTTGTAGGCACATGAAACTGCAGAAATTTCAAGTGCCAACAGTTTTGAACTCATCTTACGATGCTTAACCTTGCTGAAATTAATAGTTGCATCTAAGCTGTATGTCTGAAAAAATAGGCTTCCAAAAATATATTGGAAAAGATACTCCACCTCTTCCTTCAGTGCACGTGCTGCCTTTTCTGCTTTCCCCGTGCATATGAACCCACCAAAATATGGAAGATTGACACTTTTCAGTTCTTTAAACCCTGAGCATGCCTGCAGCATCCATCAGTTAGGCAACCAGCAAGCTGAAGCCGCTGCTTGCCAGCCACACCGTTCACAGGACTGCAGAATCGCCTTTCTCCCATTTGACTCCCCGCATCGACAATCTTCCTCAATTCATTGTATATATACAATATATACATTACACAAAACAGAAGGAGGCCCACCATTAATTACTCATCTACATAATGTCTAGCGCAATGGGAGCCTGAGACTCCAGTGAGTTTCCCAGACGCTGTCTAAATAATGTAGATAGATGATAATTCTCCTCGAAAGCAGTCAGCCCATTCTGAGGGCAAGCCTTCCTCATTTTATTCACATAAAGCTTCCACTGAAGGGGTACACTGAAAAAAGCAGGCAAGATTTTCCCCTGTAGTGACTCTATTTCCCCAAATGTCTCTTTATCTCCCTGGTGGTCTTGTCTGTGCACAAATTAGACCAGCAAATGTTTTGCACGAGTAAGAATTGCACCACTAGCTTATCCCAAACAGTAAAAGCAAGCGACGATTCATAACCATAGTCTTATACTCTTTATTTTGCAGAATCTAGTAAGTAGACAGAAAAAGAAAAGAAAAAAAAAAAAGAGAAGACTTTTTTTCCCCCTTTCAGCAGTAATAATCCTGGGGCTATTTATAAGGTGTATATATCACAGAAATCCAATAAAACAGGACTGGAAGTAAACATGAGATCATCTAGACTATCACACTGCCCTGAGTCAGGACAACTGTACTTGTGTCATTCCCGATAAATATTTGCACAGCTTAAAATGCTCCGGTGATGGGGACTCTATAAAAATCCCTTGACAATCTACTCCAGGACTGCATTACGCCTGTTGTTAGGAAAACTGTCCCGATGTCAAGATAAATGATGGAGGAAGTTAGCCTCCCTTCTAAAGTTTAAAAAAAAAAAAAAAAAAGAAAAAAAGCTAGAGGAAAAAGTTACTACCTAAAGCAGATGCAAAGGCCATCTGAAACAAAGACGAATAGCCAAACGAATTGTAGGGCAGAGGGGAAAGCTGAATGCCTGGGATTGTTTTGCTGGGGAAGAGCCTCCAAGAGCAGTAAGAAACAAACAGAAAGAGAGGCTGGAGTAACCTGCCTTGGGAAAAATGTAAACAAATAGGTTTTCAAACAGAATGCTACCTGGAAAGAAACAGAGTTGGAAAAAGCAGACCACAAAAAAACCCTCTTCTGTTGGAGTCCTATTGTGTTTGGGCAAATAGGCCTTTGCAAATTTTCTGTAAATATTGCATCAAAGAAATGTTGCATTCTATCGTCAGCCTCTTCTTGAACACAAATACCCCGAAGGACCCTAGACCTCGGCTATCTGCGCAGGTCAGGAACGTACATTACAAAATCTCTTTTAAAAAAAAAGAAAAAAAGGGGCATTGTTTTCAATGATTCCTAAATATTTACACGTTCTTCTCATACACAAGAGGGTATAGACTTCAACTATTGCTTGAAAATATTTGGCTGTATTGCTTCACGAGCCCTTTTTTTCTAAACCGCGATCGGTGATATTCTATCAGGCCTTTTTCTTTAAATAAACAACAGTATTTTTTAGATTCGGGATCACTCCAGAAGGAGTAAAAGAGAGCCTTTCCCCCCGCCAAAGCCCCGTCACGTAAAGCCCGTTTGCCGATACCTGCCTCCCAGCAGAGCCCCCCGGGCCCCCCCCGGCCCGCCCGCCCCGGCGGAGCCGCCCCCGCAGCCCCGGGCAGGGGGGGCCGGGCTCCCCCCGCAGCCTGCGCCTCCTCCATCGCCGCCCGCGCCCTTGGGAGGCGGGAACGGGGCGGCGCGGGGGGGGGTAACCCACAACAACCACTCCCGAGCAAAATAAAACCCGCAACCAACCGAAAGAGATGTTCCGGGAAGAAAATCCTGGCGATTGCGACGCCCTGACGCATCTCGGCCCCCAGTACGTCATTTTCGCTCCCGGAGGGGCGGGCGCGGGGCAGGGGCTGGCAGCCGGTCCCGTGTCGTCCCCCCCCGGGATGGCCCCCGGGAGCTTGAACAAAGGCAGGGATTGCCAGGGGAGAGGGCGAACGCGCGGAGCCCACCGGGAGGCGGCTGCGGCCCCCCCCCCCCGGCCGGCCCCGGCCCCGGCCTGTCCCCAAAGCCGGAGGTTTGGGGTCCACCTGCCACAGGAGCGAGAACCGTCCCCGTCCCCCCCGCTTCGGACCGCGGGAACTTTGCTCCGGAGTGTCTCCTCCAAATGCTCCCAGCGTACCGGCCTGCTGACGGGCCGCGGGCTTCTGCACTTGCCCCTGGAAATACAGATTGTGAGGAAGACGTGGTCCAAAACGCAGAAAAATACCCAAGTCTTTGTCAAAAAAAAAATAAACTGGAAATCGGGCACGCTCCAGCTTCTCCTTAGCTTTGTTCCCCTCCGATAGACGAACGTACAAGCTAATAACATTGACGTTGTTTCCCTATGTATTTGAAATAATTAATAAAAGTACTATTAGCTTCAAGAATCACTGAATATGCACAAAGTTGCATAACCGTAACCCCAATTTCTTTAACCTGGAATTCTCTGGAAATCTGTGGGTGCAATATTCACTCAGGCAAGTAATCTTTACTTAAGAAAGAAGTATTTTCAGAGTCTTATGATTCCTGAATACCTTTCCCTCATGTACAAAGCCACCCGTAATTGTTTTCACAGGGCCAGGGGGAACAAAAAAATTGGCAGAAAATTGGCAGCCCCAATTTAAGGGGGTAGGGCAATGGCATCCCTTAGCGTTACTCGTGCTATACAGGGACAAAGCATGCTGTCAGGAGTAGTTACTAAAGGAGTAGCATCAACAAACCATTTTATAAAACTATCTGGAAAGATAAGCCGGTCCTCCCTTCCAAGTAACACAGACTTCACAACCAGGTAGTAGCACAGTCACGGTACATTAGCACGCAAAGGAGCTGAGAAAGGTTGGAGAGAAAGGAGTTGATGGGAGTTCGTGTCCTCTTACAGTAAGGTTATGAAATGTATAACCAGAATGACACTGGATCAGAAGCATGCAAATAAACGTACAAGGGAATAAACTGACTTCACCTGTTTATGTAGAAGTTCAAGGACATCAAAATATAAATCACTCTATTTTGTTGGAACAGATAACTGTACTCTTGATAGTCTAAGAAGCGTTGCATAATCTTTCCCTACACTTTTTTCCCATGGCTTCACTACCATCAGCTCTGTGATCCTGGCAACAGGTAGAAGGCAACGGCCAAGCCAAACATCAAGCACATCCCTTTCAACTGTTACTCCTTAGCCCGAAATTGAAAGGGATTTCAAAATGAGATTTAGACTAAGAACAAACAAAAACGTATCTTTAAAGGACGTGACAAATTTTGAAATTCAACCTACTCGTGCATCCAGCCTCTCAGAACATGCTTTCTGAGTAGCCTGGCTGTGACTTTGGGCAGTATTTAAATACAGCTACATATTCATAGGGCCTGGTCCTCCACTCCCCCTAATGTGGGGCAAAAAAACCCACCAAAAAAGTAACTGGATCCTGCATGTGCTGGGCTTGTAGAATCAGGCTTCCACATGTAACTAAAAACAGTTGCATGCCCCTAGAAGTAATACTTTTATCTGACCATTTAACTACTATTCAGGCAGACAGTCTTCCCAAGAAAAATTCAGTGATGGCTTGAGAAGTTCACTGTTCACAAAATGTACTGTTGCTGCCCACTGTTTATCATCTATCCATAAAGTTCAGTAACCAAACCACAGAGTTTAAATACATTAATACATAAATGAAATAATCACACTCTCTTTTCTTTTTTTTGACATACAGCTAAGGAACCCCAAGTACCTGAAGCATGGAAACATGAAATCAGTAGGGCTCTGTGCCGGCAAAACTGTATTTGCAATATCTAAACTAAACTTCATCATTTTCATAAGCAACGTCTATAATTTTCTAGGCATGCCTCTGCCAGTTTAGGGTGGATGGAGGTAACATTTTAGGACTGACATAACTGATGGCAAATGCCCCTCACATAGATAGTATATTTTGAGAAATCTGACCATTAACCGGCACAGTTTATTTTTCTTGGAGGAAAAAGAAGATGGCTGGAACAAGGTATGCTGGCAAAACATAGTTTAGCAGGCAGGGGAGATGCTAATATTAGCGCTATTTTGTTGGTCTACTTCGTATATTAGCAAAGCATTCCCAGCAGAGACCTCAAACTAGAAGATAAACATGGTGAAATAGAGATGGGGCAGGTTGACATGACAGAAGAAAAGGAACAGGAGAGGTAAAACGAGGTAATTTTTTCTTTCGTTGTGATGGAATTATTCTACAGAGATGACTTAAGCAAGCATCCTCCGGCAAATCTACTGCAGTTGCTGAAGATGCTGCTGTCCCTATCTGTCCACCCCTACGTTCTGCCTGAAATTACTTGGTGGAACAAGAGACCATGTGCTATGCTTCAACCGTCCAATTTCAGAGCCCGCTGCGTCACTGAAAACTCACTTATTTCAGAAATTAAAGCTAATATGCTACACAATGCATAGGAACAGCTGAAGCATAAGACGTGCCAGCCCGTAGAAACAGCAACCTGTAGCTGAGAGATGGGATGGACAAGTGGCTTTAGTGCATTTATTCTAATTAAATGCCCCTGTAATTACATTGAAATGACCAGGGAAAATTTCCAGAAGGGATGTAGTTTTGAAAAGCAATTCAGAGGAGTTCAGAAAAAACTATGAGTGAGACAGGTCACCTACGTAAACTAGGGTCATTCATTCTGGAGTGTCGGTCATGAAACAATAGGACTTTTCAACGTGAATTTTACGCACACCTGAGTCCCACTTCTTGTGCTCCGTACCCCAGTTATGCATTAAAAAACAAACCCCAAACGTAATTATGGAAAAAATAATGCTTGTTATGAATGTGCCACTGCTAAAGACGAACTGCTAAAGATGCTCCTTATATCAGTGCCAATACAGAAATAAAAAGTACAAACTTCAACCTTGAATTCTAGTCTATCCTAATGCCTTTGTCGTAGGAATCGTCCACAAACTTAGTTGTGCTGCTATAGCCAGTGTATCCAACGCGCATTGCCCACACAGTCAAGAATAACATACATGGAAATATCAAATAGGTGAATTAATATTCATCTTTTTCAGATGTCAGACCTAAGACTGCTTGCTGAAGGTCACCGAGCGCATTTCAGAAACGTCTGGAAAAGCCCTTCCCAATTTCCAGGGGGGTTCCAGACAAAAGGCCCCGCTGGGCGCCGGTGGGCCCCGCCGCCTCAGAAGCCCCTGAGGGAACCGACCCCCCTCACGTCTGCGGCGGCGCGGGCACCGCGGAGCCCGGCTCGCTCCGGTCCTAGGCAGAAAGTCAACTCTTCCCGGGTTTTCACGTGAAACTTTCCTCACTGAGGTCGGCTACGCAGCCATTACATACCATCTGCAGTTACAACTACCGATCCTCTGCCGGCTCCAGACGCAGAGACCGACGGACGTTACCGCGGGCTGCGGGCCGGCCCCCTGAGGTACGGAGGGCTGGGGGTACCGCGCCTGCGCCTTCCCGCCTCGCACCTCCGGTCACTTCTCCCCCCCGCACCAACAAACAAATAAAACCGGGTAACTACTACCTTGTATGTAAACGTTAGTATTTCCCCGTGAGGCGAAGGGAGAGGTTTTTCTTCAAAAGCTGCTTTATTGCAGCGTACCGGTGCCTACCGTGCAATGGTCCTACCCAGCCCCCCCCGCCTCCAGTTACAGCTGTTGATTTCTAAACGGGTTATTCTGACCCAAACCGCGGAGAATTTCGGGCAGGAGGGAGCGGAGCGGAGCGGAGCCGGGCGGCGGCGGTCGCGGTACGTGCGGGCGGCCCCGCCGCCGCCTCCGCCGGGAACACGGGCAGCGCCCGGCCCCGGCAGCGCCGCATCACTTTCGCCTGTTTTTTACCTTTTTGCTTGTTTGTTTGTTGTTTGGTTGGGTTTGTGGGTTTTTTTCCTGGGCTTTACACGCAAACCCGGCTGCTTCAGCCTCGCCGCAGGCCCACAAACGAACGCGTGTCCCGACGGCAGCGCGGGTGGGTGCCCGCCCGCAGCCCCCCTCTCCCGCCCGGGCGTGGGCAGCGGCGGGCTGCCCCGGCCGCCCCCGGCAGACGTGACTGCGATGAGGAACCGGCCGGGCTGGACGTTCTCAGCGCAGCCTTCTCCCTTCCTCCCCCGACCTTTATTACCGCTGCCCTCCCGCCCCCCCGCAGCACGCTTCGTGAGGAGCCGCGACCGCCCTCACCGGGGTGGGCGGCAGCCGGGCATCGCAGCCCCCTCCCGGGCCCCCTGCGCTCCCCCTCCCTTCCCCCGCTCCCGCCGCTCACATCAAAAAGGGGACTGGCGAGCCCCCCCCTCCCCGGCCGGGGCCCCTTCCCCGCCCCGCGGCGGTCAGTCGCGCCCCCTCCTCTCCGCCATTGCCCTCCCTCCCTCCGCCGGCGGGAGAGCAGAGGAGGGCGCCCGCCGACCCTGGCGTGCGGGTCCCCGGTCAGCGTGCGAGCCGCCGCGTCCCCGGAGGGACCCGCGGGGACCCCATGCAAAGGGGCGCGGGTGGCGGGGGGGAGCCCGCGCGTTCACTTAATCGCCTCGCCGTGCTGTGATTCCCCCGGCGGGGCCGGGTCCGTTTCCAGCGGAGACGCGGACGCTGCCCTCGTTCACCGCTAACGCAGAACGCCCGGATAAATTAATTTATTTAATTAAAACCCAGTAACAGTGCGGTCCTCCCTAGGTGGCATCTCCTCGCCGCGCGTAAATAGCCGCTGCCGGAGGGGGGGGGGGCGGGAGCAGCCGGGCCCGGTGGGGAGCGGCGACTCCCCGAGTCCTTCGGGGGGGGGGGGAGCGGAATGGAGGCGGGTGAGGTGGGGGCGGCCACGGGCTGACACACCGGGTGGAGGAGCGCGGGAACGGCGGGGGGGGGGGGGCGGCTGGGAGCCGCCGTGCGTGCATGTGCGAGGAGGGCTGACGCACACACGCGTGTGTGGGGGAGTGCGGGGGGGGGGGGGCGCGCGCAGACGCGCGCCCGGAAGCTCCGCTCCGCTCCGGGGGCGAGGGGCCCGCGGCGGGCGGGTCGGCAGCACCTGATGGCGGCGGCGGCGGCGAGCTACGCCGGTGCGCCCCCCCCTCCCCGCCCCCGGCGTGCCGCCCGCCGGGGCTACGATGGATGGCGAGGGACAGCAGCGGGGGCTCGATGGCCGCACCGGCTTTCCCCGCCGTGCCCGCGGCCCCGGCGCACTCCGCGCTGTGTGCGCTGAGGCGGAGGGGGGGGGGGCGGCAGGCGGGTCCCGCCGCGCCTGAGGGGGGCAGGAGGCTGTGGGCGGGAACGCGCCCGCCGCGGAGGGGCGGGAGGGGGGGGGGGTGAGGCTCCCGCCGCCCAACGGCGCCGCGCCGCCTCGCACCCCAGGGCCCGCCCCGCCGTCCCATTGGCGGGCGGAGCCGTCCTTCGCGCGGCGCAGTGGCCAATGCGGGGCGGCGCCGGCGGCGGCCGCGCCCCGCCCCGTCTCGGTGTGTGAGCGTCTCGGTAAGGCGGCGGTCACGTGTTGTTTTGCTCTTTAGTTGGGGCACTCGGTGCGCGATGTGTTACTTACGGCGAAACTCCCGCCGGCGCCGGCAGCAGCCGCGGCGGCACCAGCAGCGGCAGCAGCACCACCAGCAGCAGCAGCAGCGGCCGGGGAGCGGCAGCGGCGCAGCCGCCGGTACCCGAGCCGGGGAGGACGCCGGGCGGCCGCCGGCAGCGCCCGCTGCCTAGAGGCGACGGCGGAGGACCCCGCTGCGGCTCCGGGCAGCCGCGCTCTCCCTGCGGAGGAATAACTTTATTTTACCCGCTTCCCGCCACCGCCACCACTACCCCCCCCCCCCCAGCTCTCCGCGGCGTTCGGCCCCCAGCCCCGCTCGGCGGCGGCAGCGAGAGGAGCCGGGCGGCGCTCCCGCCGCGGGGCCGGGGATGGCGAGCCCCGCCGTGCTGGGGCTGCTGCCCCCCCTGAGCTCCCCGCCCGGCCCCAACCTCAACAACAACAACAACAACAACCAGGGCGTGAGGAAGTGCGGGTACCTGCGCAAGCAGAAGCACGGCCACAAGCGCTTCTTCGTGCTGCGGGGTCCGGGCGGTGGGGAGGAGGCGGGGGGCGCCCGGCTGGAGTACTACGAGAGCGAGAAGAAATGGAGGAACAAGTCCGGGGCGCCCAAGCGGGTGATCGCCCTGGACTCCTGCCTCAACATCAACAAGCGGGCGGACGCCAAGCACAAGTACCTCATCGCCCTCTACACCAAGGACGAGTACTTCGCCGTGGCGGCCGAGAACGAGCAGGAGCAGGAGGGCTGGTACCGGGCGTTCACCGACCTGCTCAACGAGGGCAAGGCGGCCTGCCAGGGGTCCCCCCACCGCCACCTCGCCTCCCCCTTCTCCGCCTCCTGCAGCGCGGCCGCCGCCTCCCTGGCCGCCGCCGGCGAGGACCTCAGCTACGGGCTGATCGCCCCGGCCGCCGCTGCCTACCGGGAGGTCTGGCAGGTGACGCTGAAGCCCAAGGGCTTGGGGCAGAGCAAAAACCTCACCGGCGTCCACCGGCTCTGCCTCTCGGCCCGCACCATCGGCTTCGTGCGCCTCAACTGCGAGCTGCCCTCGGTCACGCTGCAGCTGATGAACATCCGCCGCTGCGGCCACTCCGACAGCTTCTTCTTCATCGAGGTGGGGCGCTCGGCGGCCACCGGCCCCGGCGAGCTCTGGATGCAGGCGGACGACTCGGTGGTGGCCCAGAACATCCACGAGACCATCCTGGAGGCCATGAAGGCGCTGAAGGAGCTGTACGCCTTCCGGCCCCGCAGCAAGAGCCAGTCCTCCTCCTCCTCCTCCTCCGGTGGGGCCGCCGGGCCCGGCGGCGGCGGCGCCTCCGCCACCCACCCCATCACCGTGCCCGGCCGCCGGCACCACCACCTGGTCAACCTGCCCCCCAGCCAGACCGGCCTCCTCCGCCGCTCCCGCACCGACAGCCTCGCCGCCGGCGCCGGCAGCAAGTGCACGCCGTGCCGGGTGCGGACGGCCAGCGAGGGCGACGGCTGCCGGGTGGGCTCGGCGGCCGGCAGCCCCATGAGCCCGGGCCCCGTGCGGACCCCCCTCAGCCGCTCGCACACGCTTAGCGGCGGCGGCGGGGGCCGGCAGGCGGGGAAGCTGCTGCCGGTGCTGGCCGGCGGCGGCCTGCAGAGCAGCCGCTCCATGTCCATGCCCGCCTCCCACTCGCCCCCCTCCGCCACCAGCCCCGTCAGCCTCTCCTCCAGCAGCGGCCTGGGCTCCGAGGCGGCCCCCCCGCATCACCCGCAGCGCCCGTCCAGCGGCAGCGCCTCCGTCTCCGGCTCCCCCAGCGACGCCGGCTTCATGTCCTTCGACGAGTACGGCTCCAGCCCGGGCGGCGACCTGCGGCCCTTCTCCTCCTCCTCCACCGCCAGCAACCGCAGCAACACCCCCGAGTCGGTGGCCGAGACCCCCCCGGTGCGGGACCCCGGGGGCGGCACCGACCTCTACGGCTACATGGCGATGGAGCGGCCCCCGAGCGGCCGCCTCTGCTACCGGCCCTGCCCCGACGCCGCGGCCGACCGGGGCCATCGGAAGCGGACCTACTCCCTGACCACCCCGTGCCGGCAGCGGCCCCCCCCGCCGCAGGTCTCCTCCGCCTCCCTCGACGAGTACACGCTGATGCGCGCCACCTTCGCCGGCAGCGCCGGCCGCCTCTTCCCCTCCTGCCAAGCCGGGGCTTCCCCCAAAGTGACCTACACCCCCTACCCCGAGGACTACGGGGACATCGAGATCGGCTCCCACCGCAGCTCCGGCAGCAGCAGCACCAACCTGGGCCCGCCGGCAGCGGGCGGAGGAGGAGGAGGAGGAGGGGGGGGGGGAGATGACGACGGCTACATGCCCATGACCCCCGGCGTGGCCGCCGCCTTGGGGCAGGGAAGCCGGGGCGGCGATGACTACATGCCCATGAGCCCCACCAGCGTGTCCGCCCCCAAGCAGATCCTGCAGCCCCGGGCGGGGCTGGGTGGCGGGTCCCCCGGGAACAGGAGCGGCTACAAGACCAGCTCGCCCGGGGAGAGCTCCCCCGACGACAGCGGGTACATGCGGATGTGGTGCGGCTCCAGGCTCTCCGTGGAGAGCTCGGACGGGAGGCTGAGCTGCGGCGACTACATCAATATGTCCCCTCGGGACCCCCAGCACGGGCCCCAGGCTCCCTCCCTCACCCCCCCGGACTTCTTCTTCGCCCCTTCGGGGCACGGGCCCGGCGAGCCCCCCAAGCCCGGCTGCTATTCGTACAGTTCCTTACCCCGCTCCTACAAGAGCCAGGGCCCGGCGAAGGACAGCGACCAGTACGTCTTCATGAACTCCCCGGGGAGGACGATCCCGGAGGAGGCGGTGTGCGGAGCGGGCCGGTCGCCCGCCGGCACCTTCGCCCCCTCCAGCCACACGGTGCCTTCGCCCCTGCGGCACAGCCGGACCGAGAGTTTCCTGAGCCAGCGGTGCCAGCGGGCGGCCCGGCCCAGCCGCCTCTCTCTGGAGACCTTGCGGACGATGCTGCCCAGCATGAACGAGCACCCTCTGCCGCCCGAGCCCAAGAGCCCCGGCGAGTACATCAACATCGACTTCGGGGATGCCGCCGTCTATTCGCCCCCCTCGCTGCCCGCCGACAGCCCGGCCTCCTCCCTGGGCTCGGGCACGGGGCAGAGGCGCTCCCCTCTCTCTGACTACATGAACATCGACTTCGGGTCACAGTCGCCCTCCCAGTCGGGCACGGTCTCGGTGGGCTCCCTGGAAGCGCTCTCGCCGGGCTCTTCCTCCAGCACCAGCCAGCCCGAGGGGCGCTACCTGAAGGCGGCTGTGGGGGTGGCCTGTTCGTCCAGCCCGTCCGATGGCGGGGATTACACCGAGATGACCTTTGGCATGGCCACCACCCCACCCCAACCCATCGTTCAGAAGCCAGAAAGTGCCCGGGTCGACAGCCCCACGGCTGGGGTGAAGAGGCTCACCCTCTCCGGGGTGGAGGCTTTCATCCTCTCCAGCCCTCCCCCGGACCCAAACCGGGGGGCCAAGGTCATCCGGGCGGATCCCCAGGGGCGCAGGAGGCACAGCTCGGAAACCTTCTCCTCCACCACCACTGTGACCCCCGTGTCCCCCTCCTTCGCACACAACCCCAAACGGCACAACTCGGCCTCGGTGGAGAACGTGTCCCTCAGGAAAAGCGAAGGCCTGGAGGAGGAGCAGGGTAGCAGCCCCATGTGCCGGGAGACCTCGGCTGGCTTCCAGAACGGCCTCAACTACATCGCCATCGACGTGGTGGACGGGACCCTGGCAAACCGTGACAAAGCCAGGTCGAGAGCCAGGCACGTCCTGAACGGCGGCGTCAACGGCGTGGAGATGAGCGCCTATGCCAGCATAGACTTTCTGTCTCACAACCTGAAAGAAGCGAGTGCTGTGAAAGGTGAGTAGCTACGTCTGAGAGTGCCTGTGCCACCGCGTGTTTGTGCTTGGTTGTTCCTCGCCGCGGGGTTGTGTGGTGTGGGGTAGGGCCCTGTCCCTCCTCGCTTTCTTAAAGATTTCTTTTTCCCCTGACACATCCTGGAATAAACGGCCTTGGAGGAACTCGCTGGCTCTTTGTGTGAGAAAAAGTTCAATTTTGGGATATTTCTTCACGTTTGAATTCTGTGCTACTATTACGAGTGTATACTTCTGGGTACCCCAATAGAAGCTAATGTTTACACGGTTGCTATGTTTGGGCTGTACTTCAGAGTTTTCTTATGTAAGATTCTGGAAAGTGTTTGGAAAATGTGACCAAAATAGTTTATGTTAATGCAGCTTCTAAATGCTATTTAAAAATGTAAAACGATGGAGTTAAAAAACAGGGTTGTTGGACTGAGGACATCAGATTACAAAAAAAATCCTTGGCTCTCTGGCTGGGAAGGTCAATCCTACTAAAATGAGAAGGATAAATTTAATATCTTGGTTTTGAAATATCTTATCTCTCGCAAAAGTTTTAACAGTAAATCATGGTGAGCATGGAATGTGAATTTAAAAAAAAAAAATAATTCTTTCCAGAAGTCACTATAGGCATGAGCTGTTGCATGTTGTATCGCACATTTCATTTCAAGGCCCACCCTATGGTGGTGCCTGACTGCGTTCCAGCTGGCAGCTCAGTCCCAGCCTGAATGACCAGTTGGTTGCCTTGCTTTTATATGGATTGCAAATGCTGGGTGTTCAAAGACAACAGCAAACCGAAGAAATCTGAAACTTGGGGTGAGAGGGAATTTGGGATTTGATTATGTAGCTGTTCCTTTGTTGAGGTGCTAGTTTTGCTGGTTTTAAAAAAAAAAAAACCAAACCAAAACAAAGAAATGCACCCCCACCTCCACCCCACCCCCCAAAATAGCAGCCTGCCTCCTCTTAGCGAGTGAGAGTTTGTACACAACTGGGGGCTGGTTGAGGAGGGCACAGAACAGCCAGTCTGTCAGGGATGAAAAGTTAATGATGAGACACCGCAGGGATTCTCTTTGCTCTTGAATTTATGCAAGACACGGTATTTTAAACCCATATGCATGTATAGCTGTAATATGTGTTTATGGGTCTAGCTCGGTAAAATGACATACCTCGTAAAAGCAGTTGCTTGGAGGTGAATAGGTATTGCTTCTGTATTCACAGTGCTGATAGAGGTCATCAACAATAAGCAAACAGCAAGAGTTTGTAAGAGCCACTTGCAGTTTTTTCTTTTTTCTTAGTAGCTAGTTGATTTTGAAGAAGAAAATATTTTCTCTTTTGATAGGAAGTACAGGAAGATGGAAAAGATGAGAGATTCACCGTTTGCGGAGCAAGCTTTGAACCTAATTAAGACGAGAGGATTGTTGAATGAAATGTCAGAGTTTGAAAGGATGAACGCTTATTCTGAATGACTGGAAGGGCTGAGGGCAGCGTTACTTGTCTGTTGCTTTTAGTTTTGCTGGGGTCGTGTTCAGGATCCCTGTGGCTCGACCTGGAGGGGTGCGGGTGCTGCAGTTACCGCTCTCCGTGTCCAGCCTTGGTCGCGGGCACCAACAAACTATCGTGCCCCTTGCTTTGCAGAGTGACTTTTCACAGAAACGAGGAGTTTTTCTTGAGCCACCTACAGCCCCAGCTGCAAACCAAGCCCCGTGTTGGGAAAGAGCTATTTCCACAGCATTCCCCAAAGTGCTGACCCTAAGAGGGGGGTGGGGGGCACCGAGAAAACCGGGAGTGGGTGGGAGCGCGGTCACCGTCCAGGTGAAAAGTGGGAATGAAAGAGCTGGTTGGTCAGAGAAGCAGGGGGAACCGACTGCTGTCCTTGCCATCCGGTAAACAAAAGGAGAGGGCAGTGAGCGTCGCCGCGTTCACTGGGTGCACGGCGGCGTGCAGAGGAGAGGGTTCAGTTCTGCTGCACATTTGTCAAAGGGAGGTTCTAGGCTTGCCTTATTTCAGTATTTAATCTGCATGTGTATTTATTTTTCCTCCTTCCCGTAAGCCTTTAAACGCAGACCCCATGGAGAAGTGATGCGGGGAAGCTGGCTGAGGTTTGCTCTGGCTGTAGGAGGCAAGGCTGGCTGTCTTCCCCGCTTCCCCGAGGAGCGTGCACGCCTGCTGGGTGACGGGGCTCGGGGATTAATGCGGCCGGTGTCAGGCCCAGGCGGTAAGGAAAAGCCTCACACGAGCACCATCAGTCCGCAGTGTGCAGGGCTGGGTACCAAAATCGGGGTTTCGGGTTAATTGCACTTGTGGCAGGCAAACTGAAGCAGTCGTAGCGTGGGGAAGGAGGCATGTATCACAAAGGACTTTACCGGTGTAAGTCGAATCAGGTCATTAACTTTTGCAAATTTCCTAGTTTCTCTTTTGGTTTTCATTGGGATTTCACACCGAAGTTTGTTTACGGAAGGACCTCTGCCACTGTCTAAAAAGGTCACCGAGTATTGTGCCAGTGTATTTGAATTTCAAGCATTGTGATTTGGGAGCCTACTAAGAATTTCATCTTTTACAGAGAAACACTTATGCAATTTAAAGAAAACTGTATTTTGAGCATAAGCAAGATTATTTTGACACAGTAGTAATTCAGGTAGATTTGAGAGAATCTAATTTTGTAAAAATTAATGGTTTGCACAAGAGATAGCTTATATATGATCAGCATTGTTTACTTAGCTGTTTGCACTTTTTTCAAATTTTGTTTTTAACTATATTAGCAAAGTGAGAAGCTTAACTTCTTCAAAGCTTCTTCAAAAACCAAGAGAGGTTTCTAGCAATTTTAAGACAATGGAGAATCCACATATATTTAATATTTGGAACAGGAGAATCTCAGAGATACAGGGTATGCAAACGAGCTCCTTGTAATTACCTTCTCAGTAAGTTAATATTTCGATTTGTGTAAAATACATGTAAAAAACCAGTTTGAATTCTTCCTGATGGTCTGTAGCAGTAGATGTGTTTTCGCGTGGATAAGTGTTTTAAGCGAAATTACTTGTATCATTTAAAGGTGGCTGGTTTTCACGTGTAGCTTGTCTCTCTGCTATCAGTAACTTGCCCCTGCTGTAGGGAGTGCTGTGCTTGCGGAGATCCCTGTCCATATTATCCTGTCATGGCAAGAGCAAGCGAGTGCATCCACAACTGCTGTCAAAACAGCAAAATTAAAAGGTTGCTCGAAATTACCAGTTCGTTTAGTTTTACTGTGTTCTGAAAGTGTGCAAATATTTAAGAATTGGAGAAACACTTGCCTTCATCTGATGTGTAAATAAAATAATACTGTTACTGGTTGGTTAAAACTTGTTACTTGCTGATAATTAGCCTTTGTTCTTAAATTATGACTGCTTTTTTGCTTAAAAACTTATGAACTGTGTGTGGTTTTCATTATGGAGACATTTACACTCATTTCTCTTGTATAGTGTAAACTACTTATTCCAGTGTATTTATGACAGATTACACCCAATAACGATGTGACTCTTTATGGTGGATCTTAGTTCTATTGAAGTCAGATGGGAGTTTTCTCTCTATTTTGGTGGGGTTAAGATTTTACGCTTTGTGTGTAATCATGGAATTCTTAAGTAAAATTCCTGTTAAATTTAGTGGGTGTGTAATAAGGAATTTTGCTTAATTGAAAACACCAGAGTTGGGTGGGTTATCTTTAATTTTGTTTTCTTTTCCATTAACAAATGCTCTGTAACTTGTAAATGTTTCTAGTAGTTGGTCTAGTTTCCTAAAATTGAACAGATACTATGTGTAATGGTGCAAAAAAACCCTGAGGGTGGTTTTCCTCCTGTGTTAGTTTCTTTTGTCTTGATTTATTTAAAGAAATCATCTGTAATGCATCTAGTTGAGATCGTAATAAGGTGATTTTTTATAATAATGACCCCCCCCAGCCTTGTCAATTAGCTCTTACTTTTGTGAGGGTTTTATGATTGCACCTAAACAATAAAAAGCCTATCTTAAGAAATCTCTTCCTGTGTCTTTCTAATGACATTTTAGATAATTCAAGAAATAACCCTTGTTTTCCTTTTTCTCTGGGATTACTTTGCACGATGAATTATATTATTAAGGTTTTTTTTCCTTCCCCCTCTAATATGCCAACAGCCGTAAAGTTTTGGTTCTCAGAGCAGCATGAGAATGTTTAATTGTATCTTTAACAAAACTTGTATTCATTTTAAAATAACTTCTTAAAAGTATTAAAAGAAGTATATGCGGTGTTACAAATCTATACATCTTCTAAAGTCTGTATTTGAATAAATTAGCTGTAGTAGTTTCTCTTACTGACAAGTTCTGTGAGAACATGACAATTAACAGCAGGAAGAACTGAACTGCTTTTAATAACCTTACATAGTTTGATTTTTTTTTTTAACCTCTTACGCTTAGAATTAAAAATCTGAGGTGATTATTACTAGGTGATTTTTATTATTAAAAATCATTTCACAGCTGTCCAAATGAAAATGGTTAGGTCTGCACCCAGCAGTGCCACTTGTGAAACACAAGATGTAAACTGAGGTTATCTAAGATTAAATGAAGCCTTTGATATTTTAAATTATGTTGATTATACGGATGTCAGCTTTTTACAAGCAAATAGAATATTAAAATGTGTAACATCTATTAGACTTTTATTTTGCTTTATACTTTAAATTATGTTTAGCTATACTGCGTATAGAAAGAATGTCATGGTTACTTTGAGTCATTTAAGATAAATTGTTATAGACCAAGTTGAATGGTGGGTTTGTTCTAAAATGAACCAGTACAGTCATTGCTCAAGGCAGAGGAAATGCTTAGGTTGATGATTGCTTCTGATTACTTGATTTCTTTCAAGATAGCTACAGAGACTAACGTTCGCTTGTAAGTAAAATGGATAAAGGAATGTTTGAACAGAAAGAGCATTAGGACATGTTTTATATGGTGGTGGTGTTTTGGTTTTTTTTTAATAAGGAGAGAATAACATGGGTTTCTTTACACTTGATTTACTATTATTTTTAAATAGCATTAATTACACTGGAATGCTGAAGTGGTTTAAAAGTTGAAACACAGCAAGCATCCACAGAAGAATTAAGCTGGAGTTAGTGTATGTAGCCTAACTTTCCTCCCTATTCAGCAGTTAAAGGGCAACATAAGTACATCCAGGTATTTTCTGTTTCTATCAGATTTTTTCTAAAGCACCGTTAATATGTTTCTTTTTAAAGTAATAAACACATAAAGAAATGGCTGTATCTGGGGTCTTTTTTTCCCAATTTGTCGAGGTATAGTGTGCTTTTGTGTACTGGTCATCCATATGTTTTCTCTTTGTGTCTAGGTGTGTTGTGTATTAGTCATGACATACTTCAGCAGAGTTTGTGGAAGTTCGAACGTTGTGTTGGCGCAGTGTGTGTAACAGCAATTTGAAGTGCATATAGCAACTGATTTGATAAATCAGGGCGTGCAGTTATGAGGGTTTCACAACTCTGGTTTTTGTTGTAGTTTCTTACAATGTTTGCTTAGAAGCCATCTGTGTATACATGGAAATCTGTAGCATCCTTTGAGTTTTTAGGAAGTGGTGTAGTGACCCCAGAGTTTGGATATGTTTTGTTTGTGTGTCTGTTGTATGGCATGTAGTTATTTTTAAAGTTTTTGTGCGTATGGATGTAGGGGGTCAAGAGCGGCAGCCTTGAAAAGCCAAGTTCAGCTGAGTAGTCCCCTTGCTGCCGGTTGTTGAAAAGGCTGGTTTTCTTCCTGCAGCCTTTCAAAAGGAAAACTTTTCTTGGTTTTTTTTTTACACTTGTGTTTGTCTCAGCTGCCTTTAGCCATCCAGCACGTGGGCATCTTGGGTCAGTCAGTCCGTCAGGCGATCTCGAGAACCAGCAGCAGTGAACAGAGCCAGCAAGGGCAACTGCTCCCACCACCTCTTTGAAATGCAAGTTATAAAGTAGCATGGATTTTCACCTGCGTCTCTGTCAGCTGTAGAGGAAACCAGGATTACTGGTTTGGATTGCATTTGCAGTTTCCACACTAATTTAGGTAGGATGAATCCCTTAGTTGTAGGGTCGTGTTTGTATTTAAAGCAAGGTTTTAAGGCTTAGGTATTATAAGCCTGATCCAAACCACAGAGAAATCAATGTAAAGATTGCTTACATCTTTACAGAGGCTCACCTAAAAAATACACTTCATGGAGTGTTAAAGTGCTAACACATACAGTAACGTTTGAGGCTCGCTCAAAGGCAGCAGTAGTGTGTAATCTCCTCTGTGTGGCCGGTTAGACAGTAAGGAATAACTTTCCTGAAGAATAAGTGTGATCGCAGCAACTAGTCTGGTAAGTGTGTGCACATTTGCACGGAGGTGTGCTATTGCTTGGTAGCTGAGGTGAAAAATGGGTCACTAAACTGTATAGGAAAGATGTTCAATCTGATCATGAGAAATCCCTTTGCAAATCGATTTACAAGACCAAAGACAATACTCACCCAGAGTTCTGTTACTGTCCAGGTTTTTTTTACTTTGAAAGAAATTTTTCAGAAGAGATGTTCTCAATTTTTTACCAGTGATGATGGCCCAAAATTGTGTATAGGTGTATCAAAAATAGTAGTTAAAAAATCCAGTTCTTGTGCACAGTGAAGGGCAACACAGTCTGTAAAGAGGTACATTACAAATTAACAGTGGGGAAATACTTTTCAAAACAAACATCTTTGATACTAGGGTGGTTTTTTGTTTGTTTTCAAATCCAGATTTGCCTGTCTCGGTTAAATAAAAGTTATTTTAGAGTGTGTTTTTTATCTCAGCAAATCAATCGCAGAAATAGTTAAGAGTGAAAAAAACCCAACCCAAGCCCCAGACCTAAGCCCCCACCTCCGATAGTAACATCTACATTGCAGAAGGGTAATGCCATAGCTTGATTCCATAGATTAGGAAAGATTCAGGGTTTTGTTTACATTATTTGTCAATCTCTTCAGCATCCTAGAGGAGAACGCTTCCTTCCTGGCAGATGGCAGCCCCAGGGCCATGCACCTGCCATTACAAGCACTGCGCACTGGTAATCTACCCCAGCATCGCTGTTGACAAGAGGCTAATGATTGGAGACTGTCTGCCTGACAGCCTAAACAAAATAGGAACATATTTTTGTCCTTCAGCGAGGGTCTGAGAGATCTTAGGAAGGAGAGTCAGAACGGTATACTGAAGAATTATCATGGAATTTGATTTAGACCTCTTTGGCAGTGTTTGCAGTGCGAGCCGCTTTTAAGGTAATGATGCTGCAGAAAGCGAACAACGTCTCAAAGAAGGGATTTTCTGTTTCTCTGGCAGAGCGATAGCCGACTTTATATAAATAGCTCTGTGTCGACGGGAGGAAGGCTTGTGTGACTGAGCTGGCCGTGCCACGGTCCTCTGCGGCAGAGTCTGCCCTCGCTGGAAGCGGGAGGTCGGATGTACTCGCGCAGGGCTCTGTCCTCCGCTGGTAAATGGGGCCAAAGCGGCATCAGAAAGTCAGAATGTCTCTTTAATTGTTCGAGTGGTATGGTTGGTGCTTGCGTAATGCATTCCCATTTCGATCATTCGGTTTGTAATATTACATGTTTTTATCATGTCATTAGACCAGGATCTCTTATTTTATCTTTTGTTCATTTCTCTTATGCATTTATGCGTGTTTGCTTTTCTTCTTTGAAATGAGTGTGGGCGACGTTTCTAGGGGATGCTACCCAAGGCAAGGGTATCTTTGAAGTAGGCCAGGATGTTCTTTGCTAAATTTAAAAACTACCCAAATATTACCCAGAGTTTGTAGAGTATTAAGCAGGATTACATGACGCACGGATTAGACATTGTTGAGCAGCTTGTTTTTGTTTGAAGGGGTCAGAAATGGAGGCGCTGGGTCTTTAGTGTGATGCCAGAATAGCAAACTTGCTGATACCAGAAACAGCAGAAGTTTCTTAGAAACAGTAGAGCACAGTGGAGAATTTTCCAAGCTTTTCCAGGTGATGCTTTAGTAAAATCTGTTTGATACATGCTGTGATGATGAGCATAAGGTATGAAACTCATTGTTCCATTGGGTCTCAATTTCTAAGTGTGTTTCACAGATACTGTAAAGTAGGCTGAGAGCAACACTGTCCGTGCCGCTTGAGGCAGAGGACTTTGCTTCTCTTCAGTCAAAGGCAAATCAATAAATCATTCCAGTAACAGTGGGAAAATCATGTCAATGAAATAAGATCTAAGCAGTTTTAGATTTGCCTCTTGCGTTGTGTCCTCCCAGGCAGTATATTATTTAAAAACAGTTTTTAAGACAGTCCTCATGTCCAATTTAACCCCTCATTAAATTGGGTAGCATTGTCAAACTAATGCATGGAATGAAAATTCGGAAGATTCCCCCCCCCTCGCTGCCCCTTCGGATCTAGGTTTTTTCTGACCAGAAGTCACAAGATTGATTGAACAAGACGTCTGACAGTCTTTTGGGGGGAGAGTGAGGCTTAACTCTTATGTAGGAGACAGTAGTGTTGAACAGTTACTCAAGAACAAGAAAACAATAATGGTGTGCTGGCTTAGTCTGCCTTTGCTGATGGGGATAACTGAGGCTATAGAAAGTTATTCGCAATAACCGCTAATGCTACATTTTGGCATTATTTAAAAGAAATAAGAATAGAATTAATGAATGGATGCAAACCCCATCAGTTTTCTAGTCAATGCAAAACCCCTTTACATCACCAAGTTGACTGCTTCAACAACTGTGGTCTCTCCAGTGCTTCAGCGATTGAGAAGTTGTGGTGTGAATTTCACCTGTAGTCTTTTTACCAGTTTCTCTGATACTGATTTTTTTTTTTTTTTTTTTTTCAAAAACTCCAGTGAGTGGTTTTAATTTACTTTAAAAGGCAGACCAAATGTCAGGTGACGTGTCTAACCAAAATTTTCATTGATACCCAAAAAAGACTTCTTGTGAGGGAATTAGGAGATTTGGATCTGTAAGGTGGAGGTAAAATTCTTGTGTTGGGCAGTTGCACTTGGCTGTGTTGTAACATCATTCCTTTATACAACGTAAACATTTGGAATAGTTTACAGGGGGTTGGACTTGCATCTTTTACGACAGATTTCAGTCCCGAGCAATTATTTCTGCCAAAATTAATGAAATACAAGTATAATAGTACTGTCTCTTTAACATAACAAAAAGAAAAGTTATGTGTTTGTTGTACCAATCTTGTACAGAAACTATTGATAAAGATTTGTGATGGTGATTAATATTAAAGTTGTTTGTGAACTATGAAAAGTCACTTTATAATAAAATTATTTACCACTAATTAGTTTTGACCTAGCATAAAACTTTGAACATTTATGTTTGGATTTGGAATCAGACTTGTATAACTTAATGCAAGGGTACATAATTCCCCTCAATGGTGAAGTTACAGAATTAGTGCTTATGATTTTCACAATAGTTATAGAGAAATGACTATGTGGAGGAGCATTAGGAATAAGTGCATATATATATGATCCTGAGGCACAGAATACTTGAGAGAATTGGCCATAAACTTAAAATGGTTGGTACTTATGACTTCATAATCCCAATAGTCTAGCAGTTACTCTCACAAATACCAGCGAGAGGTTCTAACATGCACCAATGAGTGCTAGGATAATATTGCTTTCTTTTGGATATCTACAGAAAGGTAACTTATTATACTGTTCTGTTTTAATCTTTAAATATCAAATGAAAATCCTGTCATGATAAGCTTTTAACTTTAACTGTAACTGGTGTATTTTTAAATAAAGAGTAGATTGCGTGGGTTCTAAATAAATAAATTGGTAGTACTCTGTTGTTGAATGTTAGCCAATAGGATGATTTCCAGATACAAATGCACCAGTGTATTTCAGCACTATAAGCGATTTCTAGTCCAGGTCCTCTCTTTAATTTTTTTCTGTTAGTATGAATGTTCAAGTGACAGTAAACTAGAAGCTTTGTAAGATTCGGTAACGTGAGATAGTCCATCTGTTATTCAAAAAAAAAACCAAAACCAAAAAACCCCACAACAACAACCAACCAAAACCAAACCTACTTCATAGTAGTGAAATAGCTGGACTTTTTTGTAACTGATTTTTAGTAGAACTAGAATTCAGCTCTCAGGAAATAAATTGATGGACTTTTGTTTTAATAAATGTATACTTGACTATGCTAGGAGGTGGAAGAAGATAGACTTAGATCTTGCAGCTTGAGTGAGCGCAGTCACACTGGTGTGCCTGAATGCAGGAGGAGCTGGTCTGTGCTGTGAATGAGCTATGTAGGATGTTTAGATACCACGCTGCTCTTTGATGGAGTTGTCATGAGAGAGTCTCCTGCGAGCCTGAAATTGTTCCCTAAGTCTTGAGTCTGCTTAATCAGTCACAGACATGGCAAGCTTTAACTTGCCATGCTGGCCAGGTGGATGCTATGTTGTCATAGTAAGAGAAAATATTGGAACTTTTTCTATTCCTCTCACTCGTCAGTAGATATTCCCCATTTTCTTTGTACTCATAGATTGGCTGTTGATGCTTTTACAAGGGGATAACATTTCAAAGATACTATTTTAAAAAACATATGGAGAGTTATTTACATGGTATTTTTGGTCATGTAGACTCAGGCTTGTATTCTGCTTATTTTTACTTTGCCAAAGAATATGATTGTATTGCTTTTATAAATAATTTCCATAATGTTGTCGTGCAGCTTGCTCTGTTTCCTTAATTAAGCATAGAAGCAGAATGCTGAAGTTTATTAAAAAAAAAAAAAAAAAAAAAAAGGGTGCTGGGACTTTAGAACATGTACCTGGGAAATAGTGAGCTCTTTTGAGGGTTGGCGTGTAGGGGACAACTTCAGACTCTCCACCCTGAGCAGAATGAAGTGTAGACATCTTACCTGACTAAGGACATCTTAACTCTGAAGATGCTCTCAGTATTTCCTGTGAGTTGGCTTTAGATCCCAGCCTCTTTATCAGGCACTGATTTTTAGCTTGTCTTCTTGAGGCATTTTCCCATACATTTTGTAATGGGCTACCTGAGCAGCCGACTCTTCTTCATTCCACTCTGGAGGCAAAGTTCTATTAAGTTCTGCTGAAGATGGCAAAACAGTAGACAAATAAATCCTTTGTTGAAACTGTATGTTAAATTTCTTCTTTGCAGTCTTTTAATTTTTTTTTATCATGTAAAACCATTGTTTTATTGAACTGTCAAGTGGCTTTATCTTACTCACTAGTGTAGCTGTGGTTTTGTGTGTGTGTACCTGAATAAGATCTTCATTTTGCTTCTGTAGTCAAAGAAACATTTTACATTTTGGTATGTCTCAAAATATATTAACTTGTTATTTGCATCAGATACAAAGAAAGCAAATCCTTACCTGGAAGAAGGGAATAAAGTGTATTTGATACATAAAAGCCTGTTGTCTCATCAGTTAAAAAAAAAAAGCACCGTGCTAAAAAGAATTATATTTGGTAATTGTCAGGTAATCCAGGGGCAGGAAACTCTTGTCCAAATTCCATGATTTAGTTTAGGAGAAACACTGGAAATAAGCAGTACCCATGTTAGTACAGGATGTAGCATAGTGGGGCTGTGACTGTAACTGTCGGAATGAACAGCATTGCCATCTGTCTTTTAAGTATGAAATTCTGTTTCTTCATTGGATCAGATGCTACCGGAGGGTTTTTTTTCTTCCTAGTATATGTGTTTGTCTTGGTGTATATGGTGGCACCTTTCTTAAACTTCTCCTGCTTCTGTAATGTGATGATTTTTAATTTGACAGAAGTTTCCAAGATTTTTCATAGCAGCGATGAGATCTTAATAGGGAGGCTTGGAACCATTTCTCTTCTTTCTCATGGATTGTCTTAGGTCCCTTTTTGGGGCCATTTGTGGCCATATAATGTCTTTCTGGAATAGTAATAATTAATTACTTCAATTTTTTCAATGTACTTTAATTAAAAATAGCTACTGGAAATAAGGACCCCTGATGCAGTATAAAGTAGTCCGTGGACTGTAATTTGGAAAGCTGTGATGTGGAGGAGCCAGTTGTTTACAGCCTGTTCATGTTGGGTTTATATGTGTTTTATGACAATATTTAATTGATTTTGCCCAAGTCTTATTCCTGCTGTATAGGAAAGTGTATCTGTGGTCTCTTGTCTCAAACACAGATTGAATCTGGCTTTTTTTTTTTTTTTTTCCCCTCCACTTAAGAGACTTTTTTGATGACAGTTGGAGAGGCTGAGGCATCAAAGTGGAAGACACTGTCAAAATTGTTGTGCCTTTTATTAGTGCCTGAGGTGGGCTGGTTGGTTTTTTACGTGTTGCAGATTCCAGCTCAGCTGTCTCCAGTGTGTCCTGAGGGTCCATGTTCCCGTTTTAGATTTCCACGTATATGGTGGGTTTTTTTCATCTAGCCGGTGTTCTTGCACTTTACGTAGAACCGAGAGGTTTGGCCTGGTCTGTAGACACCCATTTGCACCTTATTAGGAGCCTACCGAAACAGTCCTCTTAAAATAAGGACCTGGCTCCCATAGGTGGTCACTGGAAGGATGCAGGTGCCTTTTCAGTGTCGAAGAGGCTGGTCAGAGCCAGACCCAGAGACTGGCACAAGCCCGTCTTCCCTGACTTTAGAGGGAGCCTATACGCTTGGCATGAATGGAACATCTACCTTCCAGAGGTCTGTGGCTTGTGAAATCAAACTTGCTGCGTGGAGTCTATTTTAAGCAGAAGGACTTGAAATGAGATGGATATTCATATGTGGATCAGCTGGCATAGCGAAGTGTTCCTGCCTGACCTGGCCTGTACTCCAGCTAGTTGATAATGTATTGTACTTGTTCAGTAAATGTGAAATTAAAAGGGATTTGTGTTTTCTCTAGCTATGCAGCTGCTGCACTGTTGGCTGAAGGCTTTTCAATGTGTGTCCCACTCAGTCACAATACATGAAACAGGCAGCAGTGTCAGGGCCTTAGCACTTGGGAGCAAACTGGGGCTTTAAAGGCACAGGCACCTTGGGGGAAATGCTGGTGTTTTGCAAAGTATTTGTTCACGCACGTTGTCTGTGATCTTTCCTTTTCCATTCTTCATGGAGCATCCTTCTAGAACAGCATCTTCGCTTTCTAAAGTCTCACCTGCTGCACAGTATCTTGCAGGAGGCTAGAGTTCCTTAATGTGACGTCCTGAAGTGTTCATCACACCTCCTTGAGATGTCCTAAGCAACTTCAGAGAGCTGGGATGCTGGCAATGGGAGAAAACACACGTGGGTCTTTATGTACGGGAAAACCTCCCTGAAGTCTAGGGGAATTCTGTGCTGAGCATCATGGGACTAGAGCCAAACTCTTAAGTATCCTGTCTTAAATGACCAAGATGGGGTTTAATCTGTTCCATAGAAACAGTCCCAGCAACGTAATACAATTTCAAAAAGATGACAGCATCAGTTATATAGTTGTGTGGTCTGGTATATTGCTGTAAGTAAAATGTATTTTTCAAAAATGCTCTATGAGGTACAGGTGAGCCTTTTTAAGCAAATTAAGTGTCAGTGGTTGCTTATAAACCTATTTACTGGCAACAAATCAGGGGAGCCATGAAACAAAACAGTCACCTGTGTGAGAGCACTTGGGAGAGGAGGAGAAAACAGAATGGGTGAGAGAGTAGAGTACAGCTCTGTTCATGTAAATATTTACTGAGAGCTCTTGTAATTCTAGAAGTGCATCTTGCTCTGTCTGGAGTTAGCAATATTGCACGTAAGTGATGCTAATTTTTTTGGTCCTTTTTTGAAAAGTCTCTCTGAAGCTTTGAGAAAAGTGCTGTGAAAGCACACTGTGCTCTGATGGCATAGTATTTTTTCGTATTTTAACAATTTTTTTCTTGGGGAAGGTAATATTTTGTACTGCAGGTCTCGTGGCTGAACAACAATGAAATAAATGCTGTTTTCTAAGCTGAGATTCATTGCATGTCTCAGATATTCTTGTTCCTTAGGGTGGGTAAAACTTGGCATTTTGCATTCACCTTCTTCAGCTGCCTTTCTTAAAAGTGAAGCTTTAGTGTCTGTTTGGTCTTGCAGAGCTAATGAATGTGGGCCTGCTTCACTTTTATTTCTGCAGTAAACTATTAGATGGGGAGGATTCAAGGCACGTCCAGTGGGGCTGGGAACAGCCTCATTCATTCAGTACAATCTGTGTTTCTTGCTTGAGAAAGAAAGTAATATCTGAGTAAGACAGAGGAGGTAATTACTCTATGTGCTTTCTGCTATCACAAGTTATTTTATGACCAGCTTTCAGTTTTGAAAGTGGTATTCTCAGAAGATAAATTTTAACCAGCAAAATTACTTTTCTAAACAGTTTACTAAGCTTTTTGCCTATGCTTTCCAACAGAGTATTTGTTACCCTCCAGGAGTGATACATGGATGATATTTATGATGCCCATGTGACAAAAAGTACATCCTCTCCTTTCATGTCTTAACATAATACTAGATTCTGTAGGCAATACAATCCGTACCAGCTTCAGAAAGAAATGCCAGTTCATCTCAAGATTAAATTCAGAACAGGAAGTTACAGGTGCCCCTGTTTGTTTTAAAAATGCAACATTAAAACATTGTTTTCTAGCATTGCTCAGAAACGCATTTGATGCAAGGGAGAATACAATCCGGTTTGTAAATAAGAAGTCTACAAATAATGCTCTTTGAGACATTGTTTTGCTTTGATTACTAGGGTGTTTGTCTGTTTATTGAAGGAATAGTAGGAAATGTCTGCTGGGGGATTATGTTAGAGTGGCTGTTCTCAAGGAGACTTAGTGGGTTGCTGTGGAGCGATGAGTATTAAGGCTGAAGCAGACGAAGACATTGAAATCGGCAGGGACGGGGCACCTCGCAAGGTGTGTGAGCCTGGCTTTCGGACAGTATCCGCTGTTCCAGGTGTGGGTTCCAAGCCTATGGTCCCAAGGAAGTTAATGAGAGCTCGGCTCATGGTCGTTAACAAGCTGGCTAGGAGTACTTTTATAAACTTTATCTGGAGAGATGATCATAATCCCATTGTGTACCTGAGAAAAGGGTACAGTGTTTTGATTGTTCTCTGTGGAGGTGTTATAAAGCATTTGCTTAAACTCGGCACTCTCGGTTCTGGGCAGGATCTGTCTCCCAAATACCACGTCTGAACTGTGGGACCAGATGCCACGGGGGTAAGGAGTAGTACTCTAATGAGCAGAAATAGATCTGCAAATGGTTCTGACCAGCGATAAGCTGAACTTGTAAGTCAAAGTCGGACATAATGTTCCTGCAGAAATATTTTTAAGGCTTAAAAAAGAAAATTATTCACAGAAAACAGGTGGTTTCCCATCTTTGTGTTGTGTAGCGTGTCCGTGACAGCATACTGAAGCCGGCGATGGCTGGTGTCACACGCAAAGTGCCAAGGTGTGTTGCGGATGAAGTGAAGGAACATGCTCAGGGGTGATGCAATGAGGAGCAGCTTGCTCTGCTTGGAGGAAAAACTGCTGGTTACAGCTTGAGCGGCAGCTGGGAGCCGCATCCCTAATGTGTGATGAACTTGTAAGGCTGTGCTTTGGATTTAGCTCCCCCTCATCATGAGAGGTTTGTCAGTGGTCTGGTAGTATGGGGAAGTTCAACTTCATCTTTTCACAAGGTTTTGTTGTAATAGCTTTTTCCACAAATTTAGTCTTCCAAATTCTTTTTGCAGTGTTGTTTCCAAGCACTTTCTTGGAGTGGGTTTGTTGGGGTTGTTTGGGGGGGGGTGTTGGGCGTGGTGGTGTTGATTTTTTGTTTTGTTTTGGGTTTTTTAGGTTGGTTTTTTTTTTTTTTAGTTCTTTTATGTGTTGCTAACAGCAGCAATACATTTGGTAAATCATAATCACAGCTCTATTCAGTTAATTTACTGTGGTTAGTAGAAAAATATATTGTGCCTATGTGTATATACAGTGCCTGGAACTATAGGCTCCATTAATAGAGGTTTCTAACAACAGCAATATAAAAACCCCAAAGTTTACAGAATAAAAAAGGCTTTACAATAAGGAGACTCTGGCTTTATTAATTGAAATATTTTACCTTTTTTTTTTTAATCCAAATGTTTGTATATAGAAGCTTGAATTATTAAGTGGAATTAATACAGCAAAAAGGTTAAGGGCTTAACATGATATGTGCTAGTGTGTTAACAACTCTGAACTACAAGACAGTTTTAAAAGAACAGGGGTAGTATTATATGCAACAAGGTGAATAGCTGAAGTGAAATATGTAGCTGTTTAACGACTCAGTAATGATACTTCAAAAGATACAAAATTGAGAAAGTAAATTGTTCTTATATTTTCTAAGCAATACTACCCAAAATGCAACAGCTCATTCTTCTTTCCATGTGAGAAAAGGATCCCAACCTGGTCCCATGGAAAAAAGCTCTTCAAACTTGAACAGAACAAACCTCAAAAAAAAAAAAAAACAGAGGGGAAGAAATCTTCTTTGTGTAAACCTACTGAGAAAGGTTTGGTTACGATGAAAATAAATTGTAGGAGCTATCTCTGTCAAATATTGAGAACCTATTAGGAAATTAAGTAAAAAGAGGGTATCTCTTTTTCCCCTCTTTTTTTGTCCTAAAGAGCAGACTTGAAGTAAACGGCCAAAATAAAATAGTGACCTTTCTTGAGAAACACTGTACATCTGTGGGTGCTTTTTTCTCTTCTCATAGAGAATTTCTTTTCCCTCCCTCTACTGCAGTCCACATACACAGTGCAACTGATTTCCCATCAAAGTGTTAGGAACCTTTTCAGGTAACATATAGCATAGTTTTTCTTCTTCCAGGAATCCTGCAAAAGGTGTTGGCCAGCTGCACAGGGCTTTTCATCCTAGTTTTTGTAGGGTTGTATAGAAATGATTTGGCACCATGTTTTTGAGCGTTTCCATTGTGCTCTCAGGTTGTAGATAGGAAACGTCCGTACGGGGGAATTGTGGTTCTGTTGCTGCGTGTCTCCATATAGAGAGTAAAAGGACAACGTGTGATAATATATGGACTGTGAGTCTTAACTGCACGTGGGAAGTAAGACTTCAGCTTTATTGAGGGCATTAAGCTAACGTGTGGCAGGTTCAGAACAAGCAGAGGGAAATCATTCTTCTTGCAGCCTGTAGTTCACATGTGAAACTCCAGGCTACAGGGTACTAAAGGTTTCCATGAAGGGAGGTGAAGTGCAGGAGGTCCTTGATAGGTAAATCATTAGAAGGTAGATGAGAATTTGGGGAAGTTTCTCCATATGCTTGTCTTGGTTAAGCAAGACTATAAAAATGAGCTGCTTTTGACCCACTGTCAGAGAGAGGAAACTGGATTAGAGGAGCCTTTAGCCTGCTTTGGTGCAGCTGTTTTGGATGGTATTGCTCATTTCACTAAATGGTATTGGGGAGGGTGGTGTCTTTTCATCACAGACCGTGAAGTCTGCAACTTCTTGCCTAGCTTCATCTCTCCCTCACTCCTTTATTACTGACTGATTCACACTGGCAACAGTGAGAACACAAAAGATTCCCAGAAAAGCATTGACAAATTGAAAATCATCCTTTAAAATCTTTTTCTATCCTACTACCAGATGCTCAGAGTTTTAAGTGAGGGTGTGACAACAAGAGAAAGCAGAGGGGAAAAGATTGCCCTCCCGCGTGTGCCAGGTTGTTTCTCTCAGACCTTCCCTGCTTGCTTTCTCTCTCCCTTCACTCCCCATGTCTCTCTGCTGTGAGGACCAGCATCCCTCTGGCCATATCTCTGAACTTGAAGGTCCAAAAGCTGCAGCAGCCAGCCCAGTGTTTAGAGCATGACCATCCAGTGGGTTTAGGTGCCAGGTTAGATGCATAAATGATTACTCCTTGGTAAGCAGTCTGAAAGTCAGTTTGCAAAACAGGCAGGTAGTTGACTGTGAAAATTGAGGAGAGCCTTGTGTTTTAAAAGAAAGAAGGTAAGTGTCTTCCTCTAGGATGGAGGAATGCTCCAGTCTCCATAAAGACTGTAAGTCTGAAACCTCTTTTGGTGTTGGGTGCCTGAGCCTTTTTGGCAATGATGGAGGCAGGGATCAGCCTTTCAAAGAGGGCCTGGATGAAGTGTTTCTGTGCCCCTGCCCACAATATTTACGTGGCTAGAGCGCTCACCCAGGACTGACTGGCATCCAGGACCTTTCTGGCTGAAAGAAAATCTCAATCCTCTTCCTGCCCCTCCCCATCCCTAGTGCATCCTAGCCATATATTCTTTGATAGAGTGCTCTCATTCGTTCTTACTGAAGCTGTTTTCATGGAATAATTAGATACCCACTGTAATGGAAAGGGAGAGTGAACATGACTTCCCACAACTTACATGAGTCCTTATCCCTGTTGCCATGAATATTTAAATCTTTAATATGAATAATTCTTCAATTTAGTCACTGGAAAAGATTGCTTTTTCTCCCAAGTGAGAGAGAGAAAAAGCATGCTTTTAAGCTCTTTGAGAGCACTCTCACATTGTGAGCTCCAGCATGTGGATGGAGGTAACCTAGGGGCTCAGGGGAAGCTTTGGACTTTGCTGTTGGCCATTGATATCTTGAACGGCAGTCAGGTTCTCACTTGTGGATCTAACCAGAAGTCTGTTTATACTCCCCCCACCGTTACCTGCCTGAAATAGGTCCACCAGCATCTATGGCATTTTAGTCAGCAGCTGTGTGAGAATATCAAGTTCTATTTCCAAGAGCTCTTCTTTCTTGTGGGACCTTGTTGCCCTTGTTAATGACTACTGCTGTATATTAGAAGATGGAAAAATATGCCTCTGACATCCCAGCTGAGCAAACTTCCCAGCAATTGTAAAGGTGTGTAAAAGGGTATGGTCTCTGCTCCTAAAATGAATACCAAGTCATACACCTCACAGACTTGGAGATCTTGCATAACTCATACTCATCTGAGCCTAACATGAAATAGGGCAGAAGAATTGTTGCTTAGAGGTGCCTGTTTCTTCTCTTTGACTCTAAGGAGCTAGAATGACTAGCTCCTCATAGGGTGAGTAGGCCAGAGCTGTAGAGGTGCGCACTGGGTATTGCCCAGTGTATGTCATAGGGGCAGATGTGCTAATTCACCTGGTTTTGTTGTGTCTCTGAGGATGGGGTTGGTAGGTAGTTCAGTGTGTTAGTCACTAAGCCCTTCCTCCCTCGCCATTCATCACTTGGAAGGTGAGCGTGTTGTTTTGCAAAAATTCTGTGTCTTCAGAAACTTCCAGCCTCACTTTGTATGCAAAGTGGGGTCACTGGAGTTTGCGTGTTGCTGTCAGCCTGTTCCTGGGAAGAGCTGCGCTCTCTCCTTGGTGTGGTGGAAGGAGCTGTGAAAATCAAGCCAACCACCTAATTGAGGCCACGTTTGCAGCGTTGGGTTTTGAATCTGCGCTGAAAAAGGAATGCTGTGATGGTTGTAAGGTGGGAGGCAGTGCCAGTTGCATGATAGTGGTCATTGACCAAGAACGTGACTTCTTGTTCCACGATGGTTAAATCCTGTGCATGTGAACTGTCGCGTGGCTCTTTGGCTGGCTGCCACAGACTAATCTTTTCAGTGGCAAATTTTCTGTATAGTTTCCACATCTGCTTCTGCATGTGTGTTTCTGTCCCTCTTACAAACTCCCACCGGAAGGCCAAAAGGACTAAATTTTTTTTTTCTAGCATTTTGTTTGCCCAGAGAAAGCAGCTTGATTTTTGTTTAATTTCATGTAAAGTTTCTGAATGGTTGTATACCCAACTTGCAAGGGAGGGAATAATTGAACAAATTTCAGATAGTACTATGCTGAGGTGTTTTTGTCTAATTTATTTTATCCCTAATCATGGGATTAAATCACATCTATACAAACTTGTTTAATAGTACACAGTGACTGTAGCTCTGAAATGAAGAGATATAATAGCAACTGTATTCAATTAATCCTGGAAAAAATGAGCATGTCTAGTTTCTTAATTTTAAATTCAAAGTGCCTATTTTTATTATAATTGATATGGGAAATGTATTTCTGGACCAGCACTTTAGCTATAAATTCATTATAATGACATTTGTAAGTTTAATCCTTTATTTTCCACATAATTACATTTTAATGTTTAGTTATACTACAAAATCTATAAGAACATTGACAAAATGATATGAAACATGAATTACATCAAATTCTGAAATCAACTAAGCATAACCCTCATCGTCATCTGTACTTCTACTGTAGACTCAGCTGCTTAAACTCTAGTGTAAGATTGCAGGTAAAATAAGTGTTAGTCATGTAAATATATGGTATCAAGTACAGATTACTTTGATTTTTAGTACCTTTGTATAAAAGTTGACACTCGTTATAAATTGTGGGGATTTGTCCATGCCATCAGATGAACATTTAGCCTCTTGTGTGTATGCTGGGACACACAAAAAAAAAAAAAAAAAAAAAAGTACTCCCAGGTGCTGACATGCAGCATCTTTTTCCAGATAATCTAGTGTTTCCTTTCCCACTGTAGAAGGTGGTATCTTTCCCTATGGTTACCTTAATGCAGTTCAAGATGTTACAATTTTTAACTATTTGACACAAGAGGCAAAAGTACTATGAAGCTTATTTTAATATAGATAACTGTGGCCGCCAAATCCCTACTTTACTACTTCAAAGAAGTTCAGCGATTTTTTTTTTTTTTTTATTATTATTATCAGTTACGAAGAATCTGTGTTGACCCGATGCTTGCTCTTCTCAATTCGTAAAACAACAGAGACATATCTGAATGACATTGCGTACTGTTTCTTAGCGGAATAACCCACCAAAAGAGCCTAGTTACTTGGGGCAGCATGTCTCCAATTACAATCAGCCATGACTTGTTTAAAAAAAAAAACAACAACGTGGCTTTTCCATTTCATGGTTTAACTTGTTTTTCCCATCAAACGTGGAAACATTTTACTTTGGATGGGTATTATTCGTGGGCTTTGTAAAGTGCTGCAGCGCGCTGCTTTCTGTTTTCCTGCGCAGTGTTGGCGAGGCGGGTGTTGACGCTCTGACTGAAACCTTCTGCTGTGAGGATGGCCGAGCTCGGCTTCGTGCGGCGTGAGCGGTCCTGCCGAGCGGAGCCCGGATTCCCTGGAATTGCTTGCGGAGAGCCATGGCTCAGCACGCGAGTTGCTCTGTCGCCTTCCGTGCACGGGGTTACCCGTGCACCTGCCGTTAAGGATAGCACGGTCACTAAATTGCTGAACGCGTCGGAGCCAGGCCAGGATGCGGCTCCTTCGGCGCACCTCCCCGCTGCCGTCCCGGGGGCTGGCCTTGGGCCGCGCTGGCCTTGGGCCGCGCTGGCCTTGGGCCGCTCGGCCAGAGCCGCGACCGTCCGAGGCGGGCGCCTGCGCCCCGCAGCCCTCCCGCGGAGCGGCCCCGGCCGCCGCGCTGCAGACCCTCTCCCGTCGCCCTGGGTGCCGGCTCGGCCCGGGTGGACGCCCGCCGGGACCCTCGCTGTCCCTCAGGGAAAGCCCCGCCGCCGTGCGGGGCTGCGGCCCGCGCGGTGCCCGTCGGTGGACGGTGCGGCTTGGCGGGCAGGGCTGGGGGGACACGCTTGCCTCTTCTGGCCGGCCAGGGCCGTGCGTCTCCTCCCGGGCGTCGGGGGGCCGAAGGCCTCTCCCTGCCGGCAGGATTCGGTTCCTCGGGCTGTGCTGACCGACGGGCTGGCCTGACGCCCGCAGACGTGCGTGGCGGTAACCTCCGGATTTGGTTGAATCGATAGGATTGCTCTTCCAGGAAAAGTTAGTCGGCGGGATCAGAGCCTTAATCGACTTGGCAGGCGGCGTGGGGAGGGGAAGCAAAGGGACAAAGCCAGCGAGGGATGTGCCTGGAGTCGGGGCAGAAGCCCGTGGCGGAGCTGGGGGTTCTGCGCCCGATGCCTGATCCGCTCTGGCAGTCGCGCTGCCGGTGGAATAAATTTACTGGCTATGAATAGCCAGCAACGTGTTTTGCTGTGAGCCGCATGAATAGCTGTTTCTGTCTGTGTGCTTCTTAGCAGATGAGAATTACCTTTAGGAATTAAGAAAATTTTTCTTCATTGCTTACTGTCTTTTGAAAGTTAATAAGCAGACTAGATCTTCTTTAATTGACTAACCATTGTATTCTCTTCACAGTATATTTAACGAGTCTTTGAGTATTTGGTAGTTTCCCCACAATTTGTGTGTTTGTGTTTATTATCTGATTTATTCCCCGGGAAGCACTGGTGAAATCAGGTGACTTTAGTTTTGGAAATTCAGCAGTGATCATGGATGCTTTTCTCAATAAAGCCCAAAACCAAGAGGAGACTTCAGTATTGACACAGTGCTGGACTTTGTATTTTGATTTGTGCATGCCCGTGGGGAATGAGGTTATTAAAGAATGTATTTGTGTCCTGTAGGAATTTTGCTTCATTCCTGGATAAAGACAATGTACATTGGTGTGACTTGCTGTGTAAGTGGAATGTTGACCTGAGACTTGAAATAAGTAAAAGATACTAATTACTGAAGTAAAAATTAACAGTGATACTGATGTGGTTTGGGTTTTGGTTGTTTGTTGGGGTTTTTTTTAACTTTAGCATGGAACTTGCAACTTATTTCTTGCAAGTGGGCTTCCTCTGAAGCTGACGCTACCATTCTGTGGATCAAGTGGTGGCAGTACTTATTTTTTCCCTTCTTGATTCAAAGCTTCTTTGAAACCTGATTCGAAGCTTATTGATGTCTGGAAATAGTTTCATTATTGAAGACTAGGTTTGGGTTAGTATTTGAGTTATAGGTCAGCATTACAGACTCATCGGATGATGTGTTTATTGCATCACAGGCTCTTAGGCTTGTGCCCACAGTCCCATCATCCACCTACAAAACCCTACAAACCAAGTTTGGAAATGCTTTGAAGCATCGGCCACTTCAACTGCTCCGGTTTAATTCTGGCTGGAAAGTACCTGTTGTGCTGTAAGAACAATGGCAGGTTTACTCAGTTGGTAATAATCCTCCCTGATGACCGCCCTAGGCTGAGATACTTCTGGAAACATATTTGTGTTCTTTGCATGTACACAAATATCTTCCTCTGATCGACTTGTCTGAACACGTGATTTTTTTTTTTTTTTTTTTTCTTTCCCATTTATTTGGCTTTCACTGTCACGTGGCCACTTTTGGGAACCTAAATTTAGTTGTCAGGTTGGTTTCCATTTGGAGGAGGAAGGCGATAACACAGAGTCAGCAGGTATCTTTAAACACTCGCTTGTTTGCCTACATGATGCATTTATCCTGCTTCCCGGAACAAAAGTCGGAACAAAGTGGTCCGTTAGGCGGCTCTTCCTCAAACGAGGGATCTCTGCTCCCTTCTGAGAGCCATCTGTCCTGCCGCACATTCTCCCATGCAGCCTTACTGGATGGTGATGGCAGTTTTGGGGCTCCCTTGGTTGCATCATAAGCCAGTTCAAGTTCTTAATTTGAAATACCCTCCCAGCCCAAACAACGCGGGCTCGTTTTCTGAAGATCGAATGGGTAGATTTGACTTAGCTTCTGGTCAGAAGAGTGGCAGCAAATAAATGGCAAGGGCCGGGGGGGGGCAGGGGGCAATGAGATGCTCTCCTTTTGGTCTTGGCAAGCTATTAATTCATCTCGAGCTGTGTCATGAAATAAAATCATAATATCCGAAGTATCTGATCATGTAGCAGCTCCAGTTGACTCCAGCAGGACTAATTCCTTAAGTAAACCTTAGCTCTGAGAGATTCAATAGAAATTCAGTAATTCTCACATATATGCCAAGCTATGACAACCTTTGTTTTTGTGTAGACTTGAAGGAAAAGCCTTCGTATTGGTTTATCAGAGGCTTATATGGGTTGAAACTTCCACAGATAAGCACTATGCTTACTTTGACATCCAGGTTTCATATGTAACTTACTTTGGTTTTATGATCCCGAAGGAATTAAAAATATACAGGAATATTGACTTCTTGTGTCAATACAGTCAAAATTAATGGGTCATGTCCTTTATAGACTTTTCGAAGTAACAATGTTGTTTCCCCAGGCGTTCCAAATAACTTCAAGTTTTAGGAAAACTTGTGTAATACATCTTCAAACTAAAATTTTCATCTAACTTTTAAACTTGGGGATAACAACATACAAAAAAAAAAAGATTGCTATAAACTATTAAATGAACTAGACACTATTAATAGCACTTAGTGTGAATGTAATGTTGCAGCCTGACATTGTATCAGGATTTACCACTTAGTTGGCACCTTTCGAAATGAGGTGTCAATGTTTTGTCATGTGAAATTTACAGTATCAGTGGTTTAATCACTACTGTTTGTGCATTGCTGCTTTCCAAATATCATAGCAAACAGGAAAAATCTACATGATAAGCCACATACTAAGGAAATTTTGATTTTTAGTGACCACCTTAACAAATCATCTTAATATTGTGAGTTAATCAATATAATAATGTGTCTTTATAGAGGTGGCACATACTATCCATTAATTCTTTGCAGTGGAAAAAACACAAAAGGAGTTAGCTGCATTCTTTAGAATAGGATGGGTCACTTTGTAATCAGTTTCTGTTTTACTGTGCAATGCACCTTGACCGTTTAAAGCATCTTTGTAGTCAGTAATCTGGAGAAGGTTCCTTCCATTTGCATACCTACCCACATTTTACTTCTGGAATAATAATTATTTTGTAAATCAAATAACTAAATTAGAAGAAGGTTCTTTCTATACTTTGCTTATGTTTTTAGAAGACTCCCTAAAGACAAAGTAGTCTCGAGAAACTTGTTTTTAATGTCTGGAAGCGGACAGCTTTTGGTAACACCCAGCTGACTAAGAAAACAGTTGAGTTTGTACCTACTTTCTGCAACCCCTTTTCCTTTCCACTGACGTAAACAGTGATGGTCACAACTTGAACTGGGGGGATTTTGTGTTGGGTTTTCTAACCAGTTCTGTCTCTTGTGGTTTGCTGGTCAGAAGAGCTACAGCTGCAAAGTCCTAAGAAAAGGAGGTGGTATTGGATTGGGGAGTACTCCCTTTATTGCTTCTGCAATACCTTATGTGTCGCTATTGCATAGCTTTTTTCTTCCATTAAAACCCATTCTGAATAATCTTTCTATGGTATTGTTTTGTGTTGTTTAAAACATAGATATGATTTTTTTTTTTTTTGCAGCTTTTATTGACTTTCTTTCATTTTTCTTTTCAGAGTGAAGGAGTTAGTTTTCTCACCATGACCTCAAACAACAGAGTACAACATTCAAAGAAGCTGCTCGGCATATACCTTTTTGTTTTGGTTTGGTTTTTTTGTTGTTGGGGGGTTTTTTTGTAACTGAAGCTGCTTAAGGTTTACTTTTTGTTGTTGTTATTGTTGGTCCGGACAGTTACTTAACTGTTGTGGACTAAACTGTGCAACAAATCTGGGAGGAAGGGAAAGCAACCTGCCTAACTCATTCCCTGTCCATGGCATCTACGGTATCGTTTTGCTGCTGTTTCGACAGAAGTTGGAGATGCTCTTTAAATCGTAGGAACTTTTCTGCCGGCCTCTTTAACTAACGGCCAATGCCTTCATTTTCTTTTTCTGCAAAGACAAACTGTATTTATTCTTCATCATATTAGGGGATTCTGTAACACCCGCTGAAGCAGTAAGATCTGGTATTTACTGGCGTAATTTCAAGCCTACTACAGTACTACCTCAGTTCAAAGTAAAGCCGGATTTGCGGTGTTGGTGTACGACAGGACCTCCTTTATCTCTATGCTGAGTCTCTCTCAAGAACGGTCGTCAGCCTTACTGAACTTGCAACGCGTACAGCTGCTGCTGCTGGGTTGTGAATCACTAGCCGCAGGGTTTACTTCTCAGACAAAGCCTAACCAGGGCACTGAAAAGTCTAAAATGGGATGAAACTCTGTGAATCGGACTTGGACAGAGGATTCAGAGTAGTTAAGAAATATAAAATGTGTAACTGAAGCAACGTGAGTTAAAAACATCAAACTGTATTGGGGGTATCTCTCTGTACCTTTGACACACTTGTTTAATCCTCTCTATGTAGGTGTTTATGTAGGTACTTCAGATTGCAAAAGCCTTTTCTCCTATTTACAAGCTCACTTTTGTCAGCTAACTCTGTTCTTAGCTGCGTTTCTTGTAACCAAAAATCCACGTAGGCATGCTAGGAATGCAGGGATGATAATAGGTATCGGGCAGATTTAAGCGCTAATATTAACACAGTATTATCTTGCCATCTAGAAAGTCCTGATGTTTGCCTTTTACCAGGAAAGCACCATTGCAGCTGCAGGCATTATTACAGGGAAGAAGAACCATTGCAGTCACTTATCCTGAGTTCTTTTCAAGGCTACCCGTGCATCACATTTCCAGTAGCCTGAAAATCCGAGTGATGTGGCGGCTACCGTCACAAATGTCACGTACAACTGTTGCACCAGACTAGCGGAATGTCATGCCACCTTGTTTCTCCTTCGATAAATTTGTTGAAGAGTTCGTATACATTTTAAGGGTACCTCCCCAGTGCCTGCTCTGATAGACATGTAAGTATTACTAAGTTATTTGAGTTACATGAGACTTTTTTTTCTTTTTTTAAATCATTGTGCTAGGTGGAACCTGTACTTCACTATTAACAATGCATTATCTTTTGGGATTTTTTTTTCTGAGGAAGACGAGAGTCAATGTCTTACAAATATAATGAATGGCAATGCGGTCTTCCTGCTTACGTGCTGAATTTTTAGAACTGAGGATTGTATTACAAGACAAAGATGAATGTAAACTAATTCCTTCCCTACCCCATGACACAGGTTATTTTTCAGTGTAATTTTTGGGGTCTGAAATCACAGCAATGCATAGTCTAATACAATATTAGATCTAAAATCATTTTAAATATCTGATCTATCTGTTTGAGGGTTTTTTTTTTTAAATAACAATACTATAAATGGTTCTAAGACATTCTAAAATGCTGCTCATTCAAGTCTGGAACTAAAAAAAACAAATACCTTTGACATTTTCTGTCTGAACCTCCCCATAGCACTGAGTGTGGTACCTGCTGAATTCAATGTTTTGAACTTCTATTTGGAAGTAGCCCTCTGTACCAATTAAGAAATCATGCCACTAAAACAAATAGCTAAAATGCATACAGCAACTTCAAAACAAAAACTTGACAATATAGTCAATTCTTCTCTATCCTGTATATTTCACAAAGGCATATGCAATACTTACATTCTTAATTTAGTTTACAGAATGGAACCAAAATGTATAAATGTTATGTTTGCTAAAACTTCACAATGTATATTGGGTCTTTGTACATTTTGCCTGACTTACCTTAAATTTAAAATATTTTTTGCTATATAACCTTAACAGTTATTAAGCAGCGTTTTCTTTTTGGGTACGTATTGTTTCTGGATATCAAGATGTTAAATATATTTCTTGCTATTGTGATATGACAAGAGACTTAACTTATCTTGCTGTGTCTTCCAATGTACACGCTGTATATAAGGATAAATGTGATGCTGCTGGAGACCAGAATAAATGGAACTAGAGTAGTGTATTGTATTTAGTCTGTATTGATCATGGATGCTCTCCTTAATAGCCATATGCAATAAAATACATTATTTATGAAAGGAGTAAAGTATTTGTGTGCCTGTGTTCTCTAGGGGTGGGGTGGTTTTTCTGGTTGTTTACATAAAATCAGTTTATTCTCTTTTAAATGGAAACACACTTTTGCTGAATAAATCTTAGTGCTCTGCACATACTTCCTGCATTCCTTTTAATGCGTAGAACACTCCTGAAAATCATTAAATCATTTTAAATCTTGTTTAAGACTAAAAAGATTAGTATCAGAAAGGCAAAGTTTGTGTACTTGAGGAAATAAGTAGGAGCAGAACTTGGTCTTAATTTTCTAATTCTGGTTTTAAGAGTGAGTGGGAGACTATGGGAGTCCTCCTGGCGGCCTGTTTAGTGGGAGCAGGCTTGCCCTATGCATGCTGTGTGGTCACTTACAGTGGTACGAGGTGAACGGGAGCCCAATGCTCTGTGCAGCAGAAGCATTCCCAAATTCTCCAGTTCCGAGTGCCCCTGGAGACCACTATAAAAGGCATCATCTTCCAATAGCTTCTAAATAATGAACATGGGACAAGGAAGTTGCCGCCTTCAACACCGTCCATCTTGCTTTCTGTTTTCAGAGAGGATGGGAAGAAGAAAGATTTCAGGTCTTTGCTACGCTAATTCTGAACTCATTTGTGAGTACTCTGAGTGAGGAAATGCAGCTTGGAGTCTGGTCTTGGGAGAGCCATTGCTGAATAGTGCGAAGGGAACAGATTTGGTCAGAGATGCAAGCCCTCATGCTCCGTGGGAGGCAAATCACCTACCAAATCTTTCAGTGTATTTCTACTGTTTCAGTTGTTCCCAGATGGCTTTTCCACCTTGAGGAACTTCAGCCAGCTCTTGCAGAGACATCAAGTACTGCAACGCTCACCTGACTTGCAACTGGCTTTTCCTGGGGGACAAGAGTCTCTGAAAGGGTCTGCAAACAGAGATTATATTTAATGAATGGGGTTTTTGCTTTTTAGGAGCCCTATATATTTAACTTACAGTTGATGATAGATATTTCTTACTTAAGGGTACAATTTGTGACATTTAGTGGGAATCTGACTTCTGAAGACAGGACTTCTCTGAAGTATCTCAGTGGTCTACCAAAATAACAGGGACAAAAAATGTCACCATTCACTTTTGAAAATGTACATCCCTCTTCGTTTTTTTTTTTTTTTTGTCTTTTATTTATTATTGTGATTTGTCCAATCTATATATAAGACTAAAAATACGCTTTACAATGTTCAGGCTAGGGATGGGGAAACTATGGCCTGTGGGATGGATGTGACACATAACATTGCTTCATATGAGCCATGGCCTCACAATTTTTTTCATATTATTAGGCAATATGGTGTCTTGTGGGGAATGTGTGGCTGCCAAAAGTTTTTTGAAAAGTCTACTTGATCCTCAGTATTTCTTTACAGGGCCTCTTTGCATCTTCTGTCTTCCCCTCTGCTTAAAGTGAACAATCATAAAAAATGCATCAGTAAGTGCTAAACTGAATGTAGAAGGTCTGTCTAGAAGGCGAGGAGCACTACTGCCAAAATACTAGCTCTTACACAAGGAAGAGGATATAAACATCAGGCTGTATTTATGTATTGTAAATGGAGGAGGCAAAAGATGGAATTAGAGACACCTTGAAACATCCATTAATATGAATACGGGAGGATCTAGATAAAGGAACAGGATTCCCTTACTTGGAAACGTGCTTGCTGCAGATCGACCAGTCAAATGGAACTCCCACATTTGACAGGAATTAAACATTAATATATTATTCTGTCTCAACCTTTGAAATTTCTGCTACTGCTCCTAAAAATAGTTTTTCTTGTCATTAAGTAAGGATCCTGTCTGAAAATGTGGGTGTACCCAACAAAGCAGTTATTACTTCCCCATTCATTCCTTAGCCTGAGTAAGCTGCATTGCAGAGGTGAACATCCAGGCCCACCATTCTACCTCAGACAAACTCTGACGTGGAAATTCCACCCAAGCAAAAGGGTCCAGACTTAGATCTTGTAATATCATTTAGATTTTCCCCAAAAAAGTGAACTGAAGTGTACCCTTAATTTAAAATACCAGATCAAATTATGAAACTGGTGTATAAAGGGATGAATTTACTACATCTCCACTACAATATTTTTCTGTGAAAAGTCTGACCTTAAAACACTAGAGTTAACATATGCTCCTAATTCCTTTAAAAAGTTTCCTTTCACCCAGGCATAATGGCTTTTCAGACAAATTTGTACACTAAATGACTGTGGAAAGGTCTCCCAGGTATCCCCTATGAGGTCTCCAAGGAATAGTCTAAATTTGTGGTGCTGCAATACATTACGACCCTATTTGAGAGGGCAGTTACTCCCGGAAAAAAAAAATGGTAATTTCTGTACCATTGGCCTTTTACTGGCAATTGACCTGATTTAGATGCAGATGTTGAAGAGAAAGGAACTGGTGAGACTGGTTATGCTCAATTAAAACTCAAGATCATTTGCTCAAGTGCTCTTACCCAACTGCAGATGAAACTCCTTATTCAACACGATGAATCAAAAAAACCAAAGCAACGCCAGGATCGACTTCTCTGACAGTTGTGGACGGTATCATTTCGTATCAGGAGACATGAATGCTTTCCACGTATCGGGAGAGGAGCCATTCGGCGTGTTGCAGAAGCCTGGCAGCTCCGCCGGCCGAGGATGCTCAGGGCAGAGCTGGTCCTCCACGTGGGTCTCCCACCGCTCCTCGGGCGTTGGGGGCGAAGCTGGCTGGCGTGACGAAGCAGCCTGTTCTCAGCAAACCTTTTGGGCAAGTGTTGCCATCCTGCAAAAGGACCAGAAAGTGCAACGGGGTGGGGGGGGGTGTATTATGCCATTACTTCAGCTGTGTGATAAACCTGGGTGAAGCTGTCATGGTTCACGTAAATGTGTATATACTTAAACAGGCTGCAGAGATAGGGGAGAAATAAGGGATAATGCAACTACGCTGCCATATCTATCGTTTTACTTAATCTGACCCAGAGGTAACTGTGAGGTGTTTACCCCTTTCCCTATGGAACAGTGATTACCTCAAATTACCTTGCACTGGCCATGGGATCAGTGCATAAACACAGAGACTGGAAAGTAAGTTCTCACTGAACTCCCCCTTAGCAGGGTCACCCGGATCACCTACAACATACCCACCGATTGCCCTTTTACTGCTGCCAATTTGCAGTCTAAATATCACAAGCTGTCGCGCAAAGATAAACCCTGGGGCCCCGGTCTCAGCGGCTGCAGATTAGGAATATGCCACCATCACATTCATGGTGATTTACTGCAGCTGAACCTCTGACTCAGAGTCATTTGGGAGGTTGTGTATATATTTTTTGATATTTTGTTTTTTAAAACTTATGTCCTCTGAAGGCTTTTCTGTGTTGTGGTATAAGATTGCCTGTCGTGGTTTAACCACAGCCAGCAATGAAGCACCACACAGCCGCTCACTCACTTCCCCCCTCCCTGGTGGGATGGGGAGAGAATCAAAAACAAGTAAAACTCATGGGTTGAGATAGGAACAGTTTAATAATTGAAATAAAACATATAACATAATAATATAACAAAAAGAGAGAGGAATAACACCCAAGAAAAGACAAGTGATGCACAATGCAATTGCTCACCACCCGCTGATCGATGCCTGAGCAGTGATCGGCCCCTCCCAGCCAACTCCCCCCAGTTTATATGCTGAGCACAACGTCCTATGGTACGGAATATCCCTTTGGCTAGTTCAGGTCAGCTCTCCTGGCTTCTTGTACACCTCCTTGCTGGCAGAGCATGGGAAACTGAAAAATCCTTAACTTGGGATAAGAGCTACTTAGCAACAACTAAAATATCAGTGTGTTATCAACATTATTCTCACACTGAATCCAAAACACACTGTACCAGCTACTAGGAAGAAAATTTACTCTATCCCAGCCAAAACCAGGACACTGTGTTTGAGTAGTACCTCAAGAAATGTAATTATAGTCAGTTATTTATCATTTCTATCAAGCTGTTCTATATAAATATCTTGATTCTTAAGTGGGATACATGAAGAACGGGTTGTTTTTTTTCTAGAATGCCAAACTTCACAGTGACTGCCCATTTTCTCAAGGCTAAACTGCTTTTAAATGACATATTTTTTGTTCCTGTACAATATGTCAATGCAAGCAGAGAGGAATTTTCACGGCTAGTCTGTGCCTTTAGTCAATAAATCAATAAAGCAATCCAATATTAATTTCAGCTGCAGATAAATGAATGTTTCCCTAAGGGTTTCAGAAGAGTAAAGGTTAAAATTTAATCTTATTTATCTAAAGAACAAATATTGAAGTATTTCTACTTTGAGCAGAGTCTTTTCTTAGTAACAGATTTGACAAAAGAGGAATAATATTTTCCTTCTCTGCCTTTGATGCAGCATGATTAATATCCCAGTGCTGGATTCTGTGTTATTTTAATCAAATAATGGTTTTACTATTTCACACAAAATACTTGGACAACATAAACATTTCATTACTTTATTGACTTTGTCTGTATTTCGCAGAAGGTAACAGACCCCAGGATTTTTCTGTTCTAAAGGAATAAAGAAAATGAGATTTCTAATCAAGCAGCTGTAGTCCCATGCCTTCAAAACCAGAAAAGCCATACTGCAAAGAAATTCAAGACAGTGTAATTTCATTTTGGAAACCTGCTCCTTTGTTGTTTAACAAGTACGCTTGTTACGTGATGTACCTGGAGAACTCCATTGCTGGGTTGTATCTGTGATCTTGGCTCTTCATTTACAGACGTGCAGATTAGGAGAAACATCCAGGGGTCATGGTCAGAAGAACCTCATTTATGTTTGGACTTGCCTTTACACTCTCCAGCCGTTGAACTGCCTGTCCTGTGACAAATTGTAAGCTCCAGCAATTCTGTCATTTTACACTGTGATTGTCCTCAATTTGATGTCTAAAGCAGTGATGTACCTTTTTGGTGCGTGAGGTGCATCATCGCTCTGTGGGTGAAGTTCTCCCAGGCCGTTCAGGGAAATGCTCTGGTTCTCCCCTTCCACAGATGCAGTGCTCCATTTTTATCAAGGGATACTGTGATAAAGGCCTAATTATAATTGCTACTGCACAAGAAATCTCACATTTTGTGTGCATTCAAATATAGGTTGACAGATGTCAGTGTACCAACTGACATGTATTTGGAGGATGTTGTTTGGTTGCTTGCTTTGTTTTGCTAATGAGTGGGTGACTGATTTCACTTGTCCTCTAGCACAGAAGATCCACCAGGCAAAAATCTATTGCCCCCTGAATGAAAACAGAAGTTTCAACCGGACCTCCAACTTTTGTCAGCCACCAGACTTCACTTTCCTGCCTGAGAGCCTGAACTGCTGGCTGTGTGCCTGTCTGAGCGCATCCATTTAAATCGTCACGTTAATCCGTGTGACTGAGACGTAGGGAGGACGAGGGCTCTGCAAAGCTCTTCTTGAACCTTGGTCTCACTGCATTAATCTGCAAGGTGGCTCTGGAAGATGACTGACTCGAGGAAAAGAGAAGTGAGACTTTTCATACTTCATTTTGCATTTCAGGTTTTTCAGGAGCCTTTCAAGGGAAGAAATAAAAACGTCCAGCTAAGCACAGAGCGGCGTGCACCTTTATACGGAAACACCGTAGCCTTTACGGTGGTGGGTACAGAAGCAGTGTAGAAATGGATGCCGGCCACTGGGACAGGGTGAGCTAATGGGACAGGCACATCATCTGCCAGGCTCTGCTCAAGCTGCTCCCACTCCAGCCAGCTGCACCAGTGGGGAACATCCCAGAACTTCAAGCTCAGCCTCGGCCGATTCTTTCCGCCATTGTGCTCACCTCACCAAGAGGGCGAGAGCGGGACCCTCGAGGTATGCGGGACCCTCGACGTACTTTAGGGCCTTCCTCAAAGGCGGCTGCAGGAGGGAAGCGGCCGCCGGCAGCCCCCGGCCGAGCCGCACACCCAGCTTGCCCGTGCCGAGACGGGCCGCTCGCCCCTTGGCTCCGTCTGTGCGGCACAGCCATGGCTCTGGTTGTGCCTGCCCCATTACAGCACTGGAGAGGCTTCATCAGCTGCGCTTTCTGGGATGCCCTGCTTGGTTTAGGTGCTTGCCTCCCTGGTGAGAAGCCAGCATTTTGTTTACCTCTTAAAGGAAGATTCATTAATATGTTTTTCCTGTTCTAGGTTATTTGTGTGTTGTTTACCCTGCGTAGGCAATTTTGCTTTCCTAGTCCTTTTTTTTTTGTTGTTGGCTAGGGAATGGGGGAGGTTTGTTTTTATCGTTGATATATTGGAGAGTTAAGGAATTGTTTGCAAAATGAACCACATACTGTTTGTGGTTCAAGGATTTCTTTTCTTCTTTGTTTTTTTTTGAAGTTTCTGAGCCAAGTTTTGCTAGCAGTTATTTTTACGCAGCCCCACTGAAGTCAATAGAATTGCTTAGTTATGACTGAGCATCATATTAAGCCCTCTGTAATTTTCTCTCAAGCCTTGTTTAAAAGGGTGTATTTATGTGGTATATCCACCACTGCTAGCACTGGTGGCCCTGCAAAAGGACTAGATGCAATGTGAACGTTAGCAGATGAAGCCCCATATTTCTAAACTGCCAGAATAAGATAACCTGAGAAATTTCAAAGAAACAATGCTGAAGATCTCAATCTGCATTAATATTACACTGCTGCCAAAAGCAGTGGTGCTATTTTAGCAGAGAAATCAGATTCAGGTTTTTGACAGTGTAGACAGGCCGATCAAAGAAAGTGGCGAGAAAGTAATAATTTCACAACTTTCACTGCACTATCCTACAGAAGGTGTAACTTTTTTTTGTATTTTTAAATGATGAGATGTCAATGAAGTTAGCAGAATTCCTTCCCTTTTTGTTACATGCACCAACTGATTTTTCAAGCTCTCCGTGGCCAGTTTGTGTATTCTGGAGGGGCTGTGAGATGAGAAGATGCTAACGAGTGACTCTGCTGACGGTGCAGGTAGAGCTGCTGCTGTAGGGAAGGGAGTGGTGGCTGGGATGGTGCGGCAGGCAGTGAGCAGTAACCTGTCGGGGTCTGGGCTTGGGGAGCCCATCGGGTGGGGGGGAGTCAGGGAGGACAGATGCCCCACATATTGCAGGGGCTTACAAAGGCCCTCACGTGGTTATTTAAGCATAGGAGTTCATACCAAGCAAGAAGCGTAGCACACGCTTTTCCATTCCTCAATCCTGGAGCTTAATTAAGTTTGTCCTACAAACTGTCGTTTTGGGATGAAGCTATTTTAATCATTTAATCAAATGCTTTCAAGGTCAGGTTGAGAGAAGGAACTAATGAATACATTCTGGAAGAAAGACACCTTATGTTCAGTGCCACTCTGTCGGGGAATGGCTGAGATCAATTTCCTCTTCCTATAAAGCCGTAGCACTGGGGCTTAAAAGATTTATGTTAAAAAAAAAAAATCTCCTCATTTCAGGACAGAAAAAATGTGATTGATTGGCTCCCTCAGAGAAAGGAAGTCCTTGCCTAATTAACACCCCCATTTGCTTTCTTTTAAGGCAAAGCATTAGGCGATGCTGCGTAATGATCTTTTGTTACGTATTCTGTTTCCCCTTCTGCTAGACCAGTGAGTCAGGGTCAGCAGAGCAACAACATCTTCCACCGGCCCCGTGACCACAGCGAGAAGGATTTTGAAAGCCAGCCTCCACATTCCCTCCTCAGAAGAGAGACACGTTCCAAAAGTGTAAGATCTCTTTGTCATCCTGACTACCTATGTTTCAAGTTTAAAACCTGTTTCCTTGGTAACTAGACTTGCTAGGCTAGTCTGCTCACACCATGCATGCAGAGGCCACCACACACTGCACAAAGCTTATTGAGCCATTTAGCAAAAACATTTAAAGCATTGGATTTTTGTACTAATGTTAAAGCGCTCCTGAGAGACAAAAGATAAACTTTCTCTGCTGCTTGCCTTGCCCCGCATAAAATCTTCCCCTGTGATGCCAGATCTGAGGTATCGTGACGGGTGACGGCAACAGTCCCTTCGCAAGAGGAAAGTAATTCTTCCGCTGGACGCGCCTCTCCATCGCAATTCCTTCCTGGATTCCTCCCAAGTGCGGTCAGCTGCAACACCACTTTACTGTACTTTTTCTGTCTACGAATGCTGCTGTTATGGAAGACGTTCAAACTTGGCTATTCACAGCATATCTCTGCGCTGTCGTCACATAGCTGTGTGACGGGCAGCTACTTGGATATTCCTGACTGTCAGTTTGACTCTCCACACCCAGACAATGTACATTCATAGCGTCTTGGTTGCCTGCCACCCAGCCCATCTGTTGGGTTGACTCTTTGCCCGTTTAAAAGTCAGTCAGACAGGGGTGTAGGTGCCAAGAAAATGTGAATTGAGAAGGGGAGTCTGCATAACGCTGCTGGCAGAGCATCTTCAGCAAGAGCCTCCTCCTTTGTGGCAGCCATCACTGCCAGATGCCTCCCTACAGTAGGTTACAACTGCTGACATTTGCGTACCAAGAAAAGGCTACATGAAGCAGAGAAAAGGAGGGAAGAGTTTTCGGGGTAGCCTTGGCAACTTGCAAGGCAAGCTGTGCTGCTGCAGGTACTCGGCTCGCAGCACAACTAGGAGACGCGTGAAGCTTGCGGGGTATTAAAAAGTTACTCAGTAGGAAGGAGAGCACATCGACAGTGTACTAGGGTGAGCCTGAGGGAGCCCATTGCACTTGAGAAGAGAGCCATTGACCCAGCTGAGATAGCTGCAAGAGGCCAGTAAAGGTATTTCTCCTCCTCGTCCGTGTAGGAGATCTGTACAAGACTGTTAGCCCTGCCTGGGGAGTGTTCCTGAATGCAGAGTAGAGGTTCAAAGATAAGATCCCTTAAGATAGATCATCTCTCTCTTAGCCACAATCGGGTTGTGCAGTGAAGAGGATTAACTCATCTGTGTGTAACCTTTATAATCCAAACCCAGAGAGTTTGCATGCTCACAATACTGTCCATAAATACATGTTTCACTTCAAGTCTGGCTGACCGGGATTACTCTATCTGCGAGGTCAGCTTGTATATCTGTCTTTGCTTGGACAGCCCTTCATTTCTGCTGAACAAGCATTACTGCTGCTGCTCTTTACACCAGAGGAACAAGTGGCCTCTTTCCATCATCATTATGATGCTTGAATATAGGAGAGAAATACCTTCAGAGTTGGTCAGTGGGATTTTGCCGTATCAGTGGTTATGGATCAGCAGTACACTGTAACCTAACTAGTATTTCATGGATAGTATTCTTTTTTGCTCAAACTTAAAACATAAATCGACATGTGGGGCCAGTCTGAACTCCAGAATGTTTTAAATAATTCTTTATAAACTGAAGAAAACAATCATCCCAAACCAGGTGAATAGCTCTGTGTGATCTGAATTACTTTCTTATATTTCCAGGCTTTTTTTGTTTGTTTGTTTGGGGGTTTTTTGTTATAAACAAAGATGTGGCTTTCCTAGCTACCCCATGAAGTGCCGCATGGCACCAGGAGCCCCTAACTAGTGCAGAGATGATATCTCTCTTCTCATGAACCTAAGGAAGGAGTTTGTGGAAGGCACTGAAAGCAAAGAATTGCCCAGTCTTCTTTTTGAGGGCTTGCTGCAGTGAAAAGATGAGCTTTCAGGTACTGGGCAAGATGATTGTTTTTTTTATCACTTGACGCCTCTTCTATCTTCTGTTATTTTCCCTTTCTGATGTCTTTCGGCCAATGTCTAATCCCAAGCAGGGAACCCCAACTTTCACTAGCCTGGGGTCAAGTATTGAAGAAGTAATGCACAGCAAGTGATGTCTGATGCCATACTCTGCTTTCCCTGATGGCTGCAAGTAATGCTGAGGAATCTGGTGCTCAATATGTTGTCTCTGAGCCAAGAGTTAGGGACCACTGCCTGAGGGGACAAGAAGCAGATTTAGTGTGCCTACTTGTCAGTTAATAGTCAGCCTTATGTTGTACAGTAACCACTCTACTTGCTCACTGCAAGGGAAGATAAAAACCAGCTAGAACACAGTAAAAATCCCAAACAATAGCAACAATCCTCCCCCCCCCGCCCCCACCGCTCTTTCCAGCAGTGTTAGGCAGCATGCTGCAGCTCTAAACATACATGGTGTCAAGTAGTACCAAAATTACTAGGTGCTGATGCTTGTGTAGCCTTTGCAAGGCCAGTATGCTGCTCTGTGGTGTGCTAGCCATGTGGCCCATCTTCAGTGCCTCTCTGCCCACCTTTATCCCCTTCGGTCTTGCACCTTTGGATCTGTAAGATGTATCCTGCGCAGTCCTCTACCTCGACAACATGATGGGGATCGACTGGAATTGGGTGCCCTTGCTTGTCCCCCAACCATGTCACTGATCCGCTCTCCAGGAGGGTGTTGTGGAGGGCTAGGATGGGTCTTGATGGGGACCAGGGCTGCAGGGACAGAGGGACTGGTGCGGGTAAGGTGGTCCATGTTTCCAGAAGAAGGAGAAAACAAAAAGCCAGCTTGGAAGAGGGGAGTTCAGTAAGCCATGGGCTGAGAGAGAGAAAGAAAGAGGCATGAGGAGGAGACAGGAAGAAGAAGAGAAAGTGCTGGAAGTGCAGGTCTCATGGCACTACTTTCCTGCAGTCTTTGCTCCTGAGGGAAGTCTGCCAGGAAAGTCCCATTGTCTGGAAAACAGAGGTGTTAATGAGGAGAAACCATACCCTTGTTCTCACCTGGGGCCACCTGCAACATGGCATCTGGTAGTATCTGTATCACGAAAGATTCAAATGGCAATGTGTAAACCCAAGTGTATGCCCAGGTAGTTGGTTGTCAACAGATCAGTCCGTCCTGGGCAGAGGAAGAAGCACAGAAGAACAATCAGCATCACAGAGGAAATACTTCATATTTAGTCTGACTGGTACTAGGAAATATGAAAGTTCTAAGAACTGCAAAAAAATGTCAAATGCTCTCCTGGTGTTAATGCGCTGCACTCCAGTGAATAAAGTTCCAGTCAATGAAAGCAGCCTTTTAAAATAGCACAGCCTAATTCCTCACTCTTCTTCTGTATACTCTACAGTATGCTGACTCTTGCCAGCAGCCAAACTGCTGCTTTTTGGTCCCAGAAAAATATTGCCTCCCCCCCGCCGCGCCCCCCCCCCTTATTAAAGACCTATTAAAGAACTTAGCTGAGGAAAACAAATATTCTTTATTTAAACTGTTTGTTAAAATCAGGTTAATTATTTTGGCATGTATTTTTCACTAGGTCTTTTTCAACAGCGGTTCTGCTGTATCTATTGTTAGCCATAGATTATGAGAGAACTGAATGATCATTCCTAACCTAGGTCCATTTCCCATTCTGGATCACACATTGTTATGCCAGTGTTTGTAAAATGCAGCCTTTTGAGTTCCAGGTTTGAATATTCAGCATTAACACAGTTAAAACCATTTATAAACCTGTGTAATATGTGTATGCTGCATACTCTCCGCATGTTCTGTATAGTTTCTTTGTGTAAACTCTATGCAGTCACTTTAATAAATATCCTGTATAAGTAACATCCTCTTACCCATTCACAGCACGGCACTGGGGAGGATGCACTTCCAAAACAGGCCAGTGAATTTGGAGTCTACAGCAAGAAAGAATGACTCTGATGCCACAGTCGTTCCCAGCCAAGTTAAGCCAGCAGACAGCACAGCCACTGGAACAAGCAGTCCTGCTTTCTCCTTGCCCCTGTGCCTGTTTCCCCCTCGACCCCATGCCATGCCATCCCTGGTGCCACCGCGAGGTTTGGTGCAGCTGCACAGTGCGCTGGGCAGGGAAACCCATCCAGGAGAAAGCAATGCCAGGAAAAGGGGCTTGGCTAGCTCAGGTGGGGGCCTGTTCCCTGCTCCGGTCCACTGCATCGACACGCACCTTCTGATGCCAGAACAAGGGAGAGGGCAATGTTGAGTCATGAAAAAATAAAGGCGGTGGGAGAATGAGACTGCTTCTTTTGGCGTCAGTGCGGACCAAAGTGTTTGTGGAACTACAGCCTCTGAGTGCCACGTCTGGATCTCTTGAATTAACGTAGTTAAACCATGAATAAAATCTTATTCTGGCAGAGAATTTTCTCTGGCCTACGGTAAGCAACATCCACAGCTTATTCAGTCAGGTTCCTGGAATACAGGCAATAAATATATTTCTCTTTTATGTTTTTGTGGAAGTTTGTGTAATAATGCTTGACTACAGCAAGTCTTTTCCAGTCTGAGTCAGGCTGCACTCCCTTCTCTTGCACCCCAAACTGAGATATTAGGGACTGCCACATACATTTTGGCACATTTTTGGGACCCTTCATTGTCCCTATGAGTTGACAGTGCCCTGCAGTGGTCTCTGCTGGGGTCTTGGGTATTTCCCAGTGCAAAGCCCATGGCTTGGTGTGCTTGGGTGCGTGTAGTGAGCAGGAGACAAGCGGAGAGCAGCAGAAACGACTGCCCTTCTGAGAGGCACGCTGGCTGCTGCCCTTCTCTGAGTGGTTCTTCCCACGGTCTTCCACGCCAAAAGGGAAGTGGGGTTAATGTAAGGGTCTGCAGGAAAAGATGTTTTGTCAGGTACTTGGACGGTTGCGATTCAGATGCTCGCTGGCTTTACTGGTGGTGTTTATGTGCGGGCAAGCACAGCTTTTGCCCCACACGGTTAGAATAGAGCTGTTTGCACAATGCCTCTGCGTGAGGTAATGGTGCAGGAAGCAAGGGCTGGGATGGCCAGTCCTCAGTGGGAATATGTGCAGTGCAGCACAAAAATGGAAGTCTTCCAAACGTTGCACAGTCGCTCACTCAGAAATCCCAAATAAAAAAACAATCCAGATGCCCTACATGTAGGGATGGACCATGGGTTTTACGGGCTGGGTAAGGGCTGAAGAAAGTAACAAAGAAAGAAGTGTGTCCCTGTTCACAACAGCACGTAGCGTAGGCAGCAGACGGCCCCCAACAGAAACAGCCTGAGCTATGGGTAGGAGGGTAGCCCAGTGCAGCTCAGCTGAAGTGCAGGCATCTCAGGTTCATGGAGGGGGTATGTTTGAAGGCATTGCAAACGGTCTTGGGTTTCTGTAGGTAGCTCTAGGTGGACTGTACAGCAATAGGAGACTGGTTTTGTCCTCTGGCTTTGTTCAATAAGACAAGCATATGGATATCTTAGGTTGGAGGAAAACACTTCTACTAATATGCAAAATAGCAGCCATAAGATGAAAACATAAATTCCCTTACAAACCACACCAGTCAATGTTAGGGTTGTGAAACATTGAGAATATAGATGTACCACTGAAACATCAGGAAATAAAAGTGCTTTCCCATCTTTACAGCGATTTCCATCCCTCTAAAAACCTCTTTCTATTTCTTTTCTTTTATAGTCACGCATTCCCCCCCTTCGCTCCCAACCCTGACCTTTTGTTTTACTATATTTGAGTTGGGAAACATCTCCTTTGGTTGTCAGTGTTGCTTTCATTTGCAGTTCTACTTTGTTTTGCAAAATCATTCAGGAATTCTTGATCCAAAGGCAATTGTTTGAAAGCATTTCAGTAAAGCCTGTAAGCAGACAGACATCTGTTCTTCTGTTATTCGCTTTCTCTTATCATTTTTCTTGTTCCCCCCTTGGCTTTGCCGATGACCATTAATTTGTCCATTTGAATCCAAGGAAAAGCCTGCTTTTATATTTTCCGAAAAAGCCAGTGTTATTTTCTGTCCTTTGCAAGATGCCACATGTGCAATTGCCTTCCTGCCTCAAGGTCTGAAATCACCACAACAATGCCTGCTGCCATCAAGGTCTCAGAGGCTCCTCTGCAGCAAAACACTTGAACAAACACTTAAAGTTAAGCCTCTGCATAGCCTTATTGAAGGAGGTGAAGAAGTATGAATGTACCTTGAAATGCACAGAATTTTTGTATAAACATTCTGAAGATTTGCATTCAAAAGAGAACTGATGAAATTTTTACACTAAAAGTTGCTTTTCACTTGAAATGGCTTTTCAATTGATAGCAAAATTTCACATCATTTGACATTCCACAAGAAGAAAAACAATAAACTCCTCAAAGCCAAGCTTCCAACTGGAATCTTTTTTTTTTTTTTTTCATTGTCACAAAACATGAAAAATTAAGCAGATTGTAGCTGAACTCTTTTTTTACCTAGGAAGGAAAAAAAAGAAGACCATTGACCCTAGGTCTAAACTAAAAAATGACATGAAAGTGAAGAGAAAAATCATCTGTTGTGTTTTTGTTTGTTTGTTTTTCCTGCCTCGTGGTATATAAACCAGCCTGAAAGGTTTGAAGATTAGATATGGTGACTCCTGAGGCAGAGTCCAATTTCCCTTGTTCAGCGTGGCTGAGTTCGATAGTCAGGTTTGTTCAGACCGTCCTCTTCTTTGGCAGGACAGTTTGCAATCCCTGCTTTCTGGAACTGTAAATGACTGCATGATCTTTAAAGTACTGGAAAGCCCACCTGAAAATCTGTTCCTTGTACCTTAGCATAGTCCGATATGTGTCAGGGATTGCTGTACATCCCTAGAGGTGTTTCCAGGATCACTGTGTGGGCAGGGTATCACGAAATTGGTTAAGAGGCCCAAGGACTGGAGCTGCCTAATGAAGAACTGTAAATATTTGTATCAGATGAAGGCACTTAGAAATAGATGAGCAACCTGTTTCTGATGCAAGGAATTCATTAGGAAGTCTTCACACACAGAGTCTGAAGGATGTGAGCTGTATAGAGACATCTTCTGTTGGCATCTGAGTCACTGTGGCTCATCTTCTGCCTCTTCAGTGACACGGAGGAAGGGTCTGGCAGCCTCCGATAGCAGGGCTCTGCATTGACCATCACTCTCTTGATATTAAATGCTGGAGCGGCCATCACAGCTTCATTAGGCACCTCCAGTACGATGAATTGGAGAGCGCCTTCGAGATCAGGGACCTGGGATTGGGAGTTCATAATTGATAGTTTAAAACCAGTTTCTGGCCTAATCAATCGCACTGATTTTCCTGAGAGAAGGTCAGGTTCCTTATTTCTCCCTTAAGAATGAAATGTTAAGTCCCATTCTTCAGTGGTTTTTCTTTCCATATACAAATGTACAAATCCCTCCTTGTGTAACTCTGATAGCCTGAGTACTTTAAAGGGATACAAGCATAAGGAAGAACATAGCTCTTTATATCTTACACATTTTGCAATTCATATGGCCCTGACAAGAATTTTTTCTTTAAAATTTAGAACCTTTGTGTTAATGAATCTCATCTTGCCTAGCTAGTTCAAGTCAGGTCAGATGAAAGCCACCTTTGATTTGATTTTTTGTTTGCATTACATGTCTTTTTGAACTTTGGTGTGGGTGGCTGACCTTTAGAATAAAAAGCTATACTGGTGCAATGCAGCTAGAAGTGTTAAACAAGTGTACTGACAGTTAAGTAAAAAGTGACTGGCTGGGCTGAGGTACACCTGTCATGTTAAAGCTGACAGGGGAACTTGGTGCTCGCATGTTTGTGGGGTTCCCCCCTGCCTTAAATCTCATTTTTATAAACTTGCTAGGGAAATTTACATCTACAGCTCTGGCTTCAGAGGCACCCCGCATGATAGTTAAAGGAACTCTGGTTCCTTTTCTCTGGAATGCAGGATCAAGAGAGGGCTTACGCATTAAAAATGAAAAACTAAATCAAACAGCAGTGGCTTATTCTTTAAAGTAAACAGAGCAAAGGCTACCGGTGTCAGCCAGTCAGGCGCGTGCTGACAAAAGAAAGAGAGTGAAGAAATTTTTCCTAACAGAGGAAATTATTGGGGTTTGTTTACTTTTTCCAGGGAGAAAATTATCTTTTTAAAGGATGCAGGCTGATCAATAATCATCATCATCATCATCATCATCCACCCGAAGGCAGACTTTTTTGCAGTAAAACCATTGAACATTATTATCCAGCTTATGGCCCTGCTTGGAAAAGTGCTGAGCGCCCCAAGTTCAAAGAGGTCAGTAGAAAATTAGGTGATGCTCTCAGAATCAAGCCCAATGGCAGGGTGAGGCAGTGCTTTAGGGGATGGCTCCTGGAGTTATCATTAATAAGCTGTGGGCGAGGAACTCCAGACCCATGCACAATTTTGCCAATAGGTAAAGCTATTTTGCACAGTCATACTAAAGGACACAGTAATTTGCTGGCCCTGCTGCTGTTTACCTTGCTGCTTTGTGGAAACAAAGCTTCAGTTTCATTTCTCAGGCTGCCTGGATTCTGTCACCTGTTTTGGGTTTCTTAATCCCATTGTGTGTTTGACTACTGTTTGCTCCACCTGGGCTTAACTCCAATGCAAGAGAGTACAAAAATGGAGCATGCCAATGAAAAACAAAGCCTCTTCTATGAAAATGGCAAAAATCAGAAAGAATTGTGTTTTCATATAATGGCAGGTATGTATCAGACAGGAATTTTAGTAACTTATCAATGATAACATCATCTTATCAGTGAGAAGTCAGTGATTTCAGACTTCTTACTCCTTTTTCCTATGCAAGGCTGTTACTATTGCAAAGGAAAGAGCCTGGTCTATCCTTATTTTGAATCATGTAGATAAGGCAAAGGAGACAAAACCTGTCTGAACAGCAGCATTGCAGTGATTTCTGGCAACGGCATCCAGCTATTTGCTCTTGCTTCAGAGCCACGTGCAACAAATACTGCTGGCTTAAGTGAGGGTTAGGAGGAGTTGAAGGCAATGCAGGTTGTATGCTGGGAAGTTCTAGGAGGAAGATGAGTCCCTGAAGGATGGCTCAATGTCATAAAGTTGCCTCTCAGATGCATTTTAAAATTATGTTAGACAATGAATGCATTTACAGCTTTGTTGCATCCCCCACTCCAAAGTCCAGCCTGGCTGGGTTGGGGTGCAGCCCCTCACCTCCACCTGCTGAAGTGCCAGCAGTGTGAACACACACTGTGAAAATAACATCACCAGAGGAGTTTTGCTTAGTAGCCACACTCATTTCTGTCTTTGTAATAAGAAGCCTGACTATGAGTGAATAATTTTTATTGGTTGCAATGGTTATCTTCTTATTAGTGCTGCTATTTTTTCAGAGACAAATGGCAAATTTTCCTGACACAGCTGAGCCAGATGAATAACTGCTACCCCTGAAGGGGCAGACTGCATTTCACCCTTTTCCCTCTCCACTTATTTCTTTTCCTGCCTTGACTCTTTCCCACATCTTCTTGTTTCTTTTTCCACTCATAAGCATAATTCCCTTCCTCTTTAAGCTAACTCCCTCAGCTGGGGGAAAAAACGCACCCAACAACCCAACTTTTTTTGTTTCACTGAATTCTAGTATTCTCGGTTGTCCCTCTGTGCTACCGGACAAACAGCACCGCTGGTAGAAGCTCAGCGACCCACCTGGGTGTCCAGACTTGGCAAGGGCAGGCAGGCTTTCTCTTTTCCTGCAGCCAAACAGTTGTTGGGCTCATCTTGCTGAACAAAGCCATAACCCGAAAACTTCATCCCAGTAACATTTTTCCAGTAACATTTTTCCCATCAGCAAAGCCAGTTTAACAGCTTCTGATTGTTCCTGTTCCCACTCTCTGCAATGTTTCTCCTACTACTTTCTTAGCAGTGCTGGTACAACTATTTGTAGAGATCTGTTGCAAATGGGATCATTCGAAATGATAAAAATCCCTCTTCAAAGGTAGGGTTTTTTTTTAAAAAAAGTCCTTCTGATCCTTCTCGTGATTGCTATCAGAGCACAGCCCCCAGCAGCCCCCACACAGCCCCTTCAGCCGGGAGGGCACCGAGCTGCAGCTGTGAACCAGGTGAGTTTGCAAAGACTGGACCCAAGCGTCTGGGGACAGGGGAGCGACAAACTATTTCACACTGCTTTGCCGGTAGAGAAAACGGGATTTAGTTTTTGTTTTCAGGAAAGGCTGCAGTGAGCACAACAGGGTAATGTTCAGCAACAGATGAAGCAGAACTTCTAACCACTGATGTAAGTACAAATTTTTACAGTGACAACAAAAGGCTTAGGACATCAAGGTGACAGCTGTGTTTTCAGCTTTGATCATATAAATTGAGAACTGGTGCCAGCTGGGAACAGTTCAGCCTGTCCTGGGATCCAGCTCTAACAAAGAAGCAATTTTGCTGTGGGAGCTTGTGGGCCTTATTTGTTACACCTGCCTGACCTGTACTTAGAAAATATATAACAAAGACCATTTTCTATGTTTGGAATGAAAAAGGTGCTCATCATCATAGCTGTGATTGCTTAGTATAGGAGAATGTGAAGTACGGTATGATATATTCTGCAAAATCCAGATTAAGGAAACCTTCAAACCTACTGTCTCCTCATAGATCCTTGTCTAGTGTTATGTCCACCCTCAATCAAGAGCATGTACTGAGCCACCTCATGGTGTAATTTATATGCTTGTATAAAATACAGTTGTCAGCTTAGATGTTTGCATGAGAGACAGATTTTTGTTTGTAAAGAATGTATACACTGAGAGCTGAATTCATTGAACACCAGGCAGGAGGGAACATTGTCTCCCATGGGGGTTAATGACTTGTTTATATTAAATATAGAAATAGTCCCTGGCAAGTTTCTGTTTACGGGGAGATGACTCCACCTGAAAGGGATGTTAATAAGTCTCAAAGTTAGATGGGGAGGGCCAATAACCCTTCAGGAGAAGTGCCAAAATTTTCATTCTGATTAAACTGCAGATCACAGGTGTCTGTGGCCAGGTAAAAGTTTGAGTTTGAATATGACCTCAGCAGGGGTCTTTTTGTCTTCAACAAGATTTTCTTCTGAAAGATAAGAGTTTCATCCTAAGAACAGTGTGCATGGGAGCATCTTAGCAGTATTTGAAGCAAAGGAGAAAAATGTCTTTGAGTGGATCTAAAGTGCAGACATATATAATCATTACTCCCTTTTATTTCTTTAAATTTGAATTTAAACAAAGTAATCAGCCTATAACTATTTGAACAACAGTAAATAGTTGTTTTCCATAACTGTTTCTGCATCTACTTCTGTACTGATTTCATAATGTCTGTCTTGGGATAAAGTTGATTTGAGGGTAACTCAAATAAGGCATTTTTTTCCTCTGGATGTGGTGACCCTTAAATCTTGGGTTCTTTATCACGGTTCTGTGCCATCGCCACAGTGAACATGTTCTGGAGCACTGAAGAGTTAGTGTTCCTTCTCTAATGTATTAAAATAATTTAAAATATAGAGCATCACTGCAAATAAAATCTCCTTCAATAAGCAGTGTTAGCCAGAGTCTCAAAGTCTTGCACTGATACAAGAGAGTGCTTGTGCTGAACCCTAGATATAACTGGAAACAAAGATGCTTCAAAGAACTGGCCGTAGATGAACCATATTCTCATAGTAAGAGATTAAAATAAATTTGTTTAAAATCTCAAATGCATGATTAAATAAGCAAATAAAGAGCAATGCAGTACAGGCTAGTTGTTATTAGCATATATAACAGTAAGATGGAACATATTAGATCTGTAATTCTGTGAATAATAAAGAAAAAGGAATAATATTTATTCTAGAAATTGCTGCAGGTGAAGGACGTCTAGGGCTTATTCCACCTAACTTAACCTCAGTTAAGCATTTGAGTTTCAAGAAGGTTTTAGGGCCTGTGCAGATGGGTATCTAATCAGGAATACAGGTTCAGTGCCAGAGGGGACAGAACTCTCCTTTGTTTACAATCAGAGCTGCTTTCTGACCTTCACCTATTGAAAGCTCTCATTCAGCTTTAAAAATCTGAATGTTCTCACTACTGATGCTTTCCAAACATCTTATTTCTTGTTACCATGACTAAAGCTAAGCTAGGCACACACTGTTTACAATCGCTACTCATGCTTTGCTAAGCTGGTACTGATATTGTTATCTCAGACTATTTCTAATGCTATCTTACACTATTCCATATACTAAGGTCTATTAAAAGAGTTAAGATTACATTTTTGATCTGTACCTGAACCTTAGCAAAATCCTTTTGGAAAGTTTCTGTGGAGGTTGGAATTCATTTTCTGTCTGTTTGAACAGGTCTGTCTAGCTCTTTCTTGTAGAATCCAAGAGCTTCAAGGAGTCATAATAAGGTTTGTAATTTTTCTGAATAATAGAACCATGGTAGTGACATTGTAAAGGCTAAAAAAGATCAAAGATACACACCCTAATGCTTTAGGATCACTGTTATCTAGGCGGAATTCAGAAAAAAACAGTGTCTGCAAGGTTATTTCATCTATCTTAGAAGTTCTTGGAAGAATTTCTTTGGCTATTTCCAAAGATGTGTATGGTCTGCCGCTTTGAACTATTGTAGGCATTCTTGGGCTATGAAGACTTATTTTTCAAGCCCCAAGAAACATGCAAGTCATCACCAAAAGCTAGCAAAGATATAAAGCATGTGCTATCAAAACTTCAAAGCAAGGAGAAAAAAAAGTGGCTGCAACTGTGTGGTTCACAGGAGATTTATTTTCCTAATGTGACTGATCTGACAAGGAGAGTGCTCAGATGCTGCCGTGATGGGAAACAGCATAAAACACTAAGGCTGTCACTGCTGACAGTGACGTGTGTTCTTACTACAGAATTACCAGGTCACATTAGCCAACCCCGTGCAGAAATGTAATAGAGTCAACATTTTGTTGTAAGGCAAGTGGGATATTAACCATGTGGGGACACATGGATATTGCCTGGTTACTTTGGGTGATACCTAGTGTACTATAGGATTTTAGCATGGTCTGTAACTGGAGGTAATTTTGTAGGGGAGGGAGGTGCTAGAAAGCTGTTTTAGTGGTGACTGGGAGAGATGTTTTGCTGATGACTGGTCGAAACAGGTTCTACAACTGCTTTCTGGTTTGTTCTAGCTGAGATCTTCCGATGTTTATAAGTATTCCACATTAGACACCTTGTTATAAGTGAAAGCTTTTGTGTTGGTGAACATAAATCCCCAGATGAGATAGGGATAAAAAGGTTTAACAAATAGAGATAAGACTGAACATTCAGGAAATAAGAGCAGATGAAGATGTGAGAGTAGGAATGCAGAAAAAATGTACCCCGTTTGGACATCTTCTTGAAGAAGTTGTTCAGGAGAGAGTTAGCAGAAAATTACAATATTATTAGGAAATTTTTTAAACCAGTCAAAAAAATTAATGGATTTTGAAACTGAGTTCTGTCTGGGTTTGAATTAATAGCTATAGAATCCTGCTGGCTTAATCCAGGGATGTAAACAATGAATGAAACTGATCCATCATATTTCTCCTTTAAATAAAAAGCATGATTTCTCAGCTTGCATAATATCCTTTACTTTTTTTTTTTCCTCCCAGGGTCTAAAGACCATATTTGAGACAGTTTTCTATCTGTTACTAGGACTTTGTCCTTTTTCCCTTTCCCATAACTCACAATCTACCCTGAATCAGGTTCCAAGAACAATTGGGACTGTTTTACGAAATCAATAGGAATGTTTTATTGCTTGTTTTCCTTGCAGGGCTGCTTTATTTCCTTGTTCCTTACTGTGCTGCTGTCCCTTTTTTTTTTTTTTTTTTTAATTAGGAGACAAGTAACCAACGACGTAAATTGTTTTGTTGGTTCCTTTTCCACTTAGTCAAAGGAAAATTCAAAATATAGGTTCTTGGAAAATTGCTTTGTGCAGGTAACAAAAAGAACTTCTTTCATTGCTCCTGGGTAGAGGAGGGTGGATGGAAGAAATGAGTGCAGGGGGTTTTCCTTTGAGGCTTTGTTCTTCTCTCTGGATACCTAAACAATACCGTGATAAGGAAGACAGGCTTTACTGCTAGTTTGTGAAGGACCTGTTCCCACATGTACAGAGCATTTCCTCTCCTATAAGGTATGAAGAAATGTATCAGATATGCCTGAACTGAAATCAAGTTGTAACTCTGGCAGTCACTGTGAATAGTCATTACTTCTGGGTGCTCATCATCTCACAAAGCTGGGCTCAAGATACTTGTAATGAGATAAGGGAAAATCTTGGCCTTTAACAGTCTAAGGGAGCTTTGCTGCTGACTTGACTGGAGTCAGGATTTCACCTTGACCATTTAGCCTGTTGAATGTCCTAAATTCCACTATAGAGCAGATGCTTTCCAGTCTTTCTCTAGTGGCTAATGTCCCCAGATCTTGTAGATCCCTGCAAGACTTTAATTCCCTATCCCTCTTTGTCACATGTCCTATAAGCTACTTTGAAAACTACTTTGAAAATAGGTGTACTCTGCACACAGGTGTTAGACTGATGCAGAGACTGAGCTGGCAGCCTTCTTGTGATAGGGGCTGTTTATATATTACTGATTAAATCAAACATCAGACCTGACAGCAAAGTCTATTTATCATTTTAGCCTCCAGAAAAAGAAACTGGAATTTAATTTTATTATGAGCTTGCCTTAGAATCATTTCATTCAGATTCATGACCCTGCACTCATGTATTGATATTCAAGAGATTAATCTTATTTTAAATGACAGGTGAAAGTCTTCAGATCAGGCATATGATACATATATCTATCTGTGCAGCAAGTCTCCAAATGGATCCTTCCTAGATAATTAACAGATTTCAAGGCAGTGACACAGTGATAATAATTCATTCTAGAGTTCAGATACATACTTGATTGACTTTAAATATGTTAAGATAATAATAATAATAAATTCTATAATTCAGGCATTGTAAGAGCTTAAAGGCAAGTGTCAGTTTGTTCCACACCTCCTACCAGATTAGTTTTCTAACATATCTGTTTTCTAATGAAATTGCAGTGGCGAAGCTGTAATTTGGGTTATCTGCCAAATGTTCTTATGCCTATTTACATTATAAGCTTCAGCTGGAACTGACACATGCTAGGTATTTCCAAAATACACGCCAGATTTATACAGCACACAGAGAGAATGAGACATTTTTAATTTGAGGTGGAGACTCTTGCTCATCATAAGTCTTTCTCTGTCATTTCGTCACAATGAGCTTCTTTTAATAAGTACGAAAAACTGTATTGATTAAGCAGGGTCTGAGAATACCCAATCTCCTACCACAAGGCTGAATGGTCTAACTGCTTGGCTATTAAAAAGAAAACAGACATGGGGACCATCCTTTCTTCCTCTGAGTAGTCAAGGAGGGACATGTAGGCACGGGTTGGCCTGGGTGCCAGAGAAGACCTTGGTGCTTAGTCAAGTGACCTCCAAAGAGTCTTTGAGAGGGTGCCAGTCACCGCCACAGTGCTGGCCCCTCTAGACATATGCAACAGCAACATTGCAGATATCTGAATAAGCTTTTACCAGCAAATGTGGGTGTTCTCAGCACTTGTCTTAGGTGCACAGTGGGTCACTATATTGACCATCAAAGCACAATTTTCTTACTTGCTTTTTAGGCCTAATTTGCAATTTTGTACTTCACCTCACCTGCACCATGACTGGCAACAGGCAACTCTTCTGCATATGCAAAGCTCACTGATTTTGTCATCTTGTGTCCTGCCTTTTAAGCAACAGAAAAGGAAGAGGTGCTACTGGTGTGCCTGCTTCTCGTGGCAGTAATGTGGAGCTCGGCTCTGTGCCACCAGCTGGTGCTGAAGGTGGTGTTGATAGCGACCACAGCAAGGGCTCCCAGAGCTGTGACTCTGAATGCCAGGATACACCTTCACAGAAATTGAACAGCAAGCTGCTCTGTTACAGTGGCTCTACCTTACCCCTTACCATCCCTTTACCCTGTACCCACTCCTACTTACTACTCTGAGAGCATCTTTTGCAAGTACTTGTTGTCCTATAGTTATGTGGTGGGCACCCTTTGATAAATTGGAGGACTCGTGAGCAAGTGCCCTATAGAGCCTTTGGAAAGTATTTTACTTATTGACAAGAGTAAAGGGAGGATAGATAACTGAGGTGGGGAAACCTCCAAAATATAGCTTAATTAAAAAACACCTCATGACAAGAATTTTTGATAAGGGGAAGGAAATGTGTCAAAATTTGATTTGTGCTTTTTTCAGGCTTCACGCATTTAGACAATCTTGAGTCTGAATAGTCAAAACCTTACAACAGAAAAGAAAATCCAAGTATTTATTCATATTAGTAACAGGAAATTACATGATTCTTATATATGATTCTAGCTCTGGGAACTTAGTGAGGACTGTGTCTCAGGGTTTCACTTTGTACATCCCGGTATGACCCTAAATATTTCATGAAAGAAATTTGGTCACAAAAATATCGGTTAAAAAAAAAAATTCTGCCATTATGAAAAGCCAGATATTTTCCTCAGAATGGTGAATAAACGAGTCTCTGATCTTACTGATGCTGGGGTAAATGTGGAGAAACTCTAGTGAGGCCACAGGTACATGTACATTCATGCAAAACCAGGGAGAGATCAGAATCAATAATACTAAACTTGTCTATTTTAGAAAAGTTTGCCAATATTGTCATTATTTACTACAGTCATAGTTCTTAAGGAATTGTGCCTTGATCTCCTATCTTTAGTGATTAGTCCAATGAGCTCAATTAAAGCAAAGAAAGTTATTTAGCATTACGTTTACTAAAAATAGATCTGATCCTTATGGCCTTAGACAGATTAAACTATGCTTCAAGTGGTGAAAGGACAGACTTCTCTGGCATGATGTCATTATTGAGCTATTGCTCTCTGAAACTGAACTTACATGTGGAAAAAAAAAAATCTATTTTATACTGCTCAGGGCCTTAAAAAAAAACATTATTGTCACCTACCCTTGTTTTCCTGTTTTTCTGTCCACCTTCCTACCTGCCTACAACATGGAAAGGATTAGAAGTGAATATTCCTTATTTCCCAGACTTACAAATAGAACATACAGTTTTGTTCTGTCTGCCTTTCTTCTGATTGCACATTAGCAAGTGAGTGCAATCGTTTCAGCATAGATATATTTTCGCACAGTAGATCCTATAGTCAAATTAAGCAACTTTCACTTTTTTTTTGTTAAGAAAAACCTCTGTATAATTTTATTCTTGTTTTAAATTTCTAGAAATCCTTTCCCTAACCTTTTCTGAAAAACATCAGTGTCTATAATGCTAGAGCTAAAAGCATCAGCTTTCTCACTGTGGCAATTAAGCTGCTCTGTGATTAGCAGTGGGTTATGCAATAGAATAGAAGACATTACATCCACCATTTTGCTTTTTCTCTAAGGGCTGGTAAAGTAACCTTTTATGTCATCAAGGACAGGAGCACCTTAGCACCTAATAACAAATATAGATCTGCGGCCCTAGAGAAAATACAGTTGCCATAAATACCATTTTTTGCAGTAACTAATGTGTATGTAACTTATTACGCAGTCCAAAGCTTTTGGAAGTGAAAATCTTTTTCACTGGAAAACATTCTTGATAGCTCCTGTATGTGAATATCTATTATTAATGCGCTAGCAGTGCTGTGAAACAAAATAAACAATCAGGAACTAGATGAAGCATCATTAGGAGAAAATAGGTAGAGCACTGTTAAATTTATGATATTAGTGAACCAGAACTCAAGCCCTCAAAGATATTTAAGTGCTTAACTCCTACTGGTTTCAGTAGGAATCAGGCATTCAAATACATTTTTAGAATTTGGGACCGTGCAGGTACTGTAACAAGTACAAGGCAAATGCAATAAATGAATATTTAACACAAAATTTTTACTTTGACAGGTCTATTTCTTCAGTAGATATTTCTTTTTTAGCAGCTTCATCATACATCATAGCCTAGTATGATCTATTAGTAGGATAGGGCTTTTACACCAGACTAGATATGTTTGTATCAATGTTTCTTATTTTTGGGGGGGGTTCATAACTTTATTTTCAAAGCTTTCCTTGAGCTAAGCCTCGGGTGAAGTAAACCTCAACCCAGGAACTGCATTTAATTTTTAAAATACATTCTTAAGTACCTGGATCTCCCCTTTCTTTTAGATCAAGGGGTGACAAGGTGGCATCAATGACACCAGAGCAAAATCTCTCCCGCTGCGTTACTTTCTCTTCTTACTGTGACACCCCCTCCTCCTCCCTCCACCCCCGATCTGTCCCTCTGGCTAAATGTTTGCAGGTTAGGCAATGAATGAGGTAGCATTTGCTCTGTGATCTGATTCCACAAATAGTTTCCCAGGCACAGAGTCCAGCTAAGATCAATGAGATCATTCACATAAGCAAATAAAGATTTGTAGGATCAGGCCCTTGATCGCCTCCTCTCCTCTCTTGGGACTACTGTCCTTTCCCAGCACCACCATAACAACACTCGTTGGCATCTCTTTCTCTTATTGTTTTCCTGCCAGTTTGCCCATTCAATCTTTTATTTCATCCCTTAACTTCCTTGAAAGCCCCATCTGTCCTTTTCCTTCCCGAAGGCTGGGGATTTTTAAACAGTGAAAACTCAGTAAAATTAATTAAAATGGTTGATTCCTCTTATGTTTAATTGCTGGAACATGATCTCTTCTCTGAAGCCTGATGTGTTAGTACATGCTTTCTCCAGAGGCTTTCTATCCTGCAATGATTCAGCTCCCATGCTCGCTGTGCCACAGAGAATTATCATTATCGCTGAAAAATCACTCCTCCGTTTCTGTACATCTATACGCACCAACAGCATCATTTTTACAGCGGGTTGCATCATGTGATGTCAGAGCTTTAAAGAAAATAATTTCTTAGTGGGAAATACAGAGAAAACACCAAAGAGCCCAGGGCTGCTTCATTTGAAATCAACAGAGATTCGGCCACTGACTTCAGTGGGAACAGAATTAGGTCCCAGGACTACAACCGCATGGCCCCAGAGGGGCTGATGTACACAAACACTTCTTATTACAAGAAATAATACATTCCCCAAAGCAGTAGGGAGAAGAGCATATAAATACTAAATGCTTCCCCCTGTGCCACTGGTACCTTTATGCTTTGTTGCCCCCACTCAGTCCTTTTTATGGTGAGCTGGGAAAAGGAGAGACTTTCCACCCCCAGAAAACCTCTCTCTGATAAAAGAGGTGTTTTCAGATGGGAGCCCTGGGAGGTCAGTGACAAGGGGGTCACACAGGAGAGGGCTCTAGGGCAATTTGAAGGGAAAGGTGCGGAGCCAGGGGCTGTGGGGAGGGTCACGGGAAAAGTGCTTCCATGCTTCCTTTCTATTTTGAGCATTAGAAGTTAGGGCTTGTCGTATTTTTGTTCCTTTGGTAAAGCCTGCAAATGATGCTCGGCTGTCATGCAGGCACCTGTAAATATACAGAGTTTCTAGCGAAGGACCTGTGAGGACCCCGAAGGCCTCCCACACTTGCTCTAGCAGACTTCTGAAGGGGAGGAGGTTCTTTTGCAAAGACCAGGCATTTTGCAGAGATTCAAGAGGGCTGTGAGCAGATTTCCCTCCTGTCACGCCATAGCTGAGCATAGGTTCTGAGTGGGGGGTGTTAAGGGCCGAGGTGGGGGTCTGTATACAGACCTTCAGCTACCATGTCAGCTATCTTCATCTGGCTATATGGTCAACAGACAACCAGCTAGAATCAACGTATCTTCAGTTAGGAAAATCCAGCAAGTACCTCTATAGGCATGGCGACAGGTATTTCTGTAGACAGGCCGTAGAGGTGTCACATTCATCTTGAGATCCTTTCTATGAAAAAATAAGCACAGCCCATGCACAGCTGTGCCCCCTGCACAGCCCATCACACTTCCAGGCCAGTTCCCCATCCTTGCTATTGTTATTGTCTGTGACACCTCCTGTGACCTGTGCCTTCCCCTTGTGAATGGAGGTGGGACTGGATTCCGTGAATGCCAGTCCACTGGGGCTAAATACCGTGACCGATAGGTAGAAAATCATGAGTTATAAGCCACAAGCTTTGGAAAGCTGGCCAAATCTAGTCCTGCCATTTACCTTAATATATTATATTTTATTCTGTTGCATTATCCCTGAATGGCTAAGTAAGCCTGTATGATGGCATTATTTGTTACTGGCAAATTATTGGCTACGTGGCTGTGTTTCAGTATGGAGAAGTAAAAAAATGTGTACAAACTGTGAACTAGCTGTTCCTGGACTTACAACCATTATATTCCCAATGGACATGTTGACAAAGATCTTAATGGTTGTGAACCAGCTATTTCTGTGCTCACGGCTATTAGAAAGTCTCCACTGAGAAGCCAAAGGAGTTTATAATGGTCATGAACCAGCTATTTCTGAGTTCATGGCTATTACAGATTCCAGAGAAATGCCAGTGAAATTTATCATGTTCATGAGCTGCATGTTTCTGTCTTACAGTAACTATAAACTCTGCTGAGAAAGTGAAAGAGTTTGTAATGGTCACACATGAGCTATTTCTAGGCTCAGTGCTATTACTGACTCAGATAAGAAGCCAAAAGTTCACAAAGTGGTATTTCTTTCGCCCCTGGCAAACTCCATGTAGAAACTGATAAAGCTACTAACGTTTCTCAGAAAACCACACTCTAATTCACAATAACACCTCTCAGAGTACTAGAGTGGTGCAAAGTCTCTGCTCTGCTCAGAGCCACTGTGGCAACTTGCCAGGAGCCTGAGGGCTGCAATTCATTTATATATGCATTTACATAAATTTACATGAATTTTGTGTCAATTTGTATTCCGTCAATGTTGCAATGAAACCTATACTGAAGAGAATAAATAACATATAGCTATCTGACTAACACTAATACTCTTTTTCTATTTTTCATTGTACTACTTTCACTCTCATTTTCTTTGCAGCTTTCTAATACCTGTTTCTTAGCTGGATTGACTTCCAGTCTCAGAGAGACTCTGTTTTGCAGGGCAAAGAAAAACCGTGTTTCATTGACATTCGATGGCAGGGAAGCAGAGAGTTGTGGCTTTGGCAAATTGCTTATGCTGTACGCTTAGCAATCTCCCCAACCACCAGTGGCTAATGTACATATTAAAGAGGGCAGTGCTGGTACAGGCCCCTGCTGACCTCCACATGTGAAGCCCTTAGAATATTAATGAGACTTAAAATATACACATTAAAAAAATCCTGAAAATGAGAAGTAATAGGTCTTTTTGTATGAAAATGACTGCCAAAGTAGAGTTTTAGAGATAAAAATAACTCAGTGGACTGAATTAGTCATTTAATAGCAAAGGTCCCCTTTGTGACAGGATCTATTAGGAATTAATGGACTTTGATGCTATTATGTACCTTTGCCTTCTCGTAAGGATGCACAGTTTATATAATGCTTCTTTATTCTTCAGTGCAACTTTCAATAAAGGTCACTACGACTTCAGATAATTATTTGTAGGAACCACAACCTCATATTCCACTTTCTGCCTTCCTCATAAACCACTAGCTTTGAGATGATAAGAGTTCCCCACTTGCTGCTTGAGGGTATGACAATATTTTGAAGTGGAGATGGATTTCAATCTGGTGTGGTTTTGCTGAGGTCAGGAATCAACAAATAGCTTTAAAGACTCTAGATCCCTCTGTGATTACCTAGTACTCAAATGGCTGGTAACGCTTACTTGAGAAGCCTTGCTAGGGTAGGAGAAAGTGGAAGAAGGGGCTACAGCTGACCGCAATCAGCTTCAGGGTTTGTAGGTGCTGTGAATGCAGTTTATGTTGGCTGCTTAAAAGCTACTTTTAAAATGTTTTCAGTTCTCTGCTGCTACAGTCTAGTTAGCACATAGCTTGTGTTGGTGAATAGCTACAGCAATAAAAGCATTTTTGAACAGCATTGCTCATTTGAGTGACCAGGCATTCACATCTAGGCCTGTATCACCGGAGTATTGTAATATACTACTCTTCACCAGAAGTGGAATCTTTAAAACTTATGCTTTAAATTGCAGAGAAAAAGCATTAAACACACTGGGTAAGAATTTACTGGGTTGGACCAAAAGTCCTTTCGTCCAGGACCTTGTCTGGTGGTGTGGAACTCTTTCAGATCTATTCTTTTTCAGTGTAAGCCAACAAGAATGGTGACCGGGCACAGATACACAAGGAAAAGAAAAGCAGTGTGGTTACCATATTGTGAGGTTTCCTGTGTTTGGCATCCGACTGTCTGGCAATCTTTGGAATAAGGACTGCCTGGTATCAGGTGGTGGTATCAGCATCTCAGCATGGAACAGTCCTGATGCATTTTTATTCTGTGACTTTGTTTAATTGCTTTTTGAACCCATTCACAGCTCTGTCCTCTCAAATTTATGTTAAAAGGAATAGTGAAGAAACATTTGTTTCCTTTCCCTGCAGAGTCTGTGAGAGTGAAACACAAAGGACGATACACACAGGGAGCCTTTAAGCCAACTGAACGTACACAAGTCCATGGGACCAGACAGGAAGCACCCAAGGGTGCTCGTGGAGCTGTTTGTTGTCATTGTGAGGTCCCTCTCTGTCATCTTTGAGATCATAGCAGTTGGGGGAGGCTCCTGATGACTGGAAAATCTGTCCTTGGAGGTATTCAGACCTCAGGGGTTTGGACTGGATGCCCTGCAGAAACCCCTTCCTACGTGTGCAATTCTGTGATTCTATGTGCCTGTACAGAGGTGGGCATATGGGAGGCTGTCAGTTCTTCAAAACACTTTATAGTGTACATCTGATTCATCACCTGGATGAAAGAAACTCCACAGGCAGACAAAACCGAATTGTTTAACTGTAAATTACATGAACAGTAGCATTAAATGGAATATCTTACTAAGTCGATATGCAGTGTTAGATAGAGCTTTGTGTAGATATATCGTTATGCTTAAACTATACCTTGTTCCTCATGAACTCAAAATGATCTACAGACATTAAATGAGTCTGACAGTCATTCCGTGGGGAAGTGTCCTGTTTGCAGAGACAGGTAAAGAGAAGCACCACATGGCTGCACGGCTGAGCCAGGGCTGCACAAGTGGGAAGGTTAGGCTAGGTCAGTGGGCCTGCCACAGCGTACAGAGGAGAAGACAGAAGGAGAGGGCAGAAGCTTGATTACATGCCTCTGTGCAAAGTGCAAGCCACAACAGGGTCTTCTGCTGCAGTAGATGCTAGCATCTTTGTGAGAATAATGAGGAGGCAGGCTAAGAGTTGTCTCCCGCTACCTCTCCTCCTGAGCAGCAGCAGAGGTTTGTAGGCTGGAACAGAGGCCAGCACATCTGTGCTGCTGCCGTAGCTGTCTGCTTATGGCACGGAGGACATTGTGCCTTCTTCAGGTGGGGTCCCCTCCAGAGCTCCAGTGAGTCTCCTAGGGTGGCTGCCTGCCTTGTGTGTGAAGAGACTGGCCTTTTCTCCTGAACGGGGCCCTTCGGGGGACTAGCCTTCCCCCCTTTCGAAAGACGTCCCTCATTTCAGTGTTGCACAGGGAAAGAGAAGATTGGATTAGTCAGTCAAATGATCAGACATTCACAATGCAATGCTAAGCAATATAAGTGTTGATTAGATGTTGCTCTAAGTGCAAAATTCAGCCTGGAGAAATCCTTTAACAAAAGGTAACTACCAAGCTCTGAAGAAACAAGGTTCTTCTTTTTGTGTTGTCTGAAGGTACACTGAATTGAATGCTTTGGAAAAAATAATCATGGATTTAGCTTCATGTTTCAGATTGCTGCTTAAAACACACTATTGCTTCACAGTTCTGCTTTGTAATCCACACAAGAAGTTTCATGCAAGCAAGTAAACTTGTGAAAAAAAAATTGTTAACAGTTATATAAAGAGCAAATGGTTGGCACACCCAGGTAGCTGAGGGTCAGTTGTAGAATGAGTGAGTACTGTGTGCAAGGTAGAGTTTTGACATGTGGTATCCAGACAGCTTCTCCTGTCAGAGCTGGGAAGTATTAAGAGAAGATCTTTACTGGAGCTCTCTGGAAATCTCCACCTGGCTCATAGCTGATGTCTAGTGCAGAACTGCAGCTCCTTGCTGGGTCTGGAGCTCTGAGTGCAGCTGGTGAGAGAAACGGGCTCCCCTGCATCTCCAGGCAATGACATGGGGAGGGTGACAGAGGACAGGGGTAAAATATTAGTTGTAAAAAAATATGTGGTTGGAGTCTCCCAGTTTCCATGCTGACACACGGCTCGAAGGCTGAAGGATCTGGCTAGAGCGAGGTGGTAAGCCAGGGAGGTACCAGGAGTGCTCGCTCAGTCGGAGCAAGATTTGAGTGATTCGATCCAAGCTACCTTTGCCAAATGCCATTTCAGTTACCAGAGCCACATTATGACTTGAAATCAAGGTCTATATACTTGATAACAGCCAACAGAAGCTTACATTTTATGTAACAACTCCTTTAAAACAAAAAATTGTTATATATCTGTTATGGGTTTGCGTGGCGGGGTTTTTTGGCAGCAGGCGAGGGGGCCACAGGGGCAGCTCCTGTGAGAAGCTGCTCGAAGCTTCCCGGGGCTCCAAGGCGGACCGGCCTCTGGCCCAGGCCGAGCCTGTCAGTGACAGTGGAAACACCTGTGGGAGAGCAGATTTAAGAGGGGGAACCTGCAGTAAGTAGGGGGATTGGAATGTGAGAGGAACACTTCTGCAGATACCGAGGTCAGTGAAGGAGGAGGGGGTGCCCCTGCAGCCCGTGGTGAGGCAGCAGGCTGTCCCCCCCCTCCCAGCCCATGGAAGGGAGCGGGGGAGCAGAGGCCCCCCAAGATGGCCGGGACTCCAGGAGAAAGCCCGCGCTGGAGCAGTTTGTGACTGAAGGACTGCACCCTGTGGAAGGGACCCACGCTGGAGCAGTTTGTGAGGCACTGCAGCCCGCGGAAAGGACTCACGCTGGAGAAGTTCGTGAAGGACTGTCTCCCGCGGGAGGGACCCCACGCCGGAGCCGGGGACGAGCGAGGAGTTCTCCCCCTGAGGAGGAAGGAGCGGCAGAGACCAGGTGGGATGAGCGGAGCCCGACCCCCATTCCCCGTCCCCCTGCGCCGCTGTGGGGAGGAGGGAGAGAAAACCGGGAGCGGAGTTGAGGCGGGAAGGAGGGAGGGAGTGGTGAGGGAAGGGGGTTTGAGGTTTGGTTTTACTTCTCATTATCCTGTTTTGATTTGATTGGTAGCAAACTAAATCGATTTTGGGTTTTTTTGCCCAAGTTCGGTCTGCTTTTTGCCCGCGACCATAAGCGAGGAGTGACCCCTCCCTGTCCTTGTCTCGACCCACGAGCCTGCCTTTCTATCTCCTCATCCCACCGTGGCCGGGCAGGGGGGAGTGAGCGAGCGGCTGCGTGGTGCTTTGTTACCGGCCGGGCTGAAACCACGGCAATACCTTTCAAGACTTTATACAGAAATGATCAAATCATTGCTGAAACGTGAAAAGCTAAACTAGAAACGTATTGCCCAGGAGAACTGTAGCTAGATTGCCCTCTATGCTCAACTTTGATACGTGGAGATTGCCACTTTCTGTATCTCTAACACAGGCTAAAGACTTGCTGTATGGGGACAATACTTGCTGCTTGCTGAATATGTAGTATCTGGGATAAATTGGTCCTATGCAATGCAAAACCGATAGAAGTGACAAGGATCTGAGGCAGGGCTGAGGCACAATTTCTGTATTTTCAATTGGCCGATCTACAGTGGACTGTGACTGGCTGCTGACTCAGTGGCCATGTTCTGATGAGAAGCCAGGTGTCCTGGTTTCAGCTGGGATAGAGTTAATTGTCTTCCTAGTAGCTGGTACGGTGCTATGTTTTGAGTTCAGTATGCGAAGATGTTGATAATGCTGATGTTTTCAGTTGTTGCTCAGTAGTGTTTAGTCTAAAGTCAAGGATTTTTCAGCTTCTCAAGCCCAGCCAGCGAGAAAGCTGGAGGGGCACAAGAACTTGGCACAGGACACAGCCAGGGCACCTGACCCAAACTGGCCAACGGGGTATTCCATACCATGCAACATCACATCTAGTATATAAACTGGGAAGTGGGGGCGGGGAATCGCCGCTCGGGGACTGGCTGGGTGTTGGTCGGCGGGTGGTGAGCAATTGCACTGCGCATCATTTGTACATTCCAATCCTTTTATTATTGCTGTTGTCATTTTATTAGTGTTACCATTATCATTATTAGTTTCTTCTTTTCTGTTCTACTAAACCGTTCTTATCTCAGCCCACGGGTTTTACTTCTTTTCCCGATTTTCTCCCCCATCCCACTGGGTGTGGGGGGGTAGTGAGTGAGAGGCTGTGTGGCGCTTAGTTGCTGGCTGGGGTTAAACCACAACACCAGGGTATACCCGCTAACAGGCAGAAGCTGTCACTTTGTGGAAGGCGCAGAGAAATGATTTTGCATGGATCAGATAGCAGTGACTACCGTAGGACGTATCACGGTATATACAGAAGTGTCTCTGTTGGTTACAGCAGACTGTCAGATGGAGGCCTGCATACAAATGGAGCAGATGATTAAAGTAAGTTTAATGTGACTCCAAGAAAAAATTTATAGTAAGAAATGTGAAAATACAGTAAATACCATTTTTTTGCTGCAAAGGCAACAAAAATATTTTCATCCACTGTCATGCCAATAGATCATTTGATTGTGATGGGAAATAAGCACTACCTTCCCAGCTTCATGTATAGCTAGAATGATACACCTTTTTGGGATGAGGCTTTATGTATTGCAAACATGATATAAGTGTTCTTTCAATTAAAAAAAAAAATTAAAGATTTACTTGAAAGAATATTTTTTTCCTGTGGCCATGAATGCCTCAAGCCATGGAAATACACAACTGTTACTGATAGATTACTGATAGTTCTTGTCCTTATGCTACTGACACAACTGCAGTACCATGTCATCACAGGAACAGTCGTGTAGACACAACCAGGGGCTTAATGAGCTTTAGTGCAAGGCTGGGAACTATGGTCTGGGACAGGGAAGGCAGGAACTGCTTAAGCCAATTTTAGCAAGGATGAAAGATTTCAGGGGCTATTTCAATTTGTTGTTGTGACTGCATAGAAATTTTAAGGCTTGTACCCATATATGCTGCAGCTGAAACAATCTCAGAAATATTTTCCATTTCAGTCTCTTGTTCCTTAGCGGAGAACTGCCAAGTTCTCTATTCTTTATGAATGATGTGAAGGAGAATTCTAACTGCTACTTCTATTTATTTCACAAAATGCTCAAAGTTATTATGTTATAACTTTAAGTTGGAACAATATGCTTTGTATGTGCCAAAGTCTGTGACAGGAAGTATAACTTTAAGTAAAGGATCATTGATAAATCATTTGGTAAGAAAGATTGCTCTCATCTGAAGAAAAATTATGACAAAGCAGAACAAATGGGAAGGGATTTCTCTCCTGTGTGTATATTAGCTCTTAAGTTCCTGATTTCACATTTAATTACAGGAAAAGTTATGTTATTCTGTCTTGCCCATGTTCCTTGAAAGGCTTTTCAGGCAACCATGAGCATTCCTGAAGGATTAGAAAATAAGAGGACTTGGTATGGATTTCTGGATTTTAGGATAAATGTTTTATATTGAGAAATTCTGCAAACTATGTGTAAGTACTTCAGGAGTCAGTCCAATAGTCTACCTTCAAATTCTACTCAATTTTTTAAAACAGCTAGAATGTTTATTCCAACTTCTTTTGCAGCAGAGGAAATTTTTTTGAGGTACTTGTAGTCAGACCTACTAAAAATGGTGGATGCTGAGCTCAAATTGGAGCAAACTTTTTGCACATTGAAAGAATTTTCATTAATCAGTTAAAGTAAGGTATTGAATTGTATTCATACTGACCATAAATCCCATGTGAACTAACATGCTGAAACTAAGGGTAATTGAATTGTATATATGAAGGCAACTGAAATGTACACTACAGAGAAGAGTGTCTTAAAATAACACACTGTTTTGGTGGTGGATTTTCAATTCATGTGTTTGCTCTTTAGTTATTTTTCAGAAGTGTGATTATTAAGTGATTATTTTTGTTTGTAGTTTTTTTTAATTGCAGAAATATTTCTTCCTTTCCCCTCGAAAATACTCTGTGTTCTCTCTAAGGAGAATTTAGAGAGTTCAGTATTTTACAGGATAGAGCCCTACTGTCAGAGTACAACAACCAGGATAGTTCTCTACAGTTCATTACTGATAGTGGAATGAAGTGCTCTGTTTATTTTAGACCTCACATCACACTTGTCTCCGACATATCTCAGAAGCTCGATGTTTGAACTTATCTCCCTGTGAAAAGCAAGATTGTTTCTTCTTATGCATGTACTAGTGCTTTATCCGGGGTAGCTTGTGATGTGTCAAGATACGAAATCTCCACTGCTTCCCTTAGGAGGCTGTTTTACCCTAGCAGATCTCCCTGGCGAGTAGTTTTTGCCCGAGATGCAGGCTGACTGATTTCAAGCTGATAGTCTGAATTGTTTCTTCACTATTAGAAAGCTTTCTGGAAACCTCCTGTACACACTCTGAATGCAAAAATTCATTTACTGGGAAGAAAAAACATCTTAAGCAGCATCTTCTGCTGAATGCCCCAACAACATTACTAGGTCACGAGAGTATGGAAATTCAATGAGTGGTGACTCACGTGCCTCTGAGCTCCCATTCTGTCAGCAGTTTCTATTCTTCTGCTTAGCTGATGTAAACAACAATGAATCTGTCCTGATTTACCAAAGGAGAATTTGGCACTGCAGTGTTTTTGTCTTCCTAGATTTAATATTAATTTTTGTTTGTTTTCTTCTCCTTGTGTTACATCTTTTGTCTGTTGTGGCTGAGTTAAGACCCGGGATGCAGCTACCCAACAGTAACTTCCAGGCAGGACAGCTGCTGATTTACTTATTCTGAGGCACAGAGAGACAAGAAATATAAACGCTGAGGATTAGGGAATCAGAGCTTGCCTGCCGCATCCCAGATCCAAGAGCAGGATCCCAGCTTCGCACCAAGGGATGACATGAATGAGTAGCATCTCCCATACGTTGTTAGCCACAGAAAGGAAACGCGTGGGCAGCTGAGGACCAGTGACTTGAGGAGCTCCGAGTCCCCTCTCCCCCTGCCCCAGGTAGCTCTGGAGCAGCCTCCCAGTCTGTCTTGCACCTGTGGAAAGTCAGAAGCAGCAAATACTATTTTCTAGACTGGCCTGTGATTCTGGACATAAAGAAATCAAAATAGGAAACTGGTAAGCATGCTGCATTTTTCCTATGATTGTGTGTGTGAGCATATTCAAACGAGAGTATCACTGCCCTGGCATCGCTGCTAAGAAGAGATCAAAGAGGATTACAAAGTATTTTGACATAATAATAGCTAATCAGCTGGGCAGACTCAGACTGCCCTGATCAGTAGAAAAGGTAATGGGATTACTATCAAAAAATAAATAAATAAAAAGAGCAGGCTAGTCACAGTGCCCGCAAAAGCAGATGTCAGGCTTTGGGAATATAAGATAATAATAATAAAGATTGGTTTTTTAGAGATTTCACTAGCTATTTCCCTGTAAAATCTGTGGAATGTGGCGATCAAACCTGGGAAGTTCTTGGGAACAAATAACGTATGCTTGTGACTAAATAAATCCAGTGATGAGAGCACCATACAGAAAACTGGTTTCAGTCTTTCCTCATAGTGCTTGAGTAAAGCAGGAGGTACAAGCGTTAAATATTTGGTATTGATCACCAGGACCCAATCTGCTGAAAGTAATCAGAGCAGTCAATCCCAGCACTGGCTAGATCGGCTGTCACTTGGCAATGCTGCTGGCAGATGAGGATGTTATTGATTGTAGTTCACGTTTTTATACATTTCTCTGAAACAGTTAATTTTAGCACAGTGGGAAGGAATGTCTTGCTACACATGGGACAGTCAGAATGAATGGCTTCATGGAATTTTTAATTACTTTCTTTTATACTATCATCAATTAATAAATGCAGGAGCAGTTTTGCTACTGTTAGGAGACACTTTCAGTGTTGTTTGAAGAGGAAAAGCCAATTATAATGAATACTTCTGTGAAGAAGGTTCTCTTCATGATAGTGTATGCATTTTTTTCTCCTTGCCCTTCAACAGGGAATGAAATCTCTTTAGTGGTGCACTGCATGGGGTATTCCCTTTGTGATCTGAATGCACTGTAGCTGCTTAGAGATGCGTTCCTGCATCCTCGTGCGAGTTAAAGCATGCTGATGCTTTTCAGTGTACCACCAAGAAGCTCTAAGCTGACAGTATTGCTATTCTCAATTACTTTTACAAGGCATAGCGTGTCTATTGTCAGTATGGAAAGAGCGTCTTAGTTTTTTGGTATGTCTGTGCCCCTGCTGCCTCTTCTCATTACTATTGCATTCAAGCACCTTATGATCTTCATTATCTGGACATTCAAAATGTTCCAGTGAAGTACCACGATCCCTGACAGAGAGCTGAGGCACAAGCTCTGAGCAACCAAAGTCCATGTCTGTATGAGTAGTCTGAAGCCCGCTTGTCCTGGGGAATTGCTAGGGTGCTTCCTGCCCTGGTTCTGGCCTAAATCAACTGGCGCTCTCCCAGTCTCTGGGAACAGCTTGGGAGCTTTATGCGGCTGGGGTCGCTTCCCATAGGCAGTCTGGGTGTAAGCAAGCTCTTCTGGAGGCCAAGAGCATTCAGGTGTGTGAACACAATCAGTTGTAGGTCTCGATGCCAGAGTACAGCTCATGGCATGTTTAATTCCCTAGTACAGACGTGGTGTCCTGTCGAATCCCTCAGACCCTTGCTCACATGAGGATACAAGTTGCTACTGATGTAAAGGAGTGCTTGGGTACATAAAAACTACTTTAAAGGTCCAACTATTGTCATAAATTGGGAGATAACTATTGACACTTATGACAATGACAAGTGCCATAATGGTGTCTATAGAATATAAAAGTAATGTAATAATATTACTGATATAAAGTCACCTAGGCTACAAAACCTCATTACTAAACTTCTTGCCCTGAGGAAATGCAAATAAATGACCTTGCGCTTACTGAGTTACCTAAAGACAATGCAGGCTGTGGCAATACAGATGAATGACAGATACATTTCAATAATGTCTCTGTTCATGCATATGATCCCACCAAGAAAGAGTGGAGACAAATACCTTCTAAAGCAAATAAGAAACCAAGAGAGTTAGGTTGCTGTGATTTAGTATGTTTTCTCCAGAACAAAGAGACTTTCTGAAGCTTCAGTGAAGTATCATTTAGACTTCTAAGCTCTCTGGTGGCAATTTGCAGTAGGGGCTTGGCTCGTGTTCATAAAAGTGATTAAGTGAAATGGAAGATATCAGCGATATAGGATAAACCTTTTGTGAGCGAGATCCAATAAAGCATTTTAGTTCTACTGTGCTGACTTAGTTATGAAGTCCAATATTATTCGCAGGGTTTAGTCCTCATAAACTCCCTATCCTTAGTACAAAGGTTCATTAAAGATGGATAGCATCAACAGTCTGTTTTGCAGCTGATCCACGTAAATAAAATGTAAACAAAGTACAGCTAGCCAGAGCTTATTTTCTCAGCTGTATTCTGGTGCTTTTTAATTTCAGAGAAAATTGAGCTGAACAGGGAAATTACTAAGCTATTTTTTATGTGAAATCTATCAGAGTATTTATTTGGACAAAATAAAGTACATACTCTTTTCTGAAGTTCTGAACTATCTTCTTTCTTAGTTATTTTACACTTGCTTCTTTCAATGCTGATAAACACAATAAATCTCAAAATTATTTAAAACAGATAGGAGCTGAGCAGGATGATACCACAGTGAAGTATAATAATTCTTTTGTTTTTGCAGATGGAGTAATTGATGAAGATAGATGTCAAATGGACTTAAATTAGTCAATGTTTTGGTGATAAATTCCATGTTCTTAGGATTTGGTCCTGTTTTCTTAGTGATAGTAATATCAATACTGATTGAAAATATACTAATTCAACAAACTGAACTCTCCAACTCACGAAAGGGATTAGTTAATGAAATGATTTACAAGCTCTAAGGTGTAGCTCCTTCTCCCACAAAACCTCAGACTCTCATCAAACACCTGCCTTCCTCAAAATGCAGTTCCATAGCTCCTACACATACCCTTTCCCTTGCTTTGCTGTGACTTCATCACCTACCATCTTCTCATTTTCAGTGCTCACTTACATGATCTAGCTTGCTGCTGGATGGACTGGAGGCATCAGTGCTTGGCCTGGAGCTACATATGCACTGATCGGCTGCTCGGAGCCAAAGGTGTAACTGGTATATAGATATATACTGAATATATGTGGTATATATACAGATATTTCTCAGTATCAGAGATTTCTGATGCTATGGGAGCCAAAGAACTGGCTTTTTGGGTATAACCATGCCTGCCGGTCATTTACTGTGCAAGCAACAGTCAGTCTTTACTGATACAGGAGCTGGCTGGAACAGAGCTCCTGCATTGTAAATATAGTTTATGTAAGGCTGTAAGGAAGGAGCTGTACTGAGACAGACCATGGGGGTTCGACAGGCTCCCTATCCTCTCTCTGACACAATCCAGTAACTGATGATGAGGGGAGGGTATAAGAATAAGCAGAGTATAATGAATGCTCCTTAGCTATGACTTTCATCAGCAGTGGGCTAGAGTCCACCTGGCACAAAGGTGATATCTTGCCTCTTAGTAGCTCACAATAGATTTTCCTTCTGTGAGTCTGCAAAGCTAGTTTTAAAGCTATGTATATTTTTGGCTTTCTACCATCCTGCAGCAGCCAAAAGTCCCATAGTTTAATTACATGCCACATAAAAAACAAAAACAAAACAACCAAAAAAAACCCCAACTCGTTTTGAAGAAACAGTAGCTTTTGTACTGTAACATTCCCTCTTCAATGCTCTATGACATTCCTGTCTCCTTAGACTCCTGTCATATTCTTCTGCCTCCTTCCCAGGCTGAGAGGTCACAGGCAACTTAATTCCCTCCCACAGAGCAGCCCTTCCGCACTCTGCCAGTCCCTGTCTCCCCTCTGCAAGCCTTTCCTGGGCCAACTTATCCTTTCTCAGGGTGATGGCCTGGAATTGCATGGAGCTTCCAAAATCAATTATCAGGTGCAGATTTACCTGAGGGCATGTCTACAACCCATTTCTTTTCACTTATTACCCATCCCTCTGCTGTAGCGCTTCCTGATGTGGCATTTGCTTTCTTGCATCAAATAATACAGACAGTGAAGCAAAGCCACAACTGCCGGAACCTGGCCCCAGTAGGGTTCATTTGATAGTTTATGGAGGCATTTTCTAAGAGAGCAATTGCTCCTGCTGCTGACCCTGGTCAAAGAAGATTTCTGGCAAAATAACATGACCTCAGCAGAGATGGCAACTCACCCCAGTTTTTGCCTTTCAGGAGGGTGGATTTCCCCCCTTCCCTGCCATGCCCTCAAAACCAAAGCCAAACCAGGAGATTGTGAAGGGTAGCCAAGGGAACAGAGATACGGGCTACCTGAGAAGACAACTGTTTTCCTGACCTAACGAAGTCTGCTCTGCACTGAGAAGAAGTAATCCCTGCAAGGAAGCTGCACAGGAGGTTGTTCTGTCCGCCACAGTCGCAGATAATGCTCTTGCACAGCATTCACATGCCTCCCAGTTTTTCCTAAAACCTGACAGAATTGGGATCATTAACTATTTTTCTCCATATCACATCAGCTGATGTTGTTAGCCTGTGCTGTGTTTCTAAACACATGACCATGAAATCTCTCAGAGAGGTTATGTCTCACAAATTAATCACTTTTTGAAGAAGCTTTTTATTTTTTCTTTTCCTCCTGATGATGATTTTTGCGGTGGCTGATCAAGAAGCATGAAATGCTGAAAAGAAAAGACAGAAAGAAATATGCCATTGCAGATCACATTATTTCATTAATTCTCTGAGAATGTGCTCTAATGCAACTATGTAGTGTTTAATTGTATTTACTGTTATTTCCTGATACATATTTCATTATTCTAAAGGCTTTAGTACTATAAATACAGTGTTCTGTGGCAGGAACAAAGAGGTGACATATATGACAGAAAACACAAAAGCTGCTGAAAGTACCGTACAAATCACTTTTTTCTTTATTGTGATTTACAAAGCCAGCATATAAGATGCTTTACTACAGATGCTGAGCAGCTTCATTCAGCACTTTGATGTGTTCAAGCTAATATGCTATTCTGCTCTACTAAGTTGATGTTATTTCAGAAGCAGATTTTACTGTCAGTTAATTAATATAAGTGAATATGAATAGCCTTTTTTTCCTGCACTGGGAGATGTTACTGAAAATAGGTGTCTCTGCAGGTTGAGGGAAAATAGTAAGTGCCTAAAAACACTCTAAAGGTAAAAATGCAGCTAGGAGCTAAATCTCTCTGTAGGGTGCTTCTGGGGCATCTACTATTCTTACTTCCTCCCTGATGGAGCTTTGAAATTCTTAGCAATTTCCAGCTCTCAGTGTAAGTAGCGTAAAGCTATTAACATATGCTCTGATAAGAGGACCAAAACAATTGTACCAGAGGAATAACACAGCATGCCTTCTGGAGTGCAGAGTAAGTGCTACTACCTTCACACATCGGATTCATCAGGACACAGTGAGGTATCTAATAGCAACACATTCCTGCTCTTTGTCTCGCTTATGTGCACGTTCTCATACACAAATACCTACAAAAGACTCCTCAAAGTTTCCATTGATCAGCCAATGCTTGTGAGCATGAGTCACAGCTCTCTGTAGTATTTTTAGGGGCCAGCTTGCTGTAGAGTTATCACCAGAGCAGGATGTACCACCTTTACAGTTACTGAAACCTTGTTTTGATTTGGCTTTTTATTTAAATTTACATCTGTGACATTACATCCATAGAACAATCTATTGGGGAAAAAAAAGGAGAAAAAAAGGGACACAGGAAGGAAGAGAAGAATAATAGATCCAAAGGGAGAAAACTATATCCCTTTCCCCCATACCATTTACATGTTTCCCTCAACCCTTTTGCTGGTCTTATGTGACTAGTCTGGACTGTGACAAGAGTTTTTTCCACTTCCCCTTCTACCAGTCTTCCTCTGCTCCAAATACTCCTCAATAGCTCTTTCAATCAACATCTTTCCTTAGCCTTTCGATTCCTTTTCTTGGGCTTTGGCTGCTGTGTACATTTTTAGGGCCATAAGATGCATTCCTCTGAGTGTCCTCCTTCTCACAAGCTGGGAGAATTTATATGTGCTTTGATGAGGACAACTGGGATGACAGTAATCGTACAGCAGCTTTCTGGGTGTTCTCCGTCTCCAGATAGATGACCTTACTGGGGCTGTTCTGTTCTTAAGCCAGGTAACACTATGGACCCCAGCCAGATAAACACCTGTGACAGCAACAAGTATTGTATCTGATGGACACAGCTCTGCCAGGAAAAGCTGAAAAGCCTCGGTACATGCACAGTGATCCTGGCTAAACTTGCTCTGACCCCAGCTGTGGGACGTAGCCCTACTATTCCACTGTAACATTGGCTACTACAGCAGTGTTTACAGAAAGTGTATGCTGATGTAACACATTGGCCTTTATGTACCAATGGCACTTTGTACTTTGCTTCATGTACTTTGGTTCAGGGTAAACAGGAGGTATATCCACTTCTAGTTGGCAGGGAATTGTAAATTGGCAATGGGTAAAAAAACTCCCAAACCTGACTGTCTTGAGTGGTAACTCCGACCCTCTTGGTGTGGTTCAGCCCCCTCTTTGCTGGGATGGGGAGAATGTTTTCTTTGTATGCAAAGTGTGCATGGCTATGCATGATGGACTTCATGCAGAACAGTTTAACCAGACATCTAATCTCGCCTGGAGGGAAGAGTGTTTTTTACAGTGTGTGTATTCATTCTTTTATTCATTTAGCTCTGCGTTTCTGCACTAGTGGGTAGGAATAAATCTTTATATTGTATTCTTTGAATACTACTAGAAATGCTGTTATCCGAGTTTATCATGTCCCTTATTACTCTATAAACATAAGGAATTTCAAAACCAGACATGCAACGTGTAACAATTTGGGTATGTATGTGCAAACAGGTCACTGAACATGCACTACATTGTAAAAGCTAATTTTTGTATTTATATTCTGTTTTTTAATGATTTCCTATACTGTTTTATGTTATCTTTCATTTTTTGTGGGAAACGTGACAAGTCATAATTACAAACAATAAGATAGTGCTTATATTTCTCACATATAGATGCCTGGCATGACCCTCCATATTCAAGCACCCCCTCATAAATATGTGTATCTCAGTAGAGCTAAAAAAATTCTCCAGGTGTTAATCTTCAGCCTAGTGGTGGACCAAGCAAGCAAGAGAAGTGGCTATATTCTCTTTTCCAGACTAAGTGTCTCTGGAGCAGCCCTGTTGGCTCAGGATTTGTGGAAAGGTTGATCAGCTTCACAACATGTGGAGATGCCCCGTGGTGCGAAAAACATAACTTTCCCTTCTGCCTGCAAACTCAAACTGCAATCTCTGCCTCCAGATCCAAACTTTCTCAGCATTTGTGAAGCTGGGATAAGGCTTGGGGCTTGTTTCTGTTTCAGACTTTGGAGTTTTTCATCCTTTGCTTTGAACTCTGCTGACCCCATCAGTTCAAAGTGGACACTTTGAACATGAAAGCCTTACAATTCTAATTAAACTGGCTGGCAAAGGAATGTGAAAAATCTCAGCAAGACTGTGGAGCAGAGATTGATAAAACTTGGATTTAGTTTGTAATTTAAAAGGCAGGTTGTGTTAGGATTAAAAACTGAATCAAATTCTTGCTCCCTCAGAGCTTGCATTTTCACTTCCCTTAGTTGTAAGGACCTAGATAACTAAACGGTAGAAAGGAAGCTTTGTGCAATCGTCATTCAGGTGAACACAAGCACTTTCCTGCTTATCTGACTTGCTCAGCATCATGTCATGGCTTGCTCACAACTGCTTGACCATCCTGGAGACCAGGCAAGACCACTTCTTTTGTGACTGTCCTCTCTGACAAGGCAGACCTATAACAACTCCTCTCACCCGAACAGGGAATCACTTTGTTGTGCACCATGGCTCAAGGAAGACTTACGCTACTTCCTGCCCTAGACCAGCTTGGCTACATTGTTAAGCCTTACCCAGATTAAATTACAGGTTAAAATCCTATATGCCTTAGTGGGTCACTACTACAGGGTTTCAAGATACCATCTCGCTTCCCTCTGGGAGAGACTGGGGGAAGGAATGGCACACTCTCTGGCTCCCATCCTGCTCCAAGGCTCCCACTCTGCGGGTTGGAGAGGAGCAGGGAGAGGCACCTGCCCTCCCGCATTCCAGGTTACAGCCACATGGCTCCGGCAGACAGCAGGCTGTGGGCACCTCTTGTTCTGAGAGGTAACTCTCAAATGACGGTTTTCATTTATTTTGGTGGGGCACCTCAGTGAGCAGGTCTCTGTATGTAAGTAAAAGCTTTCTGGCTCAGGACCAGCATTTGCAAAACACTCTTCAATATTCCTCCCAGTGTGACGCAAATGAAAATGAAAGTTATCTCTGATTTCTTGACTGCCCTCACTTAACAAAGCCCCTAAATCTGCTTAGTTTACATTAAAAATGTAACCCCCCAAATCCCTTTTGATTAAATCTTCTTGACCCATTGTGACTCACTCAAGATCTTCCAGAAGGCGTTGGACATTCCAGGAACCCAGTCCAGATCATCAGGTAGCATGAACTGGCATTGGTGAATAATCTTATTATGTCAGTGAATTTGCATCTGATCTATAGTAACTGTGTGACACCAAACAGTATTTCCCTCTTTATTTTTCCTTTCCTAGAGATGACTTGGACAAGGAAAAGCTGCATTTTGCTAAAGACTGTAATCTTTGGATCCTGAATTAAGATAGTTGCTGTTTCCCCATGAGAAACCCTGGGTGGCTGGTGCTTTCGGTCTGCTGAACAGTTTGACACCCTGGGTCAGTGTTTGGTTCTGACACCATTACATTTAATCTCTAGTTTCACAGCATGATAGTGCTAAGGGCACAGCATTTGCCTCTGCTGACTACAGATAATAGAGACTCAGCACTGAACTCTTATGTGCTGCAAATTGCTCTAGCCCCCCTGTCTGATGCTGTACACTACACTCCTTACTCTCAAAAGAGTTTGCATTCGTCTTCCCTGCCTTTTTTAGAGGTGGCTTGCGACTTTCAAAAAACTGCATTTTCGGTGATTTATTTCCACAGATTTGCATTCCGCTCTGGCTCTGATTCATTTGCCGCAGGAGATCAGCAAATCTGAAACTGCCTGGCCAAGTCTTCAGGACTAAATCATACAGGGTGGGCACACAAAGTGCATGAGGCATGGCTGGGGCTTCGGGGTTGAGCCAGCCAGGGACTGTAAGAGCCAAAGGGGGAGATTAATAAACAAGAAGGCATCTGAGACTGTAGCCACGAAGGTGCTCCTCTGGGAGAAGGGAGGGGCTGGGTTCTTGTCCTCTAAGAACTCTTGTGTTGTTATCAGATGTTGAGTTGGCAGTTGACAGTCTTGATGATCCTGATCCTGCCTCTCCATCACACTTAAACTGTGTATTAAGTTCCTGCATGCACCCCTGTATTACATTAATTCTTATTTTTAAAATATTAATGGTTTGCTATCTGTCAAAACTTTAACCACTGCACTTTCCAGGGATGCATCCATGACAGGCAGAGGGATATATGCCTGTACTAGGCGGAGCAGGCAGAGACACTGACCTACTTATTTAAAAGGGACAGATCTGAGTGCTGATCCCTGGATAAGGGAGGGAAGGACTCCGTAAAGGGAGGCAGGTAACATGTCCCATTGTTGCACCTTATAACCAGCAGCAAGAAGCCAGTGGTTAACATCGGCAGATTGTATCTCCCTTTGGTGCTCTTCAGAAGCACTTGCTGATGGTCCCTTTGCTGTATGGAAAGTTTAAGTCCTGGGGTCCTCCTGCCCCCAGAGCAGGTGGAACTATGCCTGGGTGAGGAGCACAGATCAGGTGCACTGGGATGCTGAAAAGTGCCCACATTAGTGAGCCTAAAGGCTTCAGCCTGAATCTTTCCCCTAGGAAATGAGTGATGGGAATGGGTGTCTCATATACTTCAAAGTGCTTCAAAGTAAGTTGGGCACTTAACTGCTATGACTACCTAACATATTTAGGAGCTTTAAAAAAAATTAAACAATTTAAGTACTTGCAATTTCTGACTGCTAATCTGGAGTAAGTTTATTGTACAGGTATTACAACAAAGTTCAAAATCCCTCTTTTTATCCAGGTTTCCACTTGTGGGAGTGAGTGCATATGTGTGTGTTCAGATTCTGGAGAAAGCTCAAGCTGAACTGACCCCAATTATCTGCTGTTTGAAGCATAGAGTTACTTTTTTTCTGAAATGGTGGTAGTGTTTTATCAGTCCATTTGCAGTCTGTGGCAAGAAAAGGCACTGCTAAATCAAATTTACATTGTATATTGTTCCCCAGGAAAATCACGATGTTACTATCATCTTCAAATACTATCTTTTGTCCAAAAATTAGGGTTTTTTTCCCTTGAACTTCAAGTAAAAAATGATTTTAGGCCAACATCTCAATCTCATTAGCAACAGCTATCTCTCCCAAAACTTGATACTAGTGCTCATTGCACAAATGAAGTATTACAAGATCATTTTTATCATCATATTCTTTCTGCTGTAGCGACAAAACACAGCTAATACAGTTGCCTGTGGATCTCAAGGTCTGTATATTGAGCAGTTTTTTTTAAAGAGCAGGGCATTCTAACCCTGCTAAATTCCTTGAATATGAACATCCAGACTAGGTTTTGTGTTAAAGCTTTTTCTGCTTTTTTTCTGTGATCATTTTGCAGGCTGGAAATGCAGGAGTTAACTAGTTTAGATTTTGCATGAAGTCTAATAAGCAGTCGGACTTAAAGTAAACAACAGTCCGAGTTACATAGTTTTCTTTTTATTAGCTGACCTTGCAAGCTAATAAATTCATCCTGTATTTTTCTGCTACTGCCAATTTGCAGCATACAGGAAACTAATCTTGTACAATAACTACCTTCCTGTACTCAGTTCTTAAATGGAGCCAAATGGATTGGTGGCGGAAGAGCTCCCCAGCAGTTCCTGTGAAACAGTGCTGAGCACAGCAAGACCTGACAGAGCCTGCTTGCTATTATTGACTTTGACAATGTAATTATGTTCTCATTTACCTCCCTAGCACTTAAGGAAAAAAAAAAACCCAAACAAAAAATCCCCCCCCCAGTACAACAACTACAACAATTTTAATGTCAAATTAGATGTGAGATATGTATTTGTAACATGCTAAATATATAGCAATAGTTCTGATTTTTGAGAGGGTAAAACACACTAGCAGTGGCCATTACCGGTCTTTCATATATAGCTGGCTGCCGCAGCAACACTTTGTTCCAGACACAAAGGCTCATGCTCAGTAGTGAGTTGTTAAAGGATCTGTATTCGTATTAGAGACTCGTATGTGCTCTTTAGCATTAAAGACAGACTACCATTAACATAGTATACTACAGTATACTGCAAATGAATCTAGGACCACTTATTAGGGGCTGAGCTCGCTCTTTCCAGTTGAGAGATGTCCACGGGTATTTTGCATACTTTTGAGTGGTTTCATCTTGCATGCACTGAAATCAGCTGCAAGAGCTACTGAACATTTCAGCGTTGCAAGGCCGAATGCACGAGCAGACCCCAGCGTGCTGTAGCACTGTGGACATGTGCGGGTGGAGGGCATGTGCCTGTACAATACCGGTATTCCCACTTTGCCCTGTGTGGGGAAAAGACCTTCCAAAAGGAGGTCCCTGATTCAGTCGAGTGAGGTAACTGTCTGGTCAATATGGAAATTAATGTGGAAAAGCTTTATTTTTTCAGCTCTGTCATGAAGCGTGTTTACAACTAGCACCCCTCTCTCGAATCTCCCTGCCCTCCCGCCCCCCATATCCAAGCAAAGGATGCACTGAAACCAGAACAAACTATTTGCATGACATTATTGAAAAACATGTTTGATTATATGGTTTCCCCCCTCTAGTTCTTGATTATGCCTGACTCCTGCTTCATTTGCCCTCTCAGAAAAGGTTAAACGCTAAGTATGGTTCACATATTGCTCTCCAGGGAAAAAGACCATGATAGCTTCCGAGCTGTGGCTGTCATTATTGTAAAGCATTTATGAGAAATCACACAAGCTACTCCACTAAAATGGATACATTTCTCTGTAGCAACATTTATTCCGGCTCTGTACCAGCTGGAGTTGTGAATACAGCTGGGTGGATAGAAAGGGACAGAAAATAGAAATTAGCTTCTATGTTCTTTCTGGGTCTCTCTTTAATTTGTGATTTCTTTTAATTTAAAAAAGATAACTGGAAGCTGAACTCAGCTCCTGGAGTTTAGTATTCCCTTTCAAATGAAAAGAAAATGCATTTTATACATGCAGGTCTTGGGTAAAGATTTCTGGATCTGTTAGGTAAAACAGTTCATTCAAGAGAAATGAGCAATTTGGATAGAGGTCTTCTCAATTAGTGACCTAATGGACATTTGCTATTGCATATAATGGGATATCCTCTTAAAAGTTCTCCACAGGAACAACTGCTGGCCTGACTCTGGAAATGACGGTTAGGAAGGCAGCCTGTAGATAAAACTGAAACATATACCATTAATTTAATTCAAATATGGGAATATTTGCTGTTAAGTAAAGGTATCTACTATACATTGCTGGCTTAATCTTCACCCTTTAACCTTCATCACTGAGTATCTTTAAGCTTCCAGAGCAAGTGTCTTAAATGCATGTACTTTGCTTTGCAATCAGGGTGGCCTGAATCCACATGCAGGCACTAAAGGCACCATAACTCAATCTCCACACATCCCAGTTCATCCACATATGATGTCCATCCTGACTGAGACAAGGGCTCTGTAGAAGATAATATGTAACCCTGTAATTAAAGATATTGTAAAAATCAGACTGCACAAGCAATGTTAGTTCTGGTCTTTCTGAACCTTTGAATTGCATTTGCAAGCTTAATATTCTTTAAAAGGCATAAGGGTTTTTTTACTTAAAAATATGTAGATAAAACACCCACAGGAGAAAGCAGCCCCTCTCCCATAGATATCTAATCAGACAGAATAATACTGGGTTCTGATCTGGGATTTACTAAGCAGGGTTCGGACTCCTGGCTCCCTGGGTTTCTGTTGTATCATCTAATGAAAAAGCCGGTGGCAACTGTGAGCCCTTAATGGCTGTTTAGGCTGATTAGACTAGCATGGGATAGGACAATGTATTTTGCTACACACAGCACAGATGTCCTCTGGGCTCAGTTTCTAGTTCTGAAAAAGAACATGCTGTAGGCAATCCTCCCTATGCAAACAGCATGTCTCCATCCCTGTTCTCTGCCTACCCAGTGGTCGCTCAACACTGCTCCTGTTCTCCACCTCAGTTTCCTTCTCTCCAAATCAGACTGCCCGTTAGCCCACCTTTTGCCACCTTCTTCCACTCTTCCTCCCTGCCTTTCTCCCCAGCTCTGTTTCCCAGCCCCAGCTTACATCTCCAGGTGCAGATCTTCTGGTCTGTGACTCCCACTTGCTGCTTGTCTGCCCCTCCTCCGGCACCATCTCCCCCCACACTTGGGGCCACCAAGAGAAGGAAGAACAGGAGCTCGCTCTGTACCAGGGACTGCCTCTTGCAGCTGAGTGCAGCAACCCTCCTTGCAGGTGAAGGTCTAGTAGTGATGCCAGAGGTTACATTGCTCTGTGAAGAAGTGCAAATACAGTTTGGCCATGTGGAGGACCTCTGATGAAAATGGACTCTTCAGTCCATCCAAAGCTGCTGAACCCCATCGCAATCCTCGTCAACTTGGTGCAGTCCTCATAAGATCAGAATTTCACAGATTCTTCTATGACACAAAGTTTTCTTGAGGACAGCAAAAGACAGCAGAACAACTCAAATGCATTTCAAGCCTTCACTCTGAAGTACAAGAAAAAGACTAGAGATTGACAGTAAAATGACTTTTAAATTATTTTCTAAATAGGGAAAAATGTGTATTTCCATGACATTGTTCTTGGAAACTGTCAAACCCTTAGCAGAAATGTGCCCCAACACTTTAATGGGGCAAGTGTATAATGTGTATCTGAAAAATAAAAAACATAAAACTGTATAGCTGAATGGCTCATGTAGTAATTCACTGAAAACATTATCTTGTAATGGGTATTTGGGCAACCTTAAACATAATTTGTATTCAGTTTCCATCTATAATATTTATAGGACACTGTTATGGATGGGTACATTCGCACATGGCTACAGGAGCTGTATCGTCACACCTGTCAGATTTATCGTACACATGTTCAAGATGTTATCTGTTTAGCTTTCCCTGAACCTCTAAGACACACGTTTACTTGTTTTTGTACATTTCCGTCTTTATAGTTCACTGCACTTTCCCCTCTATACTTTTCAAATCCTGCAATATCTTGTTTAATCTGAATTGACAAGAACAGAACACTGTGTTCTAAGTGGAACCCTACCAGGGAAATGTATTATTCTCATCGTTATCACTGTCTTAGACACAGAAAACCTGTTGTGAATGCTCTTCTAGGAGCTTATTTAACTTCTTAGAGTCAGGAACAGAGAGGCACTCCCTTCCCTGTTTATCAAACCAAATTCTGTCTCTGTTTCATCCAAACCCACATCTGGGTGTACGCGTTTCTAAGCCTTTATTTTCAAAGGAATAATAGTTCAATTGTCTGTGGGTTTGAGTCAATCTTATTAGCTCCTATGAACAGTTTTGCAGTGCTATAGGTAGATTTTTCCTAGCATTTCTGAATTTCTTAAGCAAACCTGTGTCTGCTTTGACTAAAAGTGTGATCTAACTCCTAATTATTCATCGAATAATTTACATGGACCCTGAAACTCACTACCGTTTACCCACCAGTATGGATATTTATTACTCCAAATAGCACCTAATTTATTCATAGTCATCGATGGCAAATAATTCCATTAACTTTCCTTATTTTACTGTGTTAACAGCATACCATATTAAAAGTATTTTAACTGCTGAAAGACCCCCAAACACAGGGGACTTTATGGAAAACAGTCAAAAGGCTATTCATGACACTAAGTTAAGAACAACTAAGAAGTTCTGAGACTCTGTACTAATGATTTCAGGTCTTTAGCTAGATATCTTGGACTAAAACCTTTATTTCTTTGTACTTTGTTTTGGTTGGCACCAGTGCAAAAAGAGCATGAAATGCTGCCATTCCAATTTAGTTGCATTTTACCCTCCTTTCGCTGTGTTGTACATGATTCAGCAAAATGCAGATAATCTGGCCTCTGTACTTTTCCCATTGACCCTGATTTGCAGGTACTGTGGCAGAAGGACAGATACATGTTTCTTCCTCTGTGTGCAGTTAAAAACAAGTCTTTCTTTGAATGCTGAAAGCTGACTTTCTCACTTTCAGACTTCTGAGACCTACTGTGAACTTAGCAAGTCATCTGTGGTGGGGAACTGATCTGTCACAACACATGAGGATAAGCCCCATCTGTGCTCCCTGAAGCCATCAGTTTGGAGTTGTTCTAAGCTAGTACATTTCTGCTTCCCTACTCTGGGAGTTGTCCGAGATATTGGATAAATAAGAATTGTGAGGCTGCACTTTTCTAGGGTTCTCTCTTTGGTCCGTAACTACGTTTATTAAGTTTTCATTTTGCACGTGCCCTGTGATGATGCTTCCTGTCCTGTCCTGCATGAATCTGATCTCCCCTTGCCCTGGAACAGGATGGATTTTCTGTACCTCACAAAGGAAGGCTTAGAAACGTTGTTCAAGTATTTGAAGATCTGTTCCCTACTAGCTCAAACCATCATTATCAGAGATAAAATGTTGGCCCTCTCAGTGGTAAAACTTCAATTTCAGGACCATTTTCTCTCCCGATTTATGCTGCCTTCTTACTTGGGTCTCTTGTTCTCTGTAGAAGTCTGCAAGGAAACGTGACAGCAATATTTTTTGAAATTCAATTTAGTTTCAGATGGGATCTGCAAAATCTACTTTAGCTACTACAGTACCTGACTATTTGGTGCCCTGAAAGCAAAATTCTGATAACTCAAGAAAATGGATGAGATGCCATTGAAATGCACAACAGGTGATGAAATCCCGGGTGCAGGCCATGGAGTAGCTTTGGACTGGGTGCTGTGGTTAAAAAAGATGTTTACCTGTGGGTTATACAGAAGAATAGAAGGAAGAAAATGTATGTCAGCACACAAGAATTTTTATTAATGTTTAGCTGAACTACACTTACTCTCCAAGATATCACAACACTTTCTAGAAACAAAACAATATTCCTTTCAGTGTTGAGCACTGATATCAATGTATGATAAGGTGTTATGACTTTCTGGAATCACTGCAGTGAGTTGTGAATTATTTATGAAATTAAAAATCCCGACTAATTCACAGCATCAAACAGTTCTGGCAAGTGGCATATAATGCTGGAAGAAAAAACATACACTACATATTAATCCAGAAAAACCTTTCTTATCCCTTAAATCACTGGACCCATACTGTTTTCCTCACCCTCAGGCATGCGGGTGCTTTAAGCCTTCAGAAGTGAATTTTTTTTCACATATCAGGATTTAGATATTGTGATTCTGTGCTGTCAATAAGTCAGACTATAACTGGCTCAGAAACTAGCAACCAAAAAGTCTTGGGGGGGAGGGGGGGAAGTAGTAGGTAGAGATTCACACCTGCTTTTATATTATTTTTTTTCTGCAAATAAAGCACAGATACAATGTTTTTTTCTTATTTTTTTAGTGAAAAAAAAGTGTTAGTAGGTGCAAGGAAGGAGTAGGGAAATAATGTAAACAGTTTGATGAGTAAACATGCATATTTTGCTGAAAAGTCCTTGCTCAGATTCAGTTTCAAACCCCTCAAACGTAGGTAATACTGGCATTTGTTGCAAACTGCAAATGAATTCCACTTTTGCATAGTTTTCATCTTAAAAGTGGATCATTTCCAGCAGAGGTGTGTCAGCTCTCAAGTTAAATCATTATAACTGTTCTTTTTGACTTTGCAGGGATTTGCAGGCAGTTTACTGTTTTGTGAATGTTTGCTGAAATACAAAAATCCTGAAAGGTGAGAAACAAAACTGGGAAAATGTTATGAAAACTATTCAAATCTTTACAGAGCCCCACTCTCTTAAAGGATATATATGCTGCCATTTACAGTCCCTTATGGATAATAAATAATACATAATCTGGTTCTGTTCCACAACCGTTTTACTCAAGGGTGTTACCAACTGCTTGAAAAATCAGTGGAGGTATATTATTGTAAAACCGGAGCTCTGCAGCGGGGAGTCAGGTTCATTTTCTATCTAACCCATGAAAGTAAGATAAACAGATGTGTGCTTCCATTATATCAGATCTTTTTATTCTTTATGGAAAAAATGAACCACCATTATTCCAAGTAAAAGAGCAGTTACATTTACTCAGTTACTCTTTTCCCCAGTTTTCTGAGCTCCTCAGGAACATAAACACACATCCTGAAATCGCCCTTTTGCAGCTCAGTGCACTCTTTCATGTTCATTTTTCTTCTTTCAGTCTTTTCCTCCAGAAAGAGGCCCTTCTCTGGAGTAGCTCTTTTCAACATTAGGACACTGGACAAATGATGAGTGGTACCTCTTTTGAGGACAACGTCCTTATCAAAAGTCAGACCTCTGGGAAGAGCTTCAGAAGGCTAATACCAGCTCTTGAACCTTCAAAGTTTGCTTTTTCAAGTGTCTTCTTACTTCAGGGTGCTCAGTTTTGAGTAAAGGTAAGAAAAAAATGCACAATGTAGCAACTGGTAAAAACGAAAAGAACTCAGAAGGACTCAGAGATAACAGTGTACAACTGCCAACTGCTTCCCAGAAACCCCTTTTTTGATATAGCGTGTTAATGAATTCCCATGTGCTTTGACCTAGGCTATTTTGGAAGTCCTGGGCTTCTGAGAATTGTTCATTCAGTCCTATCTAGGCCAGAGTCAGCAGGATGTGGATGCTGGTATATCAAAGCAAATCTAGATGCAGAAGCACCCCTGGAGCTAGGCACTGCTTGAAAGGAGAGCAAGGAAAGGCTAAAAGAGTATTAGGAAAGAAGAGGGCAGAAAAGGAGCTCTGATAACATGCCTGTTACAAGGAACTGGAGACCTTTCTTTAGGGAATGATGCCATCTGCAAAGCAGAGTGCTGTGACAGGGACACAGAGACTGTAGTCAGCACCCCATGCAAAATGCCTGCCTTCAACAAGCTGCCCAGAGCTTTCTCAGCGTTGTTTATTCCATATGGGGATCTAACAGGAGAGAATTTGTCAGGGCAATCAAAAACTACATCCCAAGCAACTCTGGATAGTACAGAAATGTTGCATACAGGCAATCGCACTCAACCCAGAGTAGAGTTCTCCTTCTCCTTGCAGCTCAGTTCCCATGGCTTCATATTCGTCTTGCTCCTTTCGTTCTCTTCTTCTAGAAGACATTTATAACACAGCAGTTCTTGCCCTTCTCTTCAACAGTAGGCCACTGGACAAATGCTATCTGGCCCCTGGTTTTCATATAATGTGAATATGAAAATTCAAAATTCTGTAGAAACTGCCGCAAAGGAAAACTCTGAACATTATTTATGTGCTTTTTCACAGTATAACTGCAAGGAAAACTACTTCTGTTAAGCATTCAGACTATTTTGGGGAGAGTTGAAAGCCTTGTTTGAATCTTTTTATGTTTTCTGGGTAATAAATATCTCCCTGCAGAAAGACAACTTACATGTTTATGTATGCAATTACTGTCTAGCTGCTTCCCAACTATCTCATCTACCTGAAATCAACAGAATTTCCCAAATGTTTAACCTATCCTGGGAGAATTAATATGGAAATTATCACATCTGGAGTCGTAGGAAATAGCATTCCAAATCTGTAGAAATGAAAACTGTCATCACAGCAAAAAGATGAAGGAGCTGTCTGTGCTGGAGCAGCTCGTGTAACCTAGCTAATGCAGGCACAGCTAGCAGTACGCTGTGCGGCAGGACACAGCTCAGCTGAAATTCTCATCTGCACCCTGGCTAAAAGTCAGTCTCCTTTCTACAGTGACTGCTTGGATGAACTGCTGGGATGAAGTGTTTTAATGAAATTGGTACCTGTGTTAACTACTTCTATGTGTATCTGTAAATGCATCTTTAAACTGTAAGGCAAATGTTCCCTAGGAACAGCAGTTAGGATGGGTACTTGGTTTTCCAACTTCCTTGCCATTTTACTTGCCATTCCTCAGCCAGTCATCATGTAGAGAGTATCTAAAACATCATGAACTGTAGGGGAGAGAAGGAGGGATGGAAGAAAAGCAGCTGAAGAGCTGTTTTAAGAACTTAGGTGGCCATGTTGGCAGACACCTGTGGAAGCAGAGTTGTGAAGGGGTACTTTTCCAGTGAATTTGGAAAAGGTGAAAAATGCCTGCATCACTCTGGAGGCAGAAGAGACTTATGCACACAGTTGGTTTGGAGCACCTTTTCTTGCATGGACAAAACCTGATGTTAATTTTCCCTTAACCTGCATGGTACAGAGATCACACCTTATAGAATTGTCCTATAGGATGTCTATTTTAGTATGAACCCCAAACATTAACCCTGTGGATGATGGAAAAGATATAGGATATACAGGAGTTTAAGTCTTCCTTCTCCCCCCTCCCCCCCCCCCCCCCCCCCAGTCCTCCTATGCTTTAAACCTTGAATCCTGTTGTTTAATTGTTTAGGTTAGCATTGGGAAAGCAATACTTTACCTCTGCTTTTTGTTAGCAAAAAAAATCTGCTCTCAGCAGACCTAAATGCTTTATCCAGTTCTTAACAATGATTATGCTGATGATGACATTCAGCAGAATGTTGTTTTCCACTACTCTTTAGTAGTTCAGAAATGATACTGGCAAAAATAACGGCAATCAGGCAGTTTGTTAGCCTAACTTTCTCCCTCAGATTTTGCATATTTTTAGGTACCCATGCTATGGCTAATGGCAAGTAAAATCAGAACAGTGATTTTTGGCACAACCAAATAGTTTCACTGGTTTTTTTTTAGTAAAGGCCTTGCAATTAAGCAGCATAATCACAAAGCTTCATTGACACTGTGATTACCAAAGAAATTAGATTGCTAGGTAGCAAAGTGAAATGAACAGTTTATGAGAGTTGAGCTGCCACACCTAGATTGAAATAAATAGATCAGCATGATATTCCTGTGTAGATATAGCCTAAAATGTCAGAGATGCCAGGCAAGATGCAGGGTTGGTAGCCTGAGAGGATGCACAGTAGTAGCCCTTCTCCGGTGGCTTTAGGCCTCGACAGTAGTTAATAGTAGCTTCTTCTCATCCTGGTCCTCAGCTTCTTCTCTGATCCACAAATTTGATTTGACTTCAAATTAAATTCCAAAAATAATTTCATTTTCAAGTCCTGGAAGAAGAATATGCAAACTTTCTTAATATTTCTCTCCCCAAACAGCATCAGCTTTTACCTTCATAATACAATCCTTAGAACCGTACAACTTGTTTATTAGCAATGTCTTATATTTTCTGAAAATAAATGTTAACCCTGACCCAACTGAAATTACTCAATACGTTCCTTTCTTTTCTTTCAGGCCTTTAATTCTACTATAGATCAGTATAAGAAATGAACAGAAAGATGTAGAATATGCAATTTAGAATTACTCTTTTTGCACTAGTAATTTTAATTTTCCCAGTGCAAAGAGTGTTGTCAGTTACAGATGCACTAAACCTCCTTGGCATTAACATAGTATTATTCACCAGTGTGTTCCAGTTTGAATTGACATGGTGTGTGACATACCCTGAACAGGACTGGGCTGTGTTTAACAGAAAGCAGACGTGGGCCACCGTGATGTGTAATCTGCAGGTCTAATTTCTGCCGTCAGTCAGACCATTCACCAGAAAATTGAGCCATGCCACGGAAGCCTATTTTTATTTACTTGGAGAGATTTCAGGTCCCTGATGTGTAGGGAGCTGTTAAAGGTGGGTATTTCATTAAATACTTCTCTTTCTTTCTGTTCTTGGTTTGTTAGAGCCAAAATCTCACCACTGGAGAATGTTTTGTCTCTTTTTTTTTTTTTTTTTAAATAATTTTGAAAGTTAATACAGCTCTGAGAGGGAATAGTTAGCATATCCCCTTAACCATAGGCTCAGATGTTCTGCACTGACTGCTGTTTTGACATTCTTGGATGGAAATCCATTGCTTAATACTCAAACGTGATGCACATACTGGTTCTCTGGCATGCCTTCGCCTATGACCATCTGTTGGGGTGGCACTACGCCCACTCAAAAAACCCTCTGCCAGTTTCAAGAGGGCATAGGTATCAACCAAATATAGATTTAGAAAGATAGCTAGCAAAATGCTAGAGATGTCATATTAGCTGCAAGACTATTCCTCTTGCTATTAGGCAATCCCAGACTGGGTCCATACATTTCGGAATGAGCCTTGCAGGCACACTGTAAGCTTATCCCAGACATGTCTGTTTGTACATATATATACAAAGGTAAACAAGTATTATTAACCAGAAGATGTCTACATATTCATTTTTCTCTGCCAGGCTGGTGCAGACTTGGGGAAAACTCCTTTTCAAAAAACAGCCATTGTAAACAAACAAATTACTGTCTTTTTAAATAATGTAGCTGTTTCTCATACCTATCTCCCTTTTAAATCTAATCCATTGACATTAGACAGATACTGTAAAAAAGTATTTGGGAATTTTTACTCAAACAGCAATTAGGGATCACTTGAAAGATATCTGTCGCTGGGTTGCTCTGAAAAGCCACATTCTTTGGATGAATTTAGAACACAAGAATATTCATGACAAGTGAAACTTGAGTCAGGTTGTGTATGAATGCAATTGTGGTTTGAACTTTGCAAGCTGGTATCAGAAGGCAGGCTGCCATTTTAGGACGAAATCAGAAATTAAAATTTTCAAGACTTGGAGAACAAAAGTTTTGATCATGAGCTAGTTTTATTTGCAGCTTGTATGAGGAACAGGACCTACTGGTATTGCTAATGCAGAAGACTTTGGTCATGCAGGTGATGAATAAGTAACAGCTAGTATTAATAAATATTTACACTGCTTATATCTCCATCTGTAAAGAGCAGTTTACAATCACAGGAAGATAAAATTCCTGTTCAGCTGAATTTATTTTAAATTGTAACACACGAGAAAATAACATGGACAAGCTGAAAAGCAGATGGGAAGGAGACTAAGAAAGTGAAATAGTGGGAAAGGGAGAAAAAAAGTAAAACCAGGCTTGCCACAGGACAGAATGATATGACCTCAAAGACAGAAGCAAGGAACCTGAATCTGATGTGGAAAGAAGGAAGGTTATAAAAAGATTGGGAAAGCAACCTGCACATTAGTATAGAAAATAGGCAAATAAGCTCCTCTATGACGCTAGCAACAGGACATAAATGGGAAGGTGAAGTGCAAGAGTCTGGGACAAAATGATTGCAGAAGCACAAAGTTGGGAGAGACAACTGAAATTCCTTTCTTTTCCATTGGAGAGAAGATATGCTTTATAAAGAGCTGAAGGCAGAAGAATGGGAGAGAGATTATCACAAAGAGAAAAACTAGTAAAAATAATAGACATATCCCAACATAATGGGTCTGAAAGTTTCCTGCCCAACCAGGAAGTTCCCAAGGAAGTGGAAAAGTTTGCTCTTGTAAATCCAGATATTCACCAAAGAAATGGATATGAGAACATTTCTAGTCAGCTACAGCAACTGCAAAAGTGAAATTTAAAGATTAACTGAGGATTCCTTTAAGCAGCAGCCATTGCCAGGTCTGTGACCTCTTCTCTGGAAACATTTACATGTGTACCACTCTTTTATGGAACTGCACTAAATCTGTGGTCATCATACCTGCTCTTACATATAGAATGGGCTTGTAAAAACCAAGGCCAAAATGTGATCTTTACCTACTCTTTTAATTTGCCTGTGCATCTCCTTTTACACACTTCTTTTTCCTCTTGGACTAGTTTTTGACTTCCTTCTCAAGAGCTGGCTACCCTGGACACCATCCCTTCTGAAATGCTGGAGCAGCATATTAGCTGCGTATTTGCTCTGAGGAAGGTCAATGGGACAATTCAAGCACTTGTCGTTAAGACAATAATTACCTGTCTGTTGCAACAGACTGTACATCTCCAGGCTCCTGTTATGGGCCGGGACTCTGCGGTGCTGAGAGCCATACGAACACAGAACAAAGAGATGTTCCTTGTAGCATAGCAGTTATAATCTAAATGCGTCTTAAAAGCACGTATGCGTTCCAGCATTTCACCAATTGCTGAACTGGGCTGTAATTCTGAGTTTCAGTGTTTTGCTTTCCTTGACAAGAGACTGAAAGCTGTATTTGTTCTTCGGGACGTAGCTCCCTTCTGACAGAGGCTTGGAAAAGAGGGTCAGGATTTGCTGCAACCTGTGAAGCACCCCATGCCTTTGAGTCAAGAGCACGTACCCAATGCCGACACTTCTGACTGATCTCCTGAGTGCGGCGGGGTGTGGGAAAAGGTGCACTACCTTACGAGAAGGTCGTCTGGCTATGGAGAGGCGTGACAGGCAGAAGCCCCACAAGGGCACAGCATCTGTTGTCCACGGGTCCAAGAATAAAGGTAATAAAGGGTTTTGGTAAAGCAGCAGGTGCAAGTGCTTGTTGCTGTACTTACAACTGTCCTACTGTACAGCCTTCACAGAGGGAAATATCCAGCACCAATGAAGCAATTAGATATTGACAAATGTTGACTCTTGTCTTCCCTTGAAAAGAATAAGTAGAAATGTCTAGAATGTAAAAGACGTGATTAATTTCTCTTGATCCCTGAGAGGGAAACATGGAATTCATCTATGAGAACAGGTGCCATTAATGCAATATTATTTCTTGTTATAATCTATTTGCCTTGACCTATCACATCTTCATAAACCTGTATTGAAATAAGTGTCTGTTTTAAATTCCCATTGGATATGTTTGACAAAAGGGTTTATCAACAGAGGGAATTAAAAGCTGCAGTTGAGCTGGAAAAACAAACAAAAGAAGAGTCTATCAAAGTTAGAATGCATAACTTTTTCCTTTGATGGTGTTTGAAAATGTTTACGAATAGATTTGCAGCTTTTGGGAAAATTATTTCTTTGTAAAGAGTATAGAGTCAATATGAATCCAGTGACATCTGCCTTAGAATGATTATAAAGACAAAATTATTTCTTAAAAAATATGTATGTATATCAATACCCTTATCTATATCTTTGGCATATCTCTGCATAAAAGTACCTCTGATTTGCATAACCATATTTGATTGATGTGTGTTTTTAATTTATAATTTAAAGTAAAAGAATTTTATATTTTCTTAAATCTTGCAAGGGAAAACATCCTTAAGGTGAAATTCTCTCTCTGTTTTTGAAAGATGAAACCACTTTCCCAGATAAAAAGGAAAGAAAAAGGAGAGTCAGTTTTGTCTCTAAATTACAGCTCTGTGCCTTCTAACAGCTGCATAAATTCAATTCCTATCTGTAACTTACCATTGTTTATTCTATGTCAAAAATAAAGTATCAGCTACAGCTCTAGAAACATGCACTGACAAAGTTAGCAAGCTATAATTAATTCAATTCATTATGGTATTCCCATCTATAACAATGTATGTAGTTGAACATTTCATAGTGTTACAATAGTCAGTAGAGTTTTTCATGCCATGTGAGAGGGCCATAACCTTTTGCAATCTTGGTCCATCGAAGGTTGGGAAAAACAGGATATAAAGTTCTGTCTAAACGAGCACTCTATGTGTTACACAATCATCCCTTAATGTTCAAAAACAGCTCAGAAAGGCAGATCAAGAAAAAGTGATTGCACTGCAAAGCAAATGCAATTATAAAGCCCAGAAATATTTCACACGGGTATTTATGGCGGGCTCAGCACAGTGGTGAGCTATACCTTAGACCCTGGGAACATGAAGAAGGATATATATTCCTCAAATCATTATAAAATTTAAGAGCACTTGGACTCCTGTAGGAATGTTGTCAGGGAATGGTATGTTTCTTTACTAGAAGGTGGCTGCCAAGCAGGATCACTGAGTGCTTAATCACCCTTTATATTAAAGCTGAGACACATGAACTGAAACAGTTATTATAGGGAATAATTAGAGATCAAATTAAAAGCATTAGAACTGGCAATAAGATCAAAGCAAAGCATTCCCTGTGAGAAATGGACACGATGTTGCTCATAACAGGTAGAAGTGAAGATTGTATTCTTTAAAGCAAAACTGCTTAAGAACAGTTAAGGTGCAGCTAATGAAAACTACATGCACAGAGTCAGATAACAAGGGCAAATACTTGCTTGCAGCAAATGTGAGGGCAGGTGCACAACACCGTCAAGGGGAAGTGATTCCATTTTGAATAAAACCTGAAATTTTGCAAAGCAAAACCCAGCAAATCCCAAGCAAACCCTGCAGACTCTTAATTTAAAAAAGGAAAAGACATAGCAACTTACCAGAGATCCATACACAGAATACCACAAAGATCATCAGTTCAGAGACTTGTCTGAAAAGAGAAAGTATCTGACAATTCCCCACCCTGTGAGGAAAGTGACTGCAAAAGCTGGTGATGTGAGAAAATCATAAGTTCGAGGAATATCTGGACAAGCTGGTTGCCCTTCATGCTAGAATTAATAGTTCTAGATCACCGAGAAACAATACTAGTTTTCAAAGACAGAGTAATTGGCAATCTATTAAGATAATTATTAAGATAATAGCTCTCTCCGACGTACCAAAAATGCATGTATAACTGCTGTGTATTCTCCTTTCATAGATAGGATAATGAGAAGACAATGAAAAGATACCAAAGTTGGGAGTTTGTTTCTTGGTACTGTCCAGAACGCTATGCAAGTGCCTGGGAAAGTCACACACACACACTCCCCCTCGCAGTCCCTGAGAAGGCAAAGGGACACGAACAAACAACACGTGCAGGTCCTGGGGATGGATCCCCTGGCAGCAGTCAGGCTGGGGAGGGGGACATTTTCGGAAGAAGACCGGAGGAGACCTGGGATTTTGAAGTGTTAGTTACCTGATGTGTCCTACAAGAGAGAGAGAACGCTTTCCTTTTTGTCTTCCCTGCTCTATCAGGTTGTATTAACTGGCTGTATCAGGTGGTAATGAATGTGTGATTTCCATTTGATTTTTCAAAAATAAGAAGTCGTCAGTGTAGCAGTGGGTGCTGACTGCTATGATACAGAACAGTAAAAAGCACAGCATCTGGTAACCCTGACCCATGTCATATCGCTAGCTCAGGAAATAAAGATCAGTATATTGTGCTTGCACGTGTCATGCCAGTACCGTAATAGCTGGTACTATTAAAATAGTAAAAATTTAATCAATGTATATATATCAAAACAAATTATTTCAGGGAAACAATAACCGCAGTGGCACGTATCATGCTCAATATCTCAATCAATGCTACTGAGCTGAGCTAACAATAAATCAAATCTGCAGAATCAATTCCTCTACTGGAAATGAAATCATTAACATTCAAATACAAAAGCATGTGCCATTTATATGATTTCTTTTGGCAATTTCTGTTTACTTGACTCTAGGATGTTCACTATTTGGTATTTAAGGACACTGTCCCCTTATTTATGCTTAACGTGCTATGTGGAGGAAAGTATTGTGAATGAGGTGCATCCCATGGCACTTCTGGAACAGATTATGCTGCTATTGTGTGGATCTGGGTTTAAGAAAGATTAATAATGCTTCAGTATGTCTAGGGCTTCTGGGGTCAGAAGACATGAATGGTGGGGTAGGCAAGAATAGTCCAAGAATTAACCCTGAGCTAAGTATAAATAAATAGGCAGGGTTTTGGGTGCCGAGTTTTTCCTGAAGCATCGTTTGTCATTTCTGCTTCACAGTTCTCTGTACAACGAAAGATGCAGTGCAGACAGCACAGAGATGGGAAGGGCTAGAAGGTGGCATGGAGGGATCTTCTCACCATGGTACTCAAGGGCCAGGCACAAATGTTTTACAGTCAGGGACCCAGTATCTATGGCAAGACTGGAGAGGGAAGGGCGTGAAGGAAGGTAGGGTCAGAACCAGATGGAAAACAAGAAAGTAATAACAGTAAACAAACTCCTGCAATTGCTCCACAGCCTTTTGCTCTGCAAAAAGTCTCTCTCAGTCTGATTGTACTGCTCATGGGGGTAACGAACTGCCTCAGCAATTCTGAAATGTTTCTGGTAGGAACGCACACAGAAAACTGATCATCTAGCATGACTTCCAAATCCCAGGGTAACCGCTGGATGAAACATCCCATGTCAATCTCGCTACCTTCCAAGCTGCCATGATCCCCTTTAGGACTGCTGTCTTGTACTGTGAGAGGAAATGGAAGATGAGGGACATGTTTCAGGAGAAACTACCCTGTGTGTAGTCAAATATCTCAGGAATACAAGAGAGCTTCATGGGACTTTTGCACATATCTCTTTCCTGAAACTCTCTCTTCCTACAAAATCACTTATTTCTAATGAAATATATATGCATGAGTAGTAATACTGCAGTCAGATCCTGTGCAACTGTTTTAAATCAAAGCCTTTCTTCAGAAAACAACCTCCTTTTTCCTAATCTTTGTTCTCAAAATGACTGCACTACCTGATTTTTATAAAGTGATGGATCTCTTTTAGCCAGCTAAAAATTTGGTTTATAGTCTAGCAGAGACTGTAATTTTTATTTTTATTATTTTATTTATTTATTTATTTTCATTGACTGTAAAGGAAGTTGATTCAACTAGCTTAGATTAAATGCCTAGCTTTTAGAGGGCTAAAATTAAGCTTTTTAAGCCATTTGACTATAAAGGTAGCAGGATTCACTGAAGAGATCTATGCTTTAGAGTTCCTAAAATAAACTACTGGTAGACATGGTCACACTTCTAAAACTGAACCAGAAAACCTCTTCAAGTAAAAAACAAGTGGTTTAATCAAAAAATTACTATTAAAAAAGTTAAAGAGGCACTTAAGCTTAAACTTTAGCTAACAGGAAAAAAAAAAGAAAAAAGAAAACTTATTATCTCTTAGTTTTCTTTGCAACAAAGCAAGCTAAGGGGTGTTTTTCATTTCTTCACTGTCAGAAGAAATAAAGCAATAAAATGAAAAGATAAACTGGAGCAAGCTGGAGGCTTAGTGTGTCTTACCTTGTATAGAATTGAAGACAAATTCAACACCAGTAAAAATTCAGAGGTCTGTATGAAACCTAGCTGTATTAAGCCTAGCCTAGAATTATATACAAGAGCGACCTACAGTAGGCAGCTCTGGATAGCAGGCTGTAGGAACTGCTCGCTGCTGTCTTGAATTTATATGCTGCAGCAGTCTTGACGCATAAGGTAGGTAGGTGGTCCGAGTACAACTCCTGCAGCTTTTCCGGATGCCACCCCTATCTGCACTGCTGTTTGCTCCCAACTGCGTTTGACCTAGTACACTTACTGCTTTCAATCTTCACTTTAGAAAAGAGCAAAGAAAACTAAATACATATATTGAGACAGAGTTGTAATACAATACAAGTGAAGAGGCAGGTATCAGGAAAAGAACATCACCATTTCTCTTGTCTTTTGCTAAGGGACGGGAGAGATGAAGGGCAGATGCAGTTCTACCTGAGCAGGGGAATGAAGCTGGAAAAGCCTGCTACTGGGATACAAAATTAACTCTGTGGAGAACAGAACCAGTTGCACACAGATAGACATGCAGATCCTCTCTCTCCCCTTCTCTCTGTCCCCCACCTGACTGCGTATTGCTTTGGCCTCTCCCCAGCTGCAGCAGAAGGGAGCAGAAACAAGGGACCCCCAAACTTGTCCGCACTGCTTGGTAAGCCCATATCTGCTGAAATTGCTCGGACAAATTCTCCTCAATTTCAAGTGCCTTTTGAGCTCTAAGGCTTCAGACACTTGCAGGAAAAGCCAAGCTGATACGGGGATTGATGTTGCTGTTACCTAGCGTACAGCTTCTCTTCTGTAAATGTCCCTGTCACAGCTCAGCCATCCTGTTCTTTGTTGGACAGTTGTCTGTGAGGAATGCTCTTGTCTCAGAAGCAATCCAGCTTGGATAGCCAAAGAGTTTGAGTTTAAGCAAAAAACCTGACATAGGAAGAGCAGAAAAATTTAAATAGAAACTCTCAAAATATTTCTGTTTCCATGTAAGTAACCTTTGGGAACAAAATAAAATAGGGGAGAAAATATGGAAAATATATACAAAAATGAATTACAGAAGAATGTATTAACATAAGTGTTTCCAGAGACAGAATAAATCCTTGGTGAGCAAGCAGCAGAAAAAAGGCTACCTCATTTAGCCGTAACTTTCTGCCTGCATTCTTGAGACGTGGATTCCAAACGCTTCCACCTGCCTGCCACTGAAGAGCCCTTCTGACCTCCTCATTTAGCATTATAGTCATTAAATGATATTTGGTATATAGTTCCCTACTACCTATAGCTCTTTACTGAATAAAGTAAATTTACTGAATAAAAGCAGAGCTAAGCAGTGTGACAGAGCACAGGGCTTCTGAGCATCCAGCTTAATGGTCAGCTCACCCTCTGGCTCTGGTTTGGACCACTCCAGCTGGCTCTCCCAAGACAGCAGTCATACTGCGCTCCAAGGGTTGCTCAAAAAAAGCATTGTTGATCAGTCCGTCCCTCAGCACCATCCCAGAATGGATCCTGCAACACCCGCCTGAGCGTCACTCACCCTGGCGGGCTGCAACACAGCCCTAATGCCATTTTAGAAACCTTGGACTTAACAGACACATTTAAAATAATATTCCTGCCTTCGGGTCCCAGGGATGCTGGGCCAATTACCATGCTGTCTGGAGGCAGTCAGTCTGACATCCAGAGAGAGCCTTGCACAGTGAGGGCAAGAGTCAGCCCATGCTATTTGATTTTAGGGCTGTGGATTTTTCCTTCTTTCATTTGGCAGCATGGACATAGCCACAGAAGATGACTGCCATTTCCTTTTTTCCAGCCTGAAGTCTATTACTGACTCTTCCACGTCCACATGGTTTGAAAGGATGATTTATCTGAGTCTTGTCAGTAGAGGGGAGAAGCAATCAGCAGGTTATATTAAGTGAAACGAGCACTGCAGCCACATAGCACAGCCCTAATTCATGCAAGTGGCTGAGGTGGTCAGGTGCTTAAAGCCGTTCTCTCCAGGCACATCCCTTAGGCTCTGCTGCAATGCTGATGTGCTCCCTCTGCTCAGGACCAAGGGCACAAAAAGGTTCACCTGTTTGTAGGATATTCAGATATTTCACCTCCATCTCTGCTGAAATCAGTAGATATTGGGAGTGATCACCTTGACTGAAAAATCAAGGCTGCTTGCTGGTGAGCATATCTGCACTTCTTTCAGAGACACCAACCTCCTACATAATATCCTCCTCCATCTCAAATTGCAGAAAGTACTGGAAAAGCAGTATTTGCCAGGTTTTTTCCTAGCTCAGAAATAAGAACATATGAAAAATACGCTCTTTCAAGGAAAGATTTCACCATTTTTCTGGCCTTTTTTTTTTTTTTTTAATTTTAATGGTAGCAGAATGGTTTATAGCTTGACCTAGAATATTATTTTGTCCTTTAGCATTGCTGGTTGTACAGTTAATTCCCGCATAATGCACCATGGTAAAATGAGGAATTCATCTCTTACATTCATGTTGCCCTGCTGCACTAGCAGATGTCCAGTTACAGCTGTGTATCCCCTCTGCATTCCCTCTTCAAAAACATCCCAAGCCTTTCTGTTGCTGTTACACTTCTTTCCAAACAGTGCAGCATCAAGAAACATGCATCAGTAGAAGCTTTGACAAAGATTTCACTATAGTCAGCTGTGAAGGTTGTTACTGTGAGACAAGTTAGTGACAGCTCTCTAGCAAGTGTGCCTTCAGGTTTATTGATGCCAAAAGTGCTGGAAAGTGAGAAAACTGGTTAAATGCACTCATATATTCTGGCTATGCCAGGCTTTACATTCTGCTGCACTTTAGTAATCAACAATACTTCCTGTAATATTTGAAATATTACTCATTTTGAGTATTTGAAAATGACTTTGCAACTTTGTGGGCAAATTGATAGGTTTCTGGAAGAACACAAATAGCTACAAAAAATATCAAAATAGGAATGTTAATTTATTTAGGTAGTTTAAATACCTTTTGGTACCCAAGTTCCCTCAAAGTGATCTCTTTGTATCTTCCTGAAATATGTTTTTAAAATGTCAGTGAAACACAATAAAATAATTTTTGGTCTCTATCCATTGGAATCAACAAAAATTTTCATAGTCTTTAGAAGTGGGGCTTGAATATATTTATTTTATTGGCATTAACATAAAAACCCACTCATACCTAGATGTGAACACTGTATTTCTTGTGCAAAAAAAGGCTAAAGCAAAAAGGGGTAGAATTCTGCAATCTAAATATCGATGCATGCACATATTCTGATACCTGTTCTGCTCATGTAAATCCAGAGTAATTCAATACATTAATGAGAGGGGCAAGAATTTGCTCTGTGCTGTGTTGATTCTTTGCCTACGTGTGTTTGAAGCCTCACGTAAAAGGCTCAACATCAATTTTAGCACCAGCAGACCCCACTGAAATCAATGAATTGGTGTCTGTCCACATCAGGTCTGAATCTGGATATCACAATCACCTTTTATTAGGCTCTTGACAGTGCATTAGGTGACCCTGTTGGTTAGTATGAGGACTAATGCATACAGTAGACACATTCCAAACCACATGTGCTCCTTTTACTGTACAGCACGAAATATGCAGTCCAGGATTGTACAATATAGATAATTTAAGCCACATGTAGCTCAGTGAATGTAAAGCTTGGCGTATTTGATCTCAAAACCCAATTAGAGCAGTTTGTCTGCTTTGATCTGTGTGGAATGCTGTAGTATACAGGTTATAAAACTGACCTCCAAAAGTTATTGGGGTACTAAACACTAATAATCTGGATATTTTGTATTCTTGAGTTCCAAAAAGAAATTGTGCAGAAGAGTTGCTATAGGTTATTGAGGGTGTGACTTTTAAAATTATCGTAACTCGCACAGAATCCCCTGAAGAGGGAAAATGATGGGAGGGAGGAAGACATGAGCGGTCCCCACACTGTCACCTCTGGAGATGAGCCTACTTCCCTTTCATTCCTCCGTGACTGTCAGGGCATCCAGTCTGCAGTTTTACTTACTTATTAATACACTTCATAAGAAGCTGCGTTCTGAGCCTATACTGATGTAGAGCAATAAGGAGCTCGACTTTAAAGATATTTAAAAGAGGGGGAAACTGAGGCAGGCAGGTGGCTTAGGCTGACCTAGGAATTTACATCTACATCACTCAGAAGTCTAGTCCGGGGGCTTGGACCGTAGGACTACCTCTCCCTGAAAAGGAGGAAATCTTTTGGTTCTCAATGAACAAGTTTGAGTCACCGAAGTATCTCACAGAAACCACTGCAAAAGGTAACCCTCAGCTCCTTCTGAATCAAGGCATCTTTCAGGGCTGCACTCATAATGCAGCAGCTCTAGCACTGAGAAAAGAAGACAACCTCCTGCCTCCTCGCTTGACCCTGGGAGATAGCACGTTGGCTGGGTGAGCTGGAGAAGATTGAGTGGAGCTGCTGTTAGTGGCCTAATAGGCACTATCAATCTCTCAGTCTATGTAGATTCTTTCCTCAATCCTGCTTTTATAAAAAAAGTCAAATAAAAATGACAGCAACAAGCCAGTACTCTTAGGTGATCCCGTTTCTCGTGGCAGTTTTTCTTCACTAGGAATGGCTTCCCTCTGGAAAAAAACCAAAAACCTAATGTACATAATTTTAGATGAAGCAGCTTGGGGAGCAACAGCTATAACTGAGATTCAGATCTGCTCAAAGTACTGTCATAAAAATGATGACAGTTAAATGCGACAGCCTCCACAATTTTTGGAGGGGTGTCTTACGCAGAGAAAGATTTACAAATCTGTGTGGTAGCAAGCACTCTTTGTATTTTTTTTTTTATAGCTGATTCATATAGTACTTACATACCTGTGATATCTATATTATAAAAATGGTTCTGTGTATATGCTTGGCACTTACAAATTGTAATGGAGAAAAGATGATTAATTACACAGCAGTACTCTTTGACAATTTGCTGAACCTGTGTATCACTGACATAAATCTTTCTCCCAAGTGCCTTGACTATCATTAACTTGAAAAATCAGCCAAGCAAAAACCTTTATGAGTGGGTTCATGGAAACAGAGACACATATTTTGTAGCTATGGTATGCAGCAGACATGTGGGAACAGGAGAATACCTGCAGCAGGACAATACATCTTGCATATTTTTCAGTAATGCTCCATTTCTTAGGGCTGGTATTTATCTGGACCCTCGTACTATACTTAGTATGCCTTGTTCTGCTGGGCTGTGGTGGCCTGCTTTGTGGAATTTTTGTCTCTCATTTGCAAGTACCCTCAAATAAAGCAGATGAATTCATTTCCTTCTGTGGCCCCAAAGAGGCCTGTGCTCTCTCTGCTGCTCCTCAGGAATTCAGCATCCACAAGCTGCATTCACTTAACTACACTTCCATCTGAATAGCAAATGCTAATTGCATTTGTTTCTAGCCTTTTTCTCACTTGAGCTCCTCTGCTACACAAGAGGTTGGGAATCTGAAATATACATTGAAAAGTCTTGAAGGAAAGGTTCTTGTTTTATGTTTTAAACCTGTGTAAGTGCTGGAACAGAACTCGTTCTCTAAAAAATAGCCAATTCAATAATGGATGGCTTAGTACTGAAAACCTGATTTTATATTTGGGCAGACTTGTCTGGACCAAACCTGACTGAAATGAAAAGGACATTCGACATTGATAATCTTTGCATGAAAACGGACTAATTCAAATAAGCTATATTATATTAATAATTCAGGTGAAAAAAATCTAGCGGTAATTGCAGTGTGTGCACCATTCAGAGAGACTCATAATGTGGTTTATTCATTGCATTTCTCCATTTTTTATGTTCATGTGCAAGGACACTGGCATTCAATAGATTCATCTAAATCTTGATTCATTTCTGTTTTCACATCTCCTCCTGAACCACCTTACTTGAGAACAGAAAATAATTTTTGTAAAAAACGAAGTGTTTTGCTGAGGTGTAGAACGGAAATTATAGTATGTTTGAGATGTTTCAAGTATTTCAGGAAAATACTGACTTTTTTTGGAAAGACCTAAAATGAACTTTCATCCAATCTGCTTGAGGTGAAAACAAACTTAGGAGCTAAGTCTTCTTTTGGCATTGATCCATTCATGCTTACTTTTGATACAGCTCCATTAATGCTATTCTATAACACCGTATTTCCCTTTATTACGCTCAGATCAGTTTCTTGAGCTAAGGTTACTCAGTCTACAGCTGCTTGTGGAAGGCAAACATTTGCACAAAGATCAATGTGAGTCCACTAAAATATCTACATATGTAGATGGAAAAACTAAAAGCTAACATGTTTTCCCTTTTCCATATAAATCCCCTGGATTCAAGACCACTTGCTTCCAGGGTGAGAGGAGACTGTCATTTACAACACCCAGCATGTGTAGCTCATACAGAACATCAATATGCTGTTGCCAAGGCTTAAGAATGTCATTGTTTTCAGACAGCATCCTTCCATCATGTACACAGCTCATTAAAAAGTGAGTGACTTCTAAGTCTGAGTATTATAGAGTTTACTCACTTCTCATATACACTGAACAGTTGAGGTTTACTTATTTTTATATTTACCTGCATATCACCAGCAGAAACCTGGTAAAGGGGGTGACTATCATTTTTGTAATACAGAGCATTAAGTAATTAGGGGTATCTGATGGAAAAAATAGCATTACTTCAATGAATTTCACTTTATAATAAGCAAGAGATTAATTACATGCTTTTCTATTTTATTAGGCATATTTCCTGCCACTATGAATTAGATTTAGATTTAAAAAATCAACTATATTGGAAAAGTATTATGAACTTGAATACACTTCCATTATTTCTACTGAAATTAACTGTAAAACTAAAAAGTTCAGGCAACTGCACCAGTTTATCATCTGAGGCAGTCATGTACCACAACTATCTTCTTGTAGATGTTATTTGACTTTTTTATCAAGATTCAGGTAGCAATTTTGGACTCTTTTTTCATCTGATCACAAACTGCGAACACACATTTACTTCAGTGTTCAGCCAGTTCCACTTGTGAGTCCCGGGTTTGTAATCCGTAATAGTCTGATGTTATAGTGAGAGGGGCCCTTTGTGTGGGTGTGCAGGCATGCAAGGATTGAAAACCTCCCATGGGAATCAGCCTCCTAACCTCCTTTCTACCAGCCAGCGCCTATCATTTCCTAATGCACAGTATGAACTTTACTTCCATCTGAGGCTGGTCTGCTCTCAGCTCCAGCATCCCGCTGCAGGTTACAACATGCTGGTAGGTTGTAGTCACAAACTCACTATTTACTCTGTGGGATAAAATAACGAGACCCGTCAGACAAGTACTGCTGCAGATAGGCCATTACTAAAGGTTAGGTACGACCTCGTGTGCATCTTCAAGGTCATAGCTGAGACATTGTAGAGACTGGGAGATGTTGGCTTTTCTTCCCACCCATTTTCTTACACCACACACTAGGACCTCTTCCCAGTGTGCAGCCGAGGACTCCTAGGTAACTTCATGGTCCAGGCACACAGAGCCTGGTGACTGACAGGAGGGTGGGATGGGATGCCAGCATCACCTTTTGATTTGGTTCCCTCTCCAGTGAGGGACCCTTTTCACCCCACCTGCCATCTCTCTTGAGCTTCTGTGCCTATACATTGCCTCTCAGCTTTGAGGCACCTTCTCTAAATAAGCACTAGGCAGTAAAAGGGCGTTTTGGGTGCAACTCATCTCCAGAGCTAGACGTCAGTATCTGGTGAGAGGGACTGTGGCCTAGGGATGCCCACCCAATTCGCTGCATTTCATTGCACAGAAGGGGAGCCTACATTGTCTATCTCAGGCACAGATGTTGACAATGCAGATGTCTAAAGTTCCCCACCCAATGCAATCATTAACAGAGGTGTTAAATCACAAGCCCAGATTTACTGAGGAAATCCAATAAGCCGAGATGCCTTGCTTTCCTCTAACGCCCTTAGTATCAGCACTGATGTGTCACATACTCCTCTACCCATGTCTTAGCCCGTCACATCTGGGCTGTCCCTGTACAGAGCAGCAGGTAATAAAAAAAATTCCTCGCTCCCCATCTGCGCTTCTGCCAGAGGCGTACACTTGTTCAGGAAAGCAAATTCCAAGTGTGTTCAAGCCTGCCTACTCTGATGGAGACAAGAAACATTTGTTTTACCTTTAACTGCTCATCCCCCTCCTCTGCCCATCTGAGAGTCTTCTCCTTTTGCTGCTGCTGAGACTGCAAACAGCATGTGCAGCACAGTAGCTGCTGCTGTATGGGGTGGCTGTCAGCAGCATCATTAGCACTCCTTCCCTCTTCCCAACATGATTAGTGGAAAAAAGCCTTGCTTTTCAAGGATTTCCTCTGGCTCTTCATCCCTGTGACAGTAAGAAAAACCAAGCTTTCCCTCTAGTATACAGGCACATTGCAGCTGGCTGGCTGTGTGTGAAAAATAGACGTAGAAGGGAAAATGAAGTTATTTCCCTGAGGATAGCCAGAGTGCAGCGCAGCTGCTCATTCCCAAGTACAGTGTACCATGTACAGATAAGTGTAGAGATGTAAGCCTAAAAAATAACTAAAGCATACACTTAACTTCAGGCGTAGCAGTAGTTCCACTGCTGTATACCTGGCCCTAAACAGGCCATAGTCTTAAGTCAGGTCTCTAAATCATGTGACTGGCTCATGCACTGGGTGACTAAGAAAGGAAAGAACTCAGAGATGCTTTGATTTTGTTTTGTGTTCTCTTAAGGATTCTAAAAGTCATAGGAAATATTTGGGTCATGGCATCTACCTTTGCAGCTTTGTGTCAGAAATGAAAGCTGAAATGCCTGTGTAGTCCTTTGATTCCAGGAACCGAGACTTTGAGAACATATGCTGTCAAGAAGCTTTTTTTATATATACATGTGTATAAATATGTGTGTGTGTGTGTATACAAAACACGAGGTGGTGGTCAAGATGTCATGATTCATGTGGGGCTGCTCCTTCTTTACAGATTAAACATGGGTTTGTTTTCAGAAATTTCATGACCTAAGTTGTACGGCTAAGGTCTATGATGTTAAGAAAGGTCCTTGGAAGAGCATTTCGTGATGCATAAATAATGATGTGAATGATATTATTGATAAAATATCACCATCACACTATTGGACTCATCACAAAATAGATCCAGCAACCTGCCAGTGCTGGTTTACTAACAGCTAGAATAGAGGAGGTCAGCATTCATCTCTCTTTCTAACTCTTAGAAAAAAACAGAGAGAGAGAAAAAAAAAATTACATAGAGGATAGCAAAAGAGTGAGCCTGATGAAAATGCCCACGTGCAATATAATTATAAATGTCTGTAGCACCTGTTCTTTGGTTTTTAGAGGTCAAGGAACATAGCCTAAAATATGCAAGAATGTCTATTAAAAGCTACTGATTTTGGAAAGCACCTAAGACTTAAGAGTGACTTCAAACAGATTTGGAGCAGCTGAGTTCAGGTGAAGCGGCAAATTCCAGGTTGTAGGAAACTGGAATTTCTGAGCAGAAGCAGCTAAATATTTAGAGAAATCAGGCTTTTAATATGATGAGGAAAACAGATGATGGAGAAAATACTTGAGTTTTTCTTTCCATAATAAAAATGTTCTCTTTGGAATCACTTGTTAGACAGTAACCAAAAAAATATTATTTGGAATGTATATGCACACACAAATATATACACATGCATATAAAGTCCTTGTTTGACTAGAACATATTGGCATCTTGAAGAATGAATAATATACAAATCATTTACCCTACTGAAGTCCTTTAAGAGTTCAGGAAAGCAAACACCTGAACAAAGTAGATGAATTAGAAAACAGAAGGCAACCCTGTTCTTTTGATCTAAGCTACAATTTATTGACGGAAAAGCCTCTGGTAATGAAATACAGCAGTTTGTTTCAATATAGTTGATGCACAATGCAAGTGCACTTTTAACACGGATAACTAGGAATAGATACTGTTACTGGTATCTGCATGTATTTCAGTAAAAAGACAGAAGAAGAAAGCAGAAGGATGCTGCATGTTTAAACTCATAATCCTCTTTACCCACAAGACAGGCACAGCTAAAGCTCACACAGTACAGATCACCGAGTGACTTAGCAGGCGATCACCGTTACTGCACGGGACAGGAAACACACTCCAACTGGAGTTTTCTCTCTGTCTTCAACGTCCCCCTGCAAGTACCCTCAACATGTATGTGCATTTACCAGTTGGAGGTCATGCATGACTCCAGCGTGGCCTGAGGCATCGCCTGCCAATTTAAACTTTGTCAGTTCTCTGTAAAAAGTTCAAACACTTAGAACGCATGCTACTGTACAGCAGGTACAAAGGGCCTAATGTCCCAGGTAAATTATTAATCCTCATCTTTCATAAACAAAAATGTTCCGTATTTTTAGTAAACAGATCTGTAAAACACAGAGGTAGTATGGTCAAAAGGCTTATGAACCCTTTGAACTTTGTCATCTTGGGTGTGGTATTTCCTCTCTCTGCCCAGTGTCCTCATGTGCAAAATGGCGGTATTACCTCCATACTTAACATAATTAGTTAATGCTTCCACAGTGTTTTGAGCATTGTAATCTCTGTGTAGGCGCTTATCTGTTACTGACACGTTGCAATTAAGTAGCCCTTACTATGCAAAAGGTTTTTCTGTTTACTACAAATTTGATATCTGGAGAATAAAAACCAGCCCTCTGAATGGATCAGCCTGCAGTTCCAGGGAGCAATCTGGGAGGCAGAGCAAGCAACTTTGAATTATTTGAATCACCTAAATCTGATAGTGGACTTAAAATAATTCCTCAAAACTTGGCCATTCACTTTTTTCTTTTTTTTTTCACCTTTCCGAGTTTTAATTACTTAAATAAAAGCAGTCTCCCTTATTCCCAGCTCCCTTCCATGCTCTCATGGCCAGCTCATCTCCATAGTCCCCTGATCCTTCTGCTTTTGTCTGTTGCATATTTTATCCCCCCTTCCTTTTTTCCTTTCTTTCTCTCTCCAGCCCAGTCCATTCAAAGGGGAGCTGCTGCTCTTCCTCAGGTTACTGGAGCACCAGTGGGTTGTACTCAGGATGCTTAATAGGGCAGCAGTGGTGTGGCCTGGGTCTAACCGTCTTCTGCCTCTCAGTGTTGTCTGTTCCTGCCGCTGCAGGTACCCTAAGCCTGGACACCCCCCAGTCCCTAACGTGGTATTTATAACCATTTCAGTGAAAGGGATTCTGAAGCTCAGCCATGTGTTTGCTTGTTTTGACTGATGTGTTAAAGAGGTTCGCAGTGACCTACTCCTAGCCATAGCGAGGTCTCTTCCTAGAGCAGTTCTCATTAATTTAGGTTCAGGAGCAAGTATCTGAAGTTTGGGATTTTGCACATTCAGAATGTCAGCTTGTTTCTTTCCTGAGAAGCTGTTCACAGATGGGAGTTGTGAAATTAGTTTCTGCTGAATTATAACTTCTCAGAAGTATTTTTTTTAACCTGTTTGGTTTTCCATTTGCAAAGGCGTTGGAAAGCTAGGCCAAATAAACCATTAATTAAGAGATTACTGGAAGAGAGAGAAAACATGGAAAAGAATAATAGCTGAGATCATTAGAACTGTTTCCTTGAAATACTATAAAATACGACAGAGTTCAGAGTCTTGTTTTTCCTCAACAATGTTTCAAAACAATTAAATTTAGTGCCAATGAAAACTGCTGCTTTGGCAATACGGTATGTCATTCAGTGGCTAACAAACTCAGCTAGGTATAAACTAGTAACCCAGCTGTCAAAGGATACATTAACCTTTCCTTAGCAATCATCCCTTCCAAACCTGTTGTTGATTCAGGCATAGGGTGTTTGCTGGGAACTAGTGAATAGATATTCCTTGCCAGGATAGTATCTGGAAAGAGAGAGGTTTCAGTTTCATAATTAAATGACAAAGCTGAAAAGACTCTACTGAAAGATAAATTACTTCACTTTTTGTGAAGGAGAGGTTTCTAGAATGAATTATGCAATACGAACAATGCGGACTTTGAAAACAGGGTAATTTCCACAAATGTCAGGTCTATCTAAATCTATCTCTACACACACACACAGAAATACACACATATAGGTGCAGATGGATAATATGCATGCACACACATACGTACGTGGTTTTGTAAAGACAGCTCATATATTACACATTTTGGCCCTCTAGAAAATGAAGTGGTCATTCTTAAGTGTATAACAAAAGGGAAAAACTCCAAAACATTCAGTGAAACTCTGTGTAATCTTAACATGGCTTTTAACCTTTGCTTGGTGTTTTCTTATGCCTCCTATGTATTACAATTTGTCAAGATTAGTGTGCAGGTAAATAGTAAATTTAAATGAATCTGCTTTGGCATTAGATACATAAACAAACTTGCACAAAGTAGTTGTAAGGACAAAACGATCTCCTCTGGTTCTAAAACAAAATGACATGCATTTGCAGAGTCATGCTGCAGAGAAAGATATTATCAGTTTTAATTAAAAATGGGTCAAGATGGCTAAGTTTTTCTTTTGGCCGACCTCTCTTGTCTTTTCCCTGGCAAAATCAAAGCACCCGTTTTTCCTAGGATGCAGTATGGTCTGCTTTGCATTTCCCAACTCCCTCTCATGCTTTTGTAACAATTTCAGACAAAATTAACGGTCCCTTTCCCCTTCTTTCCCCATGATCTGACCTTATTTGTAGGAATACAAGTGGGAAGACATGCCAACAAGCAGGCAGACAAATGAGCAGAAGGAGCACCCAGACCCTGGGGTCAGCAGAGCATGCCTGTGTACTGCCAGGTGCTTGCAGAGCGAGCAGCAAGAGTGGGAGAGGTCTGTGATGCCTCATGCATCACAGCTGGATGTTTCCAGAGCAGGGAGATGGTGAGAGGAGAAAATAGGCACCTGTGAGGTCAGTTAAGTGGCTTAAAGGTGGTGGGTGATGTCGAGAAAGAGTTTCTTGGGGAAGCAAAAAGGTAAGTAGCTGAGAGATTTTAAGGGTGGAGTGAATAACAGGGAAGGAGGATATAGGAGCCCTGGGGAAAGCAGTGAAGGACGATGGTGGTGGGTGGGAACCACGGTGACAACTGCTGCAGGGGCAGAATGAAAAAATTGTAAGCTGTTTGATGCAGTTTGCTTACATTAGGTCCTCGCTAAATTTTAACAGCATCTTACCATAAATGCAGAGCAAGGCATAAAGCTGAGCTCCACTGTGCTCTATGCTCTGGACCCAAACATCCCCTAATGTGAGGGCAGGCATTGCTTTTGCATTTGGAGCTTCAATCGGACCCACACCCTGTCCTACTCCTGCTATTTTAACTGTCCTACTTGTTTTTAACTGGGTAATTGAGAAAGGGCTTAAGAAGCAGTTTGTCTAGTCCATTACCAATTTGTCTGGCATAAGATACTTCTTCTGGATTCAGATCCTGATTTACCTTTAGGACCTGGGCAAATGACTTATCCTTTTATGTCCTGGCTTCCACATCTTTTGAAATAGGGTTAATTATACTTGCCTACCTCATGGGAATGTTGCAAGGATTAGCTTGTACAGAGCTTTGAGAATGCTAAGTATGGTAGTTATAGTCTTTTCATGGAATAAAAGCAAAGCAGAAACAAAGCAGTTTCCTTGCTACAATCCCACACTTGAAACCACCACCCATCAACAAAGAGTGACTCACAAGCACCATGAGCCAAGGATATGGTGTTTACTCCTGCAGGTTTGTTTGCACAGAAAGAACAATCTATGCTTCCGAGTACACCTGGTAACCACCCTCCCGGTACAGATGAGAGAGAAATGGCCGAGTCCGGAGGTGTGGCCCATGGCAGACAGGCCACCTGTATCGCATCAAGTCCTTTCACTAGGGAGCAGAGCTGAGCAGGACACTGAACCATGGCAAATCACAGTAGGCAATTGCAGCAATGCCATTTGGAGACCACCTTCAGTGAGCTGTGCTGAGGTTCAAGACTCACAAAAGAACATGATTTTTTAAGTCTTGAAAGGGAAATAATTACAGTTGAAAGATGGTGTACCTCAACTGTTATACACACATGTATTGGTGGACTAGAGTAGACATCAGAGATCCCAGATTACCATCAATAAACTGGAAGAGAAATTTCCAAACATCATATGATGCAGTCCTGGCAACCATGGTCTGGGCAAGCCTCGTGACTGGCATGCTGGCAGGATCAGCTACCATCACGAGCAGTGGCGGTGGGGCAGGTGCTGTTGTTGGGAATGGCTGCTGGAGAATGTGCTCCTAGGAGATGGGGGGTAGTGGCTGGGGGAAGGCATCTGATCACTGTAGCAGCCTCATCTCTTCGCACAGGCTGTGTGCACACCTAGGCTTCCACCAAGTCTCTGATAATGATCCCTCTTTTATAGACTCTTACCCACAACCAGATCTTTTGCCTTGGGTCATCTGCCTCCTCTGTACCTCTACAACTAAAACCTCACCCTCCTAGTAATGAACTCCATACTGGTCATAAGAACTAGCACCTCAGCACCATTTATTTGAATACCTGATAAGCTCCCTTATCCTCCAGTACTCCATTCCTTTCCCTTTTTTGCCCCATTTCTGAATACTGAGATGGTGCCAGAGCCTGGAGTGGCCTTGGCTCAAGCACGCACTGGGGAGCAAACACAGGAGCTAAGACCTCTATTGTATTCAGCAAGAAGACATTGCTACTGCATCTTCTCCAAATCCCTACCATGCAGATACAGAGGTGCTTACCTTGGCACAGGTGAGATCCTCTGTGCATGTCTGTGTATCTGGCACCAAAAGTTTCCAGACAGACCCAGGTCTCCAAGCAGGTCCGCCCACATGCAGAAATGACAGCTGACACTGCTTACTCCAGTGGTATGCATACAGCCAAGTATGTCTGAACTAGAGGTTTGCTCTAATGCCCTTGGTCAAAATGATCCTACTGCATTCACATCCACATTAGTTAAGGCTTAAAGGAGGAGCAAAATCATATGTTCTGGCCTCCTGCTTAAAGCCCACCTCAGACATAGACTGGTTTTCTTTTTTGTTGTTGCTGTTTGCTGATCCCTCAAAGAAATGGTGTCTGCATGAGACCTGCTTGTTTCAGTAGCTAAATTCAAGCTGCTAAGGGCTCCTCATGTGCCCTTGAGGAGCACAAAGAGCTCTGGTCTTGAGAGTTTGTTAAAGGTATAACTCTCCAGAAGAATGACACCTCTCCTGTCTGTATAACCCAGATACACCAATACCACACACAAAAAAATTGCTACCACCAAAGTACAGGGACTAATCAAAATTTTTTTTTTTTGCCAGCATATTACTACCCACTATAGTAAAAGTGATATCCTTCCTTTGTTATCTTATACATATATTTATGAGGGTATCTTTTAGTAAACTTGTAGATTAAGACAACTAAACAAATATGAAGGATCAATAATAATTTCTAATGAGTGATCTCTGTCCTTGCGTATCCTTCCTTTAGGACACCAGAGCCAAAGTCAGTGCCTTCACCCTGCTCTGCTACCAACATCCCCCTTGTTTTTTCCTAATCCTCTTATTCCTTAGTTTCTTCAGGCCCAGAGACAGAAATAATTTACAAAGGTTCCCAGTCTTTTTTTGAACTCATTAATGTATGATGACAACTTGATCATGCCTGTCACAGTAAAGGTGGTCATTGTAGTTAACCTCATCAACATATGGTAACAATAATGTTTTGCTTTGTTTGTTCTTAATTTATAACAAAAGAAAATTTTTGTCTCCAGATGGAGAATTATCCCATTACCTATGGGTATGCCCACTTTTCCCATTTAAAACCACATTTTCCACACTTTTTTTACAGTTTTACAGCAAAACATAGGTAAGATATAAAGCCTCGTCACTCTTGGACTGGTCTTTATTAGGTCTAAACCAATCTGATTGCCTTGAAAAGCAAGGCTGTGTTTCCTAGCTGGAGCCTTTATGCAGAGGTTGCACTTCAGAATGTTTCCTTCAGTCTTACTGTGTGCACATTTGCAGTACATGTATGTGTGAATAGAAAACTCAGCATGCAGATGTTTGAACTTAATACCTGTGTTTTGGTCCAAGCTTCCTCCTCTTTTAAATGAAAAACTACTAAGAATGCCATACTTCATTTTAATTGTCAAAAAGTGATTTTTTTCTTAACTAAAACACAGCATTCTCAAGTCTTCTTCTATTTATACTATTCTATTTAACTTTTATTTATATTGTGGGTTTGTTGTTGCTGTTTTGGGGTTTTTTTTGTAGTTGAACTGCAGTGGCAATATCAATTTATAATGCTTTTACATTATTGGGAAGTATAACATACAAAATATAAAGCCCACAGTTTACAGTACAGTTCTCTTAATCAGCAAACAGACAAAAAGCCCCTTTTAGCGTAGACCAGAAAACGCAGTGCATCGTTAGAGAAGGCCACATTATTTTACTAGCAAAACAAAGTTAGTACAAGTGCTGGAATGGGTGTTTTTGCAACCTTAAATATTACAGGAGTTCTATTTGGATGTTCTGTTCACATGCAAACATAGAAATACACTCTCAATGCCTGTTCTGACGTCATTGTAATGTTAGACTAGTTAACAGTATGACTCTAGTGCAAGTTCAGCATCAGCCTTGTCCTATACAAGCTGGATATTTATAAATATGATTTTACTTTCAAATTAATGAAAGAATTTCTAATTATAGTTATTAAGGATCTGGGCCCTATAACATGCAATACATTTATTCCTGAGAGAAAAAAGTAGCCCTAGGGGAACTGGCAAATCTTGAGTTCTAGGAAAAGAAATGATTCTTCTGAGTACTCTTTCCTTGCTCCTTTCCGAGAATGAGAAGCAAAATGGGAGAACATTTACATGCTGCTTAATGGACTATGTGGTGTCACTAGATAAACACTTGCTGTTCTAAAAAGCAGTGAGCTAGTGCGCTGAAAAGGGATTATCTTTCACCCTTGCTATTAAAAAGGGGACAGTGCTTTCTAATTAAAAGTTTGTACTACGAAACACACAAAGTTATAAATGAGTAATGAAAAGAAAGTCAAAGCAGTGCACTGCTTTGTAGCCCATGTTGAAGGAAAGGAAGAAGACAGACACTCCAGGCAGTCAATACAATAGAAACTGTACAGACAATGGCAAAAGGGGAAATAAAAATAGTGCTCCCCTAGCCTAGGGAAATAAGAATGCAAGAGGAAAGGGGGAAATAATAATAGGATCTTTATTATGCATAAGAAAAGAGGATTTTATGTAGGCTGCACAACCTAAAGACATTTGGTCATGATTAGCTGCTGCTCAGTGTCAGCACATGACTGCAGATTTCGTAAGACAGATTTCAGCTTAACCTCTTTTTTCACCGAGGTTGTTCACCGCAGTCCGCAAAAGCAACTTGTCCTGAATTAAAACCTGTAGGCCTCCCATCATGAGGAGAGGACATTCATCGGAAATCATCAGGACCTTTGCTTTTCAGGCCAACCTCACATTCCTTTTTAGCAATATTTTGATCATTTTCTCCCTTGTCACTATAACTGATGAGAAATACCACATGGAGAAAGGGTAATTTGCATTAATCCATTTGCAAGAAGGAAACTTTAGCTTATCAGGTGAGGTAAAAAGCCGTCCACTGAGAAAAAAAACCCCAAACAATCCCCCCAAACTATACTGGTTATGCAAAGAACTGTAAGTGAAGAAGATCCTCTGACTTTTAATTCCACCTATGCCATACATGAGCATAAGGGTATTCATTAGTTGAATAAGATGCTTTCCAATTTAAAAGTACATTCTCATTCAATAGGTGGCCATCAATCTTCAACAAAGCAGAAAAAGTGACATCTCTGGTCTTCCAAAGACTAGTTGCTATCCATAAAGAATATATCATTTGCCAGGTGGTATTTTTTAGTGTTCTCTGTCTGGACACAGCTGTTCTATGTCAAGTCAGTGACATGTAACACATTTTTTAAAAAGCCGATTAACACAGTTGTCAGTGGGGTGTAGATGGCTGTATACTATTGTCTGCCAACTCTCCCCCCTCCCACCCAATTAACTCCCTTATTGAGAAGATGGAAATAAAAATACAGAATCATTATGCAAAACATGTTTTAGTATTTACCTGGAAGTATAGGGGCAGGATGTTCTCAGAGATGGACTTTGGCAGTCCTAGAAACTAATCCAAATAGTTAAATTATGCACTGTCTCACACAAACCTGACACAGAGGAAGACCAGTGTTACAGAGGAATTGTGTGCCCTGAAACAAATGAAGTTTTTTGAAAACAGGTGGGAAGTAGGGTGCTATTTAGAGGTAGTCTTCACCAGTTCTCAGGAATCCTGTGTAAACAATATTAGCAACCTTCATTTGGAATATTGTCAAACACAACAGGAAGCAGAAAGACAAAATGGGTTTACATATTTGTTTATTGACTTTTTTTGTTGGGTTGGTTTTTAAGATGAATTGCTTCAAGATGAGCCTACAGATTTGAAAGAATTACTTGAGAACCCCACTTATGTCACTTTAGACCCCGCTTTTATCCATTAGGCTGTGCACTCCCTAATTTTAAACAAACAAATGTCTGAAAGGCAACTTCATCTGAAACCATAATGCCATAGATATAGCTGATGCAGTAATGAGCAGATTTTTCATAAACAAACCTGTTTATCCACAAGTCTGTCTGGAAGAGATCTTGAGGATCCAAGTGAATATAAAAACAAACAGCTTAGCTGTTGCTTTCTTTGGGCAAAACTTTGTTTTTATTTAACATGAAAATACAAGGAACTACATTTTATTGATTTGAAATGGCAATTGCCTCCTTTAGTTCAACATTATTATTTTTTCACAGAATGTGCTATCTTTGATTATTTATTTGTTACTGGAGAATGACTGCAGATTTAGCAAATGTAATCACTGCCTGGCTTCTTAGAAAAGCGTAATTTTTCCATGTACATTTAACACCTTCTTACATAACTGGGTTAGCTTTTGTCTGAACAGGAAGTTTCTGACAGACACAGATTTTTAAATCTCACAGAGCCTTCTTGTAACATGAGCAGAGCATGTTCCAAACACCAGGGTCCGCGCCTGCCCATGCCAGTGCCCCAAGCTGTCCCCTTAACCCTCCCAACTAACCTGAAACGCACCTTGGGGCTAATGGGGTCCAAAATGCAAAGGGTTTTCTCTATTCTCATGGAGGAACTTGTGAGACAGTCAGGCCCAGCAGGTTTAAAAGGGGGCAGCGAGACTCTTCACTGAATATCTAAAAGGAGGTTGTGGGTGTGAGAGGAGATAGGACTTGCTAGCTCTTCCCTCAGGAAGGGGAGCCAGGCCTGTTGTGCAAAGGGATGTCATCTGACAGGGAAGATCACTCCTGACAGGCTTTGGATAAACATCCAGATGTTTGAATACATATCTCAACTGAACACAAAGGCCAGAGAGAAGATGATTTTGTGGTTAAATTCCAGACTATGACTTAACAGATTTGCATTGCATCCCTGGCTCATTGCCATAGACTTTCTACCTGGCCACGTGCAGGTTACTTTCCGTTTATATAGCTTGATTTGCCATCTATCAAATGTGAACAGTAAAGCTTTTGATTCATACCCTTTATTTCTCCTAGTGTATTTGCTGTATCAAAGGAGTACAGAAGTCAAAATGATCTTAAAAAGTCTTTTAGCATCCCCCTTAGGAGCAGCAAATACCCAAACAGTCCCTGAAAGATGTTTGTCTACCTAGTCATTAAAATCAGAATAAGAGCCATCTTTTCTGTCAGAATCATAATTTTGATCTATGAATCACTTTTTCTTTTTGCAGCATGGCGATTAAACATATTTCTTATTTTGTATTTGTAGAATGGAGGTATGTTTCCTCAGAGTAATCTGTACACTTCTGTTTATTGAATTTCATCTAGTGATTTGAAGTAATTTCTGTAATTAATTTAGATCATTCAACTTCTATTCCTCCAACTGCTTTGTAACTCTCTCTTTTAAAAATATCTAAGAAATCTAGAAGTGTGCTCAATTTCATTATCAAGGGATTGAATCCAGCTTTCCTGATTTAAACATCTGCAATTTAGATGCTTAGTTAAGTTTTAGATGCTTAGTTAAGTTGTCCTCCTAAAATAAGGGCCTATACTTCCACTAGCCAATGATGAAAAATAGCTGCCTTTGAAAGTATCTGGAAGATCCTCTGTGCCTAACTGGCCAAGGTCTTGCTCTTGAGACCTTTCAAGCAGCTGACTTTTTTTTTTTTCCTCTGCTGAGACAGCATATACATTAGAACTACTTTACTAGATGGTAAAAATGATGACACAAGAAACTTGGGCACTGGCCCAAAGCAGTACCTTAACATACTGAATGAAACTAGGCTCAGAACATGTAAAGGAGGGCACCATTTCAATGTCCTCCAGACAATTGGTTGACTAGGAAGCAATTTGAAATTACCCGAAAGTCTGTTTTCTCCCCAAGCAGTGTGCACCAATCTTTTGACATGGGTTTAATCAAAGCCATATTTCCCAGTTTTCTTCATGTACAGTAGTTTGAAATTAAAGACAGATAAATCACATAAAATGGCTTCTCTAATTCTGAATTAATTCCTTATCCAATAGGCTAGTTGTCCTGGTAAAGCAGAAAATTAGACTAGTGTGTTACAGTTTGTACTGACAAATCGATATTGGTTTATCACTTGATAATTTTCCATCCTTACAGATAAATTGACTGATAATGTGTTTTGATATTTCAGAAGTGTTAAAGCAATTTAACTGACTCATTTTCCTCTAAATTCCTCTCACTTTTCCTCAGCAGTTCATTCTCTGCCTGCCTTTCTTCACTTTTGCAGTGTGTTCTCCTCCCTGTGAATTCTTAAGGGCTTTGCTAACAGTTCAGAGATCACTTTGCCTGGTTTCTTCAGCATCTTCGGTGAATTTCATCAGGCTCTGTCAACATGAATACATCCAGTGTATTTGGTAACTTGTTATTTCTCTGTTCCAGCCTCTGCTCCTATCCCTTCATTAAATATTTTTATTACTTGTTTACTATCTCCCCTTTTTTTGTGATAAAGGATGAAATCAGCTCCTATTTGCTGCATTAATGGAGTGATGTGTTCCTCTATCTACTCAAGATTCTAAATGAACTCTTTTCCTTGCCACTTATATTTCCTGCTGCTTGTTGTGCCCTCAGCTTCAGTAAGGAGTTCTGTAAAGACTGTATATTTATACCTCTATTATTCCTTCATACTGATTCTCAGTCATATCTTCTTTTTCACTTACATTTTTTCTGTAAAAGTCCTCAAAGAGGTCTTAATGCATCTTTAACAGCATGTTATGCGACTTGACTTCATCTCAGATTATCAGTCTTTTAGGACAGGAAACAATCCCCTTTGTGATTTGGAATTTCTGGATGGTACCTTAATATAAACAACAACCTTGTGAAGTTCACCCATCTCAACCTGAATTTTTGCCAAGAGAAATCAATTGGGTTTTTTCCAATCAAGATTCCTTCGACTTCACCGGAAGTATCATAAGGAATTTGCAATTTGGCAGGGTTCAACCTCTCTGATTTCCTAGTCTGGATTTCAGTCTTCTGTACATACTCAACTATCTTTTCCTGTACCCAGTCTCTTTGAGTGATTGGATATTGCTCATTAAAACGTTATATGGCAGGGAAGAAAACATAGACCCAGAGACGTGGCAGAGGGAGAATGAATACAACAAAGGACTAATCTGAATTAAAGAAGGGTATACAGATTTACAGGGCACCTTGATGCAAACCTGAGGCTTTCTTTACATAGTAGGTAGGAAATTGGAGATAAACAGATATTTAAACTTCTTTTGAAACTTTGGTAAGCTGTACAGTCTCCTTAAACTCTGAGGAAAAAAATAATGTCTTGAATTCCTGGCCCTTCTTATTCTTTTCCCAGTATCAACTCAAAGTTGTAGTCATGCTTTCAGTTCAGATCAGGTTTCAGGACTTAAAAAAAAAAAAGACAAAACTCAAAAAAACCCGTAACACTTTCCCTTTGTTGCCCAGTTTAATATTAAATTCAGATACTAAACCTTCATTTATAACAGACTGTACTTCTTCAGCATAGGAGACGGTTAACTTGAAAAGCCTTACTGAAAGATTGCCTGGCCCTGTCCTTACATATTTATGTGTGCACTTATTATATAGTTAAAAGGCATAAACAAGGACATGCTGTGTGCATGAGTTTCTGGAATCTCTTGTTTTCCTTCCGTAGTACACAAACAAGTCATTTAGGTGAACAAAGTCTGAAAGTGAATCATAAACTTGTATTGTTGTTGTTGTTGTTTTTCTAAGAGAACTTTCTCTGGTGGCTGCAAGAACAGAGATACCCTGTGTCAGGCCAAAGCACTGGCTCAGCCCCTAGAATTCAATGGTATTGCAGAGCTAATTTTTGTGGGCAGGCTGACAAAATTTTCTAGTAGCTCTGTGCCAAGAATAATGACCTTATGGCTTGGAGTATAGCAGAAAGCTGCATTAGACTCTTTTTTTGAGGGGCATAAGTAAACAGCTTTGTTTATCACTACATTAAAAAATTTGATATCAGCAAACACCTACACTCTACCTGAAAGCCATACCAATGAAACTTCGGGTAAACCAGTGGTTTGTCTTAACACAAATGAACTATTATGTTTCAAAAAATAATTTGTAAAAAAAAAAAAAAAAAGGAGTTTTGGTCATATTTCAATGATTAGATTGACACAGACCAAGTCCTTGAGAACTTTGTACTTTTCAGAGACAGTGCTTAGACAACTTGAGTTGACACTCATCCCTACATGTTTACATCTGTATTACACCCCTCAGCTCACCAGCCTGGGTGTGTGCCTCAGCCATGTTGTAAAGGACACCAAAGGAAAGAAAAGCCAGGCCTATGAGTCAAACAAGCACTGCGGCATGCCCCACCTGGTAAGTCTAGACACAGCCCATGTGCCTAATAGTGCTAAGATGAAACTAGCAGATAAAAGCAGCCCTGTAATTGGAGCTGTTTTCATTTGGAATCAAACTTTGATTTGATGTGTAAAATATATTCTTCAAATAAGATTTCCTCTGTGAGTCTGTTGAGTCATAGATACCTAAAATCAATTCACCTTTCTGCCACAGAATTTCTGTGTGGCCTTGGGCAAATCACTTAATCTCTCTGTCCTTATCTACAATTACCAACTGTTAAGCTGCCTTCTTGCTCAGCATTTTTAAAAATGAGAATAAATAGGGAGTGGAAAAAAAAAAAAGACAGCTTCAAACAGATAGAGAGGACAGGAAGATGAAGAAGGGAAGCAAATGGAAGAGACAAAGGCATGTGTGGGATATAGGAAGTGGACAAGGATGAAAACATACAGTAGGAAGAAGTGGACAGGCAGAGAGCCTCAGAGGAGGCTAGCTCATACTGAGCAGATGTGGTTCTGCAAGTCATTTGAGAAGGAGAGTGGCAGATGCACTAGCTAACATCTGCTTGGAATGAACTGCATGTGTGTGAGGGGGAATGTGGGAGAGGGGGAGGATGGCCAGCACTGCCTAAGAAAAACAGCTCTCAAGTGATCAAAGGGTGTCAGTTTTCTCAGAGTACAATGACCCTTTGATCTGTGACTCTTCCCATAGGTAACTACTTCTATGGAGGATTGAGGGGTTAAAAGCGAATAAAGTGACAGACAGCACAGGAGTGTCCTAAGGCTTCAGTGTTTTCAGACTAGTCTGGAAAATCTAGATACAAATCTCTCATGTAAATTAATAGCAAAAGAAGGAATTTTGCCAAGGTAACCCAGAGACAAAAAAAAACAGTTGAGACTGAATGTGTATAAAAGCAGTGCCTAAGTAACTTCTGATATTCAAAACTCCGGTTTTGAAAGTGAGTGTTACTAATTGTGTAAGTTAAAAATCATGAGTCACTCTTGCAAAAGTAATAAGGAAGATTAAATATCTTAAGATTTAAACAAATGAATGCCTTAGTCTTTGCATTTCCTTCGGTTTTTGTTAAGTCCTGAGAAGTAACATGGTTCCAGTTTCACAATTTTTCTGTAATCATGATTTCTAGGAAGTCACTTATTTAAAATGAAAGGTGAGATTCTTATGCATTCCTATAATTCTCCATTCCAGCAGCTGGGACTTTGGGAAAAAATGTCATTTACTGTGAACCTTGCAATAAAATATCCTGGGAGTTAGCCTCCTTGGAAAATTCCACCCAAAATCCATCACCCTTCTGTAAGTGGCCCCAACCTAGATTCCCTACATGTTGTGAAAACTGTGATGAAACCATGCCCCTAAAAAAGCAAGAAAAAGTTCTTTCCATGTGGCTTCCTAAGCTGAATTGTTTATGGTCATAAAAATCCCGTAATAGTCAATAGGAGAGTTAGAAAGTACACTAGACTACTTGGTTATGTAAGAATCTTACTCAAATGATTCAAACATGGATCCTCACCCATATTTAAGCACAAGAATCACTTTAGCCTTTCAAATGGTCTGAAAGTCAAAATACCAGATTTTTTAATGAGATTTCCAGAACTTAGCTACATCCCCAGAGCACCATTGGTTGGACTGTAACTCCATTGTACAAATTAAGTAACAGCAATAAAACCTGGAACTGTTGAGAAGAAACCAGTCTCTATTAGCTTGTAAAGGCTTGATTTAAGGTAAATAGAAATAAACATACATTTAAACAAAAGTCACTGTCATAAGACATGCTGTCTAGGTATGGGAAGCACTAATAAACAACCTTTCCTGGAATGTCATACTCTTCTGAGGATGCTGATCACAATCCAGAAGCCAGCTTCCACTTTCAAACAAGCAGTTCCTTGCCTCAAATCTCATTGCTTTCCATTGCCGTTGAGTGTGTGAACATTAGAGTTCTTGGTACAAAGAATTATGCTAGTGCCTGGTCCCTGAGATTGTCTCTTGCCCTTGAGAACATAACCTTTTAGAAGTCTTCTGCTGCTTGGCAGTCCTCTGAATTTCTCACATTGTAAAAAGGAGCATTTGAGTTAGAACTCGGGAAAATGGCATTGACTAATGTGCAAAATCCCACAGACATGAATTCTCTAGACTTCCATAAGTCAGGCACTATCCCTCCTTCCCTGGGGTCATGAAGCCTCTGGCGAATTCACAAAGGGCATCCCTTTTGAGGGAATATACAGAAAAGGTTAATAGAATTGCAAGAGCAGCATTTTTTTTTTCTCCTCCAACTCCCACAAAACTAAGGAAATGGCGAACAGAAGGACTCAGAAAAAGAGTTAATCAATCATATTCAAACTTAAGTGGATTCAGGAAACATTCAGTTATTTCATTGGTAGAATTTACCAACTTGACAGCTCTATGGAATTTAATTTCCTATTTATCTGAAGACAAACTAATACTCTGGAGAAGTCAGTCAAATTTTCAGTGCTTCTATCTTACCATGCATCAACCTTGACTTGCAAATATCATCACTAGAAGATAGGAAAGAGGATGTGAGTTACCATATTCAAGAAGTCCTTAATCTAAAAAGTCCAGACATTGGCAACAACAAACAGAAGCAGTTTTTACTGGTTAAAGTGCTGGCTTTTTTTCCTGTGCTTATTTCTGGTTCCTGTACACCAGAGATGCCTACAACAATAGAAAAACAATTGACACCATTTGTTCTGCAAGTCAATGAGAGGCTAAGTGTAGACACAGCTTTGGTACCAAGGCAATCAGAAGCTGTTCTGAAGGAGAGAAGCCCGACTAGCAAACAAATCAAGTGATTTTAGAGCATGTCTGTAACATGAGAATGTTCATGGGGGACCACAGGCCCCTTACTTCCCTTCTCCTGGGAAAGGCACATTTGGGATAGCACATATAAAATAGTTTGAGGTGGTAGGGAACTTGGTTGGACCATCTGGTAAGTTGCACCTGGTATTATATCCCAAACCACCATATGCAGAAGCTAATGAATATCTGTAATATGGTCAAAATTTTTAAAGGCGTTCCTTGTTCACAGCCAAAACATTGAACAAATGCTAATAGTAAACGATAGAATGGAAATGCCATTAACTGCATTAATGTTGTTTTACTGTCCTCAGCTTTTCCAAAGTTTAGGGCGTAGTATGTGTCTGAAGGATTCTGGTTCCATCTGAGAGGTACGTGATGCTTGCAAGTGCTTCTGGAGAATGGGCCACTTTTTACATTTCGTAACTGAAATAACTGAAGTAATTTTAATTGTTCAGGGTGTGTGGCCCGGTGTCATGGTTTCAGCCCAGCCGGTAACAAAGCACCACGCAGCAGCTCCCTCACTCACTCACTTCCCCCCCACCCCAGCCAGTGGGATGAAGAGAAAATATAAAGGCAGGCTCGTGGGTCAAGACAAGGACAGGGAGGGATCACTCCCCACTTACGGGCACGGGCAAAAGACAGGCTCAACTTGGGGAAGAAACAAAATCAATTTAACTTACTACAAATCAAATCAAAACAAGGACACTGAGAAGTAAAACCAGAGCTTAGAACACCTTCCCCCCCACCCCTCCCTCCCTCCTTCCCGCCTCAACTCCGCTCCCGGTTTTCTCTCCCTCCTCCCCACAGCGGCGCAGGGGGACGGGGAATGGGGGTTGGGGTCCGCTCATCCCACCTGGTCTCTGCCGCTCCTTCCTCCTCAGGGGGAGAACTCCTCGCTCGTCCCCGGCTCCGGCGTGGGGTCCCTCCCGCGGGAGACAGTCCTTCACGAACTTCTCCAGCGTGAGTCCTTTCCGCGGGTTGCAGTGCCTCACAAACTTCCCTGGCGTGGGTCCTTCCCGCGGGCCGATCTTCAGTCACAGACTGCTCCAGCGCGGGCTTTCCCATGGAGTCACGGCCGGCCATCTTGGGGGACACCTGCTCCCCTCCATGGGCTGGGGGAGGACAGCCACAGGCTGCAGGAGCATCCCCGCCTCCGGCCTCGACCGCTGCTCGGGGGCTTCTCTCACATCCCACTATCCCAGAGTGTAAGCAACCTTCCCCTCTTAAATATGTGATCCCAGAGGCGCTGATTGGGTCGGCCTGGGCCAGAGGCGGGTCCGCCTTAGGGCCCGGGAAGCTTCGAGCAGCTTCTCACAGGAGCCGCCCCTGCGGCCCCCTCCCCTGCTGCCAAAAAACCCCGCCACACAAACCATAACACCTGGTTTCAAGGGTAATCTTCTTTTCATACATAAGCTGAGAGTAGGAAACAGGACATCAACAGATTGGTGCATATGTCGTGTTGTCACGTTTGAACTTCAGGATTTTTTGAGGAAAATTTAGAGGATTTTTTTTTTTCTTTTTTGAAATTTTCTATCTGAATTAAAAAGGAATGCTCTGGGAAGAAGTACTCAGTGGTTTCTGTGTGTATGAAGGGAGCTCTACAAGAGTTTACAAACCTGCCTGACACTTGAGCCATAGGTGGATTACCAAATTAAGCATTCTCCTCCCTGTGTGTTGCCTCTAGGACATGAGGCAGATGGTGTTTTTATGATATGCTTACCAAATTAAACTTCATTCAAAGAAGCGGTACCTTCATTGGATTCCCCATCTTGCACGTTCCTTAGACCGCTAGTTTCACTCTCCAAACTGGGAGATGACTTTAAAATCTATCAGAAGCTAGGTGTTGCCCTCAGGTAGTCCCCTGTGACGAGACATACAGTTCAAATAGTGCCTCTCTTAAGTGTTTTAAGCACACATGTTCTCACCGCTCAGCTGTTGACACGAGTCTGCTGTAAAGATATTTACAATAAAAATATGGCCATGGTTTCTTATCACCCCTTGATTTTGTTTGCTTGTGAATTCCTTGTGGACTAGCTTGCCTCCTGTAACCTTAAATGGTACTTCAATTAAATCCAGTTGTTTTTGTTAGAAAAATCTGCCTGTTACTCTTTCTGTCCTGACCAGTTTTGAACTTTGCTTTAGTTTTTGTCTAGCTCAGTGGATCTCTTAAATATCCTCATTTCAACACTTTGAGGAAAGAGCTTCCTTTCCCAGTTATTTCTCTCTCAGTAGACCACCGTTAAAGATTTAACATCTGTCTTTCAGTTCAGTCTGTAGTGTATGTGCTGAATCTCTGTCAACAAAGTGGAAAGCATGTTAAAGGAGGCAGAATTTCAGAGCTACAACTCCACAACTCTTATTATCAGATCCAGTTCTGAACTCACACTCACATCTCCCTTAGTTGTCATATTTGATTCTTTCCTCTATTTGTGTGGGGATTAGCTGCCAGCTGTGGTCAACTCACCGCAGAGTTTAAAAATAATCATGATCCTGCATGGAGAGAAATCGCCTACTTATTTCTGTGGCAGTTTTGCATTTGCAAACACATAGGGTGCTAGGTTTGTTACAAGCTCCATGCATATATGGAGAGTGATTCTCCATTGCAAGGAATCACCACGTGGGGTCTGATCATACCACGCATGTGTTACATCACCAGTCACAGTGGGTGGGCTTGGGTGTTGGCTGGTGCCTTAAGATGGCTCTGAGCAGAGGGCCAGGATAATATGTGGGCTATAGCAATGACACAAGCTGAACTGACTTGTCATCCCATCCCTTGTTGAAGCAGTAGCTCTTTATGACATGGTGAATCTATTAATTTACAAAGTAGAGAGCTGTGAAGGAGATAGTGTCGCATTTTCAGAAGCTGCTGGCTTTGGCATGTGCACCAGGCCAGCTGAAATCATCGCGCTAAAGGAGAAACTGGGGATTGTGCTCGTAGCTGACAGATGACGTTTCCACAACTAGCGTTAGTGCAAGCTTTGCAGCTGCACTTCTGTCACTGTCCATTTAATATAGACATGTTACTAAATTTAATACCTCTGTGGCAAACCTGCACAAAATCCATAGGCGAGCATGGTTAGAAAATTACTCTGTCTTCATGTCTTCAGGCTGACAAGGACTGTGACTCTTATGTGAATGATGCCGTTGGTAGCCAGAGAGAGGTCACAGCCATGTGCTGCTGCTAAGGAGTCTTTGGATGCTGTGGATATCGTGTGGGAGGTAACAGAAAAATAAGGGAAGAATGCAGATGTCGTGGGTAGGTCTGGTGGAAGTTAGGCCTAAAAGACAGACATTAAAAACAATTCCTAGACTGTAGTTCTTTGGGGCTGCTTCTCATCTATTCATGTGTGGTATTTTCATGTGCATAGTAAGGGAGCACATCACCGGTGTTTGTTGTTTAAGTATAGAAAAGAGAAACATGAAAATACAGAATGCCTTTTTACTGCTCCTTAAACCACACCAACTGGCAACAAACGCACCCATTCCGTTTCTGAGCCTAAGAGAGAAAGCAATATATCACATCAATCAATAAACCCAAATCTGCTGTAACCTTCAATAGATGACAAATAACAGTAGCAGTAATCCTTACTCGATAGACTTGTTGTGAGGTATTATCCATTAGTCTTCATAAAGCACACTGAGATCTTCAAGTTTAAATGTACTACATGCTATGTGTGCAAAACATAAGTTTGAGCATGGCAGAAAAATGACCAATACAGCTGAAGTCCCACATATCTGCAAGCGCTGATCATGTGTTGGTCTGATTTTCATTTAATTTGTATTGGTGTTAATAAAAAATTACTTACATGGAGTCATAGAAGTTACAGTGCTGTGATATATGTGAGATTACAATTAAATGTGATACATTTTTTAATGTTTTAAATTTGTAATACCTATTTCAAGTTACTATAAATCTATAGCTAGTGCTTCTATAGGACATTTACAAATCTAATATAGACATAGGTCTGATCCTTCAACAGAATTACACCAACTGGCATAAGCTGAGGATCTGTCATGAAAGGAAATTGGGTACAGAGTATAATGAGATTGTTCATTGTGATATGGATACAGGCTGTGATGAGATATCATGACTATATTTCATTCTGCTGAGAAAAGACTCAATCTATAAGAAAATTAATCTAGTGGAGTAATTACAACGTGCTTACCTAAACCCCCTCCCCCATCCAAGCACTTTCAGCCTGATTAGGAAAAAAAAAGAGGAAATCCAACTAGGGTGTGTCAGAAACAATTTCAAAAGAGTTTTAAATTTTTTAGAAGGAAATATATATATTCTGCCAATTGCTTATTTAGTTGACAGCAATAAGTCAGCGTACAATTAGCCAAATGAAAACCACACATATTACTTTAAATTTGTGCTATTTTCTTCTTTGTTTCTCTAACCCTCCTCCCTTATCTTGTCTTCCCTCATTCTCCTGTGATGCCCTTTCTCTTTCATGTACAGCCTTTTCTCTTGCCCATTTGTTCCCCCTTCACAACATCCATAGAAAGAGCAAGAGAATATCCTGGAAGAGCATGAGCAGATTAGGGATTTTCTGAATAGAATGACCCTGGGCTTGAATCTCTGCTGTTGAGGCCTACAGAATGTTCCTATTGACTTTGAAAGCAGAAGCATCAGTTCTTGGAAAGGCAGACAGGACCTCTGTTTCCATAACGCTGTGTATTACTCTCTTTTCTGTTTTGAAAAAAAGGGTTTAATTAACACCAGCAACTGGCAAATCTAATGCATTGAAGAGGACAGGAAAGTTAAGCTGAAGATTTGACCACCAAAGCATGCCCCGGTTGAAGAGTGGGTCCAGCAGATGATGCTCTTTTACAAAGTTGAGCATCATTTACTGAGGTCAAACTAAGCATTTTATTTTCAAAGTTGACTACCAAATACTTGGCAAAATACACTGGTTTCATTGACTAGATGTTCCTCTCTAAAACAATTTGTACAGATCTGGGAAATCATTAAGTCTGTTTTCTGCATGTACAAATAATGAACATGTTGTAAGAACACCTGGAAACGAATGTGTAACAGCAATTTAATGAACAGACATCTAAATCCTGGTGTTTTGAAATACAAAATAGGCGTTGGTGACATATTTTGTTTTCTTTCTATCTTCTTCTTCAGATATGAGTTTCAACCTTACCTGATATTTTGTCCCCAGTGTATAATTGAAAAGAGCCCTATCTGAACTTTTGGATTTAAATGACTTTATAAGTAACTGAACAATGCTATTGTTTGGCTCATGCTTCATGCTTGACCTTCACTATGTAGGTGTTGGTGTTCAAAGTAGAGAGCTTTTTCCATGTGAGAGGGACAAAATACATTCCACATAATGTGTTTTCTGTTTCATAGACCAAAACATTTGATTTCTTTCCTATCTTACTGATCATAACAAGACAGTGATTCCATGAGCAAATTCCTGATAAGCCTGTGAAAATATGATTATGTTGATACTTAGTGATGTTTTGGAGTAATCTTGTATAAAACAGTAGGAAAATTTATTGAGTCTTTACCTTCAAAACACATCAAAACTTCGATCTCTAAGTGAGAATGAAAATGTGTGTAACTTCTGGCCTTACACGTTCATCTTTCAGTACTGTTTTGTTTTCCAATAGAATTAGCAGACAGAGTTTACATATCACACTAAATATCTAATTACATGCACATATGTATAATAACTAATTACCTCCCCTTTAATTTCTTTTCCCTAGGGCAACTGAGATAATAATAGCAATTTTTTGGTATATTTTTTCAAGCTTTGTTGAGAGTTGAAAGGCCCTTGGGCTACATGAAAATTAGAGAATTACATTAATTTATTTCTGTCAAATTAAGAACATTTGAAAAGACCCAAGCATGACATTTAAGATCACCCTCACTGTATCTTTATTTTAATAAATGAGGTCTTAGTTTTTCCTCCTTCATGAAATACATTAAAAAAGTTTATACTAGTGTCATATATCTCCTGGGATACAGCTGTGAAAGCTTATGATTCTCAGCTGAATTTTTGTTGTAATAGGGATAAGACCTTCCTTACTGGTAGGTGAAGACAGGACAGCAATCACATTCAGTTTCTTTATGGAAGGAAGCGGTTGGCCCATTGCTCTCTGTTTCCAGAAGGAAAAGGGAAATTGCTGGTTTGGAAGGGCCTTTGGAAGAAAAGCCAACATGGCAAGTCAGGGGGTCTGCAAAAGTGCCTCTGCTATCTTACTGTGATCTGTGTGATTTCTTGTACAGATGCAGTGATTGGCATGTGCAGAGCTTAAAAAACCCAAACTGTTTCTTCCTCTCTGCAGTCTGGTTCATCTTATTACATGCAAGATGCAAGATAGGGTCTAAAGCCTAAAACCAAGCAGGTCTTTCATTAAGACCTCAGCATTTTGTCTGGAATTACAACTGTAGGGTTTTGATAGAGGTGTCTAGTTCAAACCACGCATCTCCTATGTGTTCTTCCTTGTGGGAAGACAAGGTCCTTTCTGGTGTCCTGAGTAAATTTATACTCCTTAGAAACTGATTAATTGTACCTCAAAATTTTAGTGGAGTTTTCCAGATGAAAATGAATACAACAAATTCATTTTGCCCATAACTTTTGTCTTGTTTCCAGCGCAGCTGTAGCCGGTGGTGCCATTGTTCTGGAGCTGGGATAAAGAGCGTGCTCGAGGCAATGTGATCCTGATTGTGTGTGCTGTTGCTTCAGCCAGGTAACTGTGGTCTGAACTCGTTCCTGCTCTTTTAAGTCACTGGTCTACTAGCTGGGCACAGGGAACAACACCACACGCAGTTCTGAAAAACACAAGTCCATGGCTTTCACCTTCGTGACATCCAGGTTTATGGAGGGAGAAGAACAAGCCATACATGAAAAATAGTTTCTTGTGTTAATAGCTTACCATCTGGGAGTACTGATGAGTCCTGTTCCACTTGTGAGAATGATATGTTGCAATATTACGTGGACAAGCTCATACTTGTAAGACTTATAAAGTCAGGATCAATTCTGTCTTCCAGGGAAGTGGGTAGCAAAACTTCTAGTGACTTCCATGAGCATAGGCTTGTGGCCCATGTGCTTTTTTTTCAACTCAGTTCGTCATGTTCAAACACATATTACAATAATCTAATTGCAGTGTAATTCCTTCCAACCACCAAGTGTTACTTTAATAGCATAGCTCATATTTGCTGTATGCTACAAGGCCTTAGTTTCCTTTAGATCTGTGACTTTCAAAGTAACAAGGCTATTGTTTTGGTGTGCCGCTACATCTACCATGAGAGAAATGGCCCTTTGTTTTTCTGGCCAAATGGCAATGCTTTGCCAGACCAACTATTTAAAAGAAAAATTGTAAGGTGGTAGAAGAGCTGCTGGCATATATTCTTGTTGAAGGAAAATTAATCTCCCCATTCTGATCTGGGAGACACTGGCTTAACAAACAGCTTGAAATAGTGAAAGTCCATTCAGTGCTGATCCTAGCAGATGAAAACAATAAAAATATTGAAAATAAACCAAGCACTCAATCTCTAGAAATAACCTTTTGTGTTCAAAGATAAAAGCTTAAGGAACTGGCTAGTTGCCAAGCAAAAAAACAGAACTGCAGCTGAAAATGTATATACTTCTTTCAAGCTCTGTAGTCAGGGTCATACCATTAATTATAGATGACAGCATGAGGTTTAAAAACAAATGGTTTCAACCTCACCTTTAGGCTGAAATGAAGCAAATGTTTTATTCTCAGCGAGCACTACTCTGGTATCTGGTTCTAGAAGGGTTAAAATAATCAAAAACTGAAAGCAGGTGGCCTTTCAGGGCAAAGGTAGTTCTTGACACTTTAGTAGCAGCAGAAATAGTCTTCATGCTTAATGATACCTTATTGGCATCATCATTTCTGTTGTTATTGGCTCTTTATTTAATAGTAAGCAGGAAGTATAGTAGTGCTTTCTGAAAAATTAAATACGATACAGATTCTGAACGTGTTTCTTCTGTACCCTATTTCCTTATGTAGCTATTTACATTTAAATTACAAATAGCAGACTAAATAAAAAGATCTGACTTTTTGGTGTTATATACATTCTTTTTCTAAACCTAGGAGTCTGACTCAATTGCCTAAACATAGGACATAGTGCCCTTTGCTCTGAGCTATCTGCATGGGCCTGGAAGATACAGGGCCTATGGAAGTCCCATCTCAATCTGATCTGACAGACCACACAGGAGGCTAGGCAGGACTACCTTGGATATCTCAAGTGCCACTACATGCTTGTGTTTAGACCACCAAAACAAGCTCTAGCAGTCTACACAAGGTACAAAGAGGTGCAAAATCAGGTCCACTGTGGGTACTCTCTGAAAACTATGTAGATTTACTTGCAAATGTAATTCAGACTCTATTCTCAAAATTGACAGCACAAAGAGATTTATGTCTTAAAGAGATTCTTTGAAGTAACAATTTTGAACAAACTGTCATGAAACAGTTGCGTTAGAGAAATACCTGGCTCTCATTCACTATAGGCCATTGCTTTCTCATAGTATTAATTCTTCCAAAGTATGAATTCAGCATTAGGAGTGGATATATTCTATACTTCTCGCCCTCAGTCCTGTGGAATTGTTCCTGAGGTACACAGTATAACAGCTAGGGGAAATTACCCAAAAAGAAGATAGTAAAACCCTTTAGAGAGTTCCATAATTCTTCTCTCTTACTCTCATGATCCACTTCTTTTTGGAACTTTTTTTTTTTTTTTAATATCCCTAAACAATCAGCGTTCATGAGTAAACTGTCTGCATTCTCCACTTTGTCACCAGGTATGCTGAGTAATTGCAGCATCTCCGTTCACTATTGAGACATGAATTCTCCATGTGGAAACTTGCAGCCCTAGATGCTAATCAAGAGCCTGTTCAGGTGAGCATGTGCAGCATTATTAAAAAGGCTCTAAAGTTTACAAGTCCTCAGGGAATTCTTGATGGCTTTGCATGACTAGTGTTTCTCACTGTGTGAAAGGAAATGCAAGGACTTAATTTTTGCTTTCCATGGAGTGCAGAAAAAAGGATTTCTTCCCCATTGTTCTGTAAGACCAGATACCTTAGTAGACTTATCAACATGAAGACAGGATGCACAGGAAAACTTCCTAATAGTAGGATAGTGGACTTTCTAGGAATCCAGTGAGAACAGGACTATTTGCCTTGTGTGGTTAAAGATGTGAACATAACTGACATCATCATTCTTTTCATTCTTTATCTTGGAACCCCTCTTTACCATCTACAACTGTAGGTGAAGGACTTGTTACTGAGGTTGTTTTTCTTAGGAAAGAATTGCTTCCATCTGCAGTCTAGGCAGAGGTGGCATGAGACTGGAGTGTACCTTTGAGAAATTCAGAAGTAGATGGCAGACATTAGCCTTGAGATAGCTGAATAACACCAGCTTCAAATGATTACTGTTTGTTTTCTACACAACAGCTGTGAGAATAAGGGAAGGAAAGGCTGCCAAAGATTTGCAAGCAGGGAAATAGAAGATATCAAGACATCCTGAGCACTGTTTTCGTTGCCAGGACACAGCACAAAGAACATCTTTTTCACCTGCTTTAAGGAAGGGTGGGAATTTGGGGGTTTTTGCTGAGCTCTGAGGATATTTTTGGCTGGAGAAGGGGGTATCAGTCTGTAGGAGGCATTGTACATGGTCTGTGGGCTCTCACGAATTCTAAATGTTGTAGAGCTTTAGACTGAAAGGCACAGACAATTTCAGCACCTGGGACTGCAGGACTGAATGGTTTGTCTGCCATTGGGTGGGTATTTGCTGTGCGTGGTTTGTGGATACCACAGCAGGGCTTTAGTTGATAGGCAAAAATCAAAGTGCTCTGTAATTTCGCAAAACATGACTTTATTGTCCTTAAAGTGCAATCAGTACAAACAGTGCCAAAACTGCAAACACTGAGAACGTTTAGAACACTGAGAACTGCAAACAATAGGAGTTTAAATTAAAGGATGAGGGAGAGTTAACTCAATAGCTTGTAGCCAAGAAATGGTTCAGAGCTGCAGCGAACAAACATATTTCCTCCTGTTAGGCTACTTGAAAACCAGGATGGTAAAACACAGTATCAGCACTGAGGTCTGGAGGGTCCTAAGTGCTGTCCCAAGGGTCTTATTGGAAAACATTTTGCTCTAACCAGGTGATTTCTCCAACGTGTATAAGACAGAGCTGGTGAATCTTGTGTTTGCTGAAGCAAATGTAAAATGCTATTGGAGGAAGCAGGAAAGGAGTGACAAATCCAAGACAGCACTTGCTGTCTATTTTTTTTCTTCATGTGCTGGCAGTTCATTTTCATATTTCTTTTTATTTGCCCTATCTTTCATTGAAAATCTCTTTCTGTTAATTCTTGGGTTGGGAAGTTTTTTACCCCTGAGTTACCCAGTCATGTTTTGCAGAAGTCTTTACAAATTCCACAAATGTTTCCTTTTCTATTTTTAATTTAACTCTCATGTTACAGGTATTAGACAAAGGCTGACTCTGGTGTTTTGGTTGAACTGAACATTTTAAGTAAAGGTCCTGTAAGACAGGAAAATCAACAGAAATTTATTCTTATTTGGACTGTTTTCGTGTTAGCAAACATAAGATCTTCATTTGAGAGTTCAGGCATGTCTTCAGGGTCTCCTAGTCTTGGAAGACCCTGAAGATGGTAGGGTCTTACCCACCAGTCATTCATCTTGTATTCCTTACGTCTTCACACTGCAATCTGAGTTTGCTACCAGAATATCAGAGTTACTAGTCATTTGCTGCTGCATCTCATTTCTTCCAGCGGGGTCTGAGACCTTGTGACCACGTGTCTATAAAATAGTGTCCTCCTTAAAGAGGTGAAGCTGTAGAGGGAGTCCTGATGATACCAGGCAATAGACTTCCTCAGGGAGTCCTGATGTTTGAGAGTAACCTCTGTGACAATATAGCAAGCTAATGCCTAAAATCAATCCAGCAAGGTGTGTGCTGTTGCTATTAATTAAAATAATCTGGAAGAATGCAGCCACCTTTTTGTGAATCAGAGAGGAGACAGCAGTAGCTCTGTTTGCAATACTGAAGTCCTACCAGATAACATTTTATGTCTCATTCCCTTCTGTGTCAACTATTCTCAGCCTGGAGTTCATGGACTCAATAACGCTGCTTGGTAATTAGTTTTAGGCAGTGTGCCTCTGTGTGTGTGTGTACGTCTATATGGGGGGTGCGTAATTGCAATGTTTGTGCCTTGCAAATTGCACTGGGCAATATGTTGCCTAACTTCTACTTTACATATTCCTGCAATACATTTTTTGGAGAATGTGAAAATCATATTGACATAGGTTTTACCGATAATAAAAAAGAACCTAGCTAAGATTTATGGTAAACGTAAACAGATTGGCTAAGATTTTACTGAAATATGCATTGATGAGATTATTACTGAAAAGAAAATACTGTTCTAAGATCCATCCTGGTAGCAAGCTCACACTGACTTTCTGAATTAATTCCCTTGGTGAACAAACCACAGTGTGTATTTTGTACATGGTACAGAGTAAGACATTCTCAGCTCACAAATGTCCTCTTCTGATAAGGGTTTAGAAAATTCTGCAATGAGGACATGAAAAAATGGGATGGCTCCAGGCAGGGAGGGACACTTGGAATTAGGGAAAGAAGGGTAAGGAACAGAATGGCAGGGCTGAGAACTCAGCAACGTACAACATGCATATTTTGCAATCGTGCTGAAATACTCCAAATAGACAGCTACGATTATTATGCAGAGAGTGTGACTTACTCTTGAAAAAGCAGAGTGAATCTCAGAGGAATCCACATGAAAGAACATCTATTAGGCTCATGCACACAGGAGGAAGAACCCATCTATATCCCCTCTTATATCAAATGGCAATGTGCAGTCAAGTCTCAACTGTTGAACAAATAAAGTGTTAGAGCAGATTATCACAAGGGACAATGAATATGCCGGAAACAATTTGGGGAAATGCCTTAATGAACCACCAAAGCATGTGGAAGAATGAGGAAAATAAAATGAAACCAAAGAATCCAAGTGAGAGCTAACAGGGACTGTGCCTGTACTGAGGGACCTGGGAAAGAGTCCCAGCTCCGAGGTCACTTTGGCTGCATCCCAAATTCCTGTCAGGGTAAGATTTGAGTGCATGTCAGTCCCCTCCAGTGCTCTGGCTTCCATGTGAGGGAAGCCCTGGCATCAGGCAGCGAAGGAGACATGAAGCACAGTCAGAAGGAAAAGGAGAACTGAGGTGTGGGGCCCACCTGCTCTGCAGCCTTGATCCAATTCAACAGCATTTCAGAAAAATGCTGCTAACTTTCTGCAAATGGATTCACTTTATGAAAACCTCAATCTCTCTGTCAGCTGGAGTTTTTAACAGAGTTATTAATAGCAAGTTATCAATAAAGGAGTGTTCTACTGCTGGCTGGCTTGATTACAACATTTCCGTTGTATGCTAATGACATTTATTACAGATATGTGATTTTTATGTATCGATTAGGCTTGTAAGTATAACCCATTGACAATGGTCTTGACAAATAACGTGAAGTAAATATGGACACCTTATAGTTTTGAGAAAATCCTTAAATTATGATTGACCAGGGTAATACACTTAAAAAACGGCCAAAATGATGTCAACGTAGAACACAGGATATATAATCCCACAGAAGTGTTTAAGTTTAATGGATAGAATTGGGTGTTCTAACATCTCTTGCATTTACTCCTATCAATTTTTGGCTCCAAACATTTTCTTTGTCTTTCTCAAGATTTCAAAATAATCATGCAAAATTGGTCTGTCCAGAAATATTTGGCCTGATTCTTCATTTACATCAGAGTTTTGGTCCTGGATGGTACCTGTCAAATTACTTGTGACACATTCCTATTCTAAGCGGCATTTCACATAGGAAACTCAAGTAGAGTATATCTGAGCCCTGTACAAAGAAAAGCATCTAACTTCCTTCCTGATTCCAGCTGGGACTGTAGCATTACACCAGTTCTGTTAAAGATTAGAGTGCCAGGCTTTAAATAAGTGATTCAAGAATAATGGTTGCATACTTCAGTAAAGTTACCTGATATGGAGGCATGGTTCTCTCTATTTGCTGGTAAAAACAAATAGTACATTGAGTTTCTGTTCTACATATTGCAAGAAATACAATTTCTGTAGAGATGGTTATTATTTAAGTTCTGATTTTGAATAGAGAATCGAGAGTCAGTGAAAACTAGATTTCTGTAGACAGATCTTTTGTGCTGCAGCAGTTTTTTTACAGCAAAAAGAACACCATGAAGCAAAACTCACTGCAGTCACTGGCAACTAAGATTAACAGCTCAGGTGTCGATTGCACTGCTGACACATTTTCACTTGGAGCTTGGCTGAATGCCCCAGCTCTTTTCACAAAACCCTCTTGAACAGTAACATTCAGATTGTAACAGCTTTCACCTTCCATCCATCTGGTTGAGATGATGAATAAGCAACTAGGAAGGTGAAAGCCCCCAAAACTTTAAGAACCACTTTTGATCCTCTAAGCTGTTTGGCCCACTAAGGGCCTCTTGCTGGGTGAGTGAGGACATACCCGGTAGGTGCAGCCCCCTCACCATTTTACAAACAGAGATGCATTTTCTCATGCGATCACTTTGCCATCCAACCGCTGCATCTCTGCTGTAAGCGAGCCTGTTTCCAGACACACCAGATGGGAATAATGCTGGAGAACACTCAAAAGGAGCCGTGCATTGAATAAAATGGGGAAGTGCTTCCACGGGCATACTCTAGACAGTCCTATGTGAATATCATGCAGCTGTGCAAGTTGCTGGCAGATTAAGATACTGGGTGTTGAAACTCATGACAAAAAATAAAATCCTTAGGCTGAGGCACGGCACACTGTATTTGGCAAATCTTAACCACTTGTAGTTTAGTCATTCAGCTTCTTTCTCCCACCTCCTCCCTGTGAATATTCATATGTAGTCTTAGGCTTGCTTACTGCCTTTTCACGTTCTTCATGGTGGGTGCTGTGACTCACGTTGCCTGCCTCAGACTACTTTCTCCTTGTTCCCCCACAGCTCCTCACATAACCTCCCACACGCCAAACTTACCTCCCTCCATTCATTTCCTATAGACTTCTGCGAGGAGTTGCTAGGCTTTTTCTTTTGCAGAAGATGCAACACCCCACAGAACTGTCAAAACTTGCTGTCCTCATTCCCTGCTGAGCCATCTGCAATGGGGAGCTCCTCCCCTACTCACCTGAGTCATCCTCTGCTACGACAGAGCCGTCTCTGACCTCACTTCTCTCTCCGTAACAACACCTACGACACCTACATACAGAAGCTGACGCAGCGCTCCTGACTCCTTCCTGAGACACAATCATCCATCCATACAGTGCTTCATCCCTTCTGAGTTAATTTTGTCATTCAGTGTTGCTGGTGCTGCTTATCCGGAGAAGAAAGCCCTCTTTCTCAAGCAGGGCTCTTGCTCCTTGCTCAATCTCCATGTTTACAGGAGGTTTGTTATCGGCTGGGGTGTGATAGGTGCTCAGAGTGATGCTGAACTCCTGACCGTGAGCAGAATTCAGATGCAGTCAGAGCATCTGCTACTAGATCCTTTTCAGACAGCATCAACATGTGCCAATAGCAATCCGGTTACTGATCAGTGGATTATAAAATGGCCCTAACCGTGTGATCTGTGCTGAAGTTTAGCATAGGAGAGCACAGGTTAAAAAAAGCCACCTTGCCTTAAAAAAATGAATGTGGTTATAAAAATATTCCGTCAGTCAGTGCAGGTTTGTGAGTCCTTTCTAGAATATATAAAAGGCTGAGCTCAGAGTTCTGTGAATCAAAAGTAACTTGCTGAAGAAAACCGAGCTATTCCAATGTCAGTGAGGTCAGAAATAACCACCGGTCACTGCCTTAAAGAGAAGTGATCCAAGCTCATACAAAAAGAGACAAGCAGTTAGAAGATGAGACCAGGAGAAAGCAATGAAAAGGTGGGGCTGATTCAGTGGATTTAGCACAAACTATTGTGGCTATTCCATCTTTGAAAATATTTTAAAAATAAGATGGGGTTTTTGCTATACTGATTTCAGGAACTTAGACACCTTTAATTTAGTTAATAGTTTATGTATGGAACAGTCTCAATAGCTCAGCACTGGAATGGTCCTCGTGTATATCAGATGCTTACTTTACATTTTATTACACTAGGTAAAGTCACTCTTGCTCTCAAAGAAAAAAAAATGAAGCTCATTTTTTTCAGAAATGCTAACTGAAAATACTCACATTTCTGTGAGGTCTAGTTTATTATACCAGTGCAAAAGACGCCAGTTGGTAAAATGGTAAACTTGCACCCTTGGTTTTTATGCTACACTTACATGTGCATGTAGCTAATTGTATTTATACTATGAGTCAATGCATGAGCATTTTGGAGAGAGTAATGACATACTAAGTTTGCAGACGACACCAAGTTGGGCAGGAGTGTTGATCTACTGGAGGGTAGGAAGGCTCTACAGAGGGATCTGGACAGGCTGGATCAATGGGCCGAGGCCAATTGTATGAGGTTCAACAAGGCTCAGTGCCAGGTCCTGCACTTGGGTCACAACAACCCCAGGCAACGCTACAGGCTTGGGGAAGAGTGGCTGGAAAGCTGCCTGGCAGAAAAGGACCTGGGGGTGCTGGTTGACAGCCGGCTGAATATGAGCTGGCAATGTGCCCAGGTGGCCAAGAAGGCCAACGGCATCCTGGCTTGTGTCAGAAATCGTGTGGCCAGCAGGACTAGGGAAGGGATCGTCCCTCTGTACTCGGCACTGGTGAGGCTGCACCTCAAATACTGTCTTCAGTTTTGGGCTCCTCACTACAAGAAAGACATTGAGGTGCTGGAGCGTGTCCAGAGAAGAGCAACAGAGCTGCTGAAGGGCCTAGAGAACAAGTCTTACAAGCAGCGGCTGAGGGAACTGGGGTTGTTTAGCCTGGAGAAAAGGAGGCTGAGGGGAGACCTTATCGCTCTCTACAACTACCTGAAAGGAGGCTGTAGCGAGGTGGGGGTCGGTCTCTTCTTCCAAATAACAAGTGACAGGACAAGAGGAAATGGCCTCAAGTTGCACCAGGGGAGGTTTAGATTGGATATTAGGAAAAATTTCTTCACCGAAAGGGTTGTCAAGCATTGGAACAGGCTGCCCAGGGAAGTGGTGGAGTCACCATCCCTGGAGGTATTTAAAAGACGTGTAGACATGGCACTTAGGGACATGGTTTAGTAGTGGACTTGGCAGTGTTGGGTTAATGGCTGGACTTGATGATCTTAAAGGTCTTTTCCAAGCTAAACAATTCTATGATTCTATGATTCTATTCTAAATATTTTTTAAAGCATGTATTCCTGAAGCAATTTTATTCTGGTTAATTCCAAGCTCTATTGTACAGTACCTCTTCCTGGGAACAGGCTACTAAAAGCATACATATTCCATAACTCCTACACTTCATACTATAAAAAGCTACAGAACAGCATCCATGTGATGCTATCCATAGGGATACTACAAGTGCTTGCTGAAATCTTATATCCTATTTTTATTTTGAAATCTCCAGTAGGAAAGATTTGTACATTTTATTTTCTACATTTTGGTACAACTTCAGTTGACCTTGCACTAACAAAAAATGCACCTCTTGTCCACAAGAGAGAAAACAGAAAGAGCCGGTTACATAATAAGGCCATATTTCTTTTGATTAAGTCGGTAGACTTTTATCGTCTGTCTCATCCGAGACAGGTGCCTCTTTCTGCTGCATGATTAGAGAGCTATGCTCTGAATCAGGGGTTTCTGCTAGATGCCTATGGTTACCCATGGAGCTTTGGGAATTTCAGAGTACAAATTGGAAAAAAAAAAAGTGCTTTGAACAGGTAACTGCTTAAAGTGAACACTACACTTCCCTCAGAAGTTAAAAAGCACGTTAATGTGAAAAGGCATGGAAAATACATAAATCCTTTAGCTGTCAGGACAACCAGTGATAGAGGTTAGGATCAGGTAAAGTAGGACTCAGAAAAATTTATCACATGAACAAGATATAAATTGCTGAAGCAGTCTAATTACTGGAGAAATGTTTGCAAAGCTACTAACTTCTCTAAGAGTTGCAAAAGGAGCTATTCCAGTCCTCTGAGTCCATTTACAGTCAAAATCAATTACTTAACTGTGTATTCTCTTAAAAGGTTGGCTATATTCCATGTTTCAGGTAAATTCGTGCTTTATTGTAGCTGTGTGGCAAAGTCTACAAACACCAAATCAGCTTATATGGATGTTCTCAAGTAGTAGTATTTTTTTCTCCACAACAACTTTATTTTAAACACTTAGTAAAATTTTTATGTGTGAAAAAGAAAAGTTCAAGCAGTGCCTCTCCCATGGATTGTATAAACCCAGTCAAGTCAAAATGTTCTTATGTGATCACATTATGTGTTTTTTCTTTATAAGCTGACACAGTCAAGGGTGTGTATGATGGCTGTTTGAGCTGTTTGTTAAGTTCACCGAATGTTCATCTGTTTAGGGATGGTTGATGCTATTGGCTTGCCAGTAAGCTATTATATGCATATATCTGAATGCCATTTATGGGAAGATGAACAGCGTAAAATATGAATTGTGTTTTTACACAGAAAATACTTAGTTTATTCCTATTCAGATATAGCCATTCCCCAGAACAAAAATCCTCTATCTAGCTCCTGCCACTACCATCCTACAGACTGAACTAATGCAGTCAGGAGAGTAAAGGAGAACTCCTGTGCCAATTAGCTTGTGCTTTAAAAGCAAAATGATTCACTCCAATTTATCACACGAATGGATGCATTGGGGGTCCAAAAAGATTCTTATAAAGTCAATAGCTTTTCAGGCTAGAAAAAGATTTTAGGGAAAGATCCAATAAAGGTTTAAAGATCTTTCAAGTTTTGGTGTAAAAGAAGTGTTGTCTAAGCCCTGGAGAACATTTCAGGGAGAATTTGTGGAGACCTGGGGAGCTAAGGGCAGCCTGTGCTTGAAAGCTCTGTAAGCACCTCCCAGTAGCTCAGAAATGAGTTTTGAATCTTGCCCCTCCGATGCTCTCTACCTGTGTTTCTGAGATCAGAGGAGCCCATCCATAGTTTCTTTCAAAATTCAAGCTCAAGTCTTCCTCTTCTCTCAGAACACATCTGATGAGGCAGCAGTGACAGAAAAAATGGGTACCTTGATAACTGTGGGGATCAAGCAGAAAGTGCAAGAGAAAGTATCTGCCAGGGCTGTGTAGGGAGAAGGTCTGATGCGCATACAGTTCTAGCAGGCCTGCTCCAAGACGTCTGCTGAGTCTACGTCCTCAAGGGAGATGAGTGAAGTTGTAGCACTGCAGCCCCTGGCTCCAGCCGGGGCTCCCAAGGTCTTGGCAGTGGTTTTAAATCCCAGTCAGTCTTACTTCTGGAGCCTAAGCTGCTGTCTTTGTTGTTGAAAAACAGAGTAAATTAGCTTGTTCAAAGCCCGATGGTACCGCGAGAAGATGTATGTAGGTACGCAAGCTAGTTTGTTGGAGCTAGCTGAGATAGTGCTTCAGTCATGGCAGGGGCTGCAGTGTAGGTGTGTTTTGGGGTGTCACTTCAAATTAGAGTTAATAAGTTACTAGAATGAACAAGGGGTGTTTGCATGTATGTGAGTAAGGGATTGTTGAAATAAGGCACCCTTTTGCTGTGTGATATATTCATACCAGAGGAAAGGGTGAAGTTTTCACAGACTAGCTGTTTTTTCTTGTTTCTTAATTTTTTGACTCTTTGCCATGCAGTTGAAATGTTTCTTTAATTCAGCTTTTGACGGATTAGCAAGTGGTTTGTTATCCTACTGGCATATGTTTAGGTCAGCAGTAGTAAGCAACATTTAAGAATATTGATCTAGCTTTATCTATTCTTTAGATTCCATTTATATTTCTTTGGGGCTTTAAAAATAAAGTATTTCTGTATGTATCAATTACAGGAAAAGCAGAGGCTCTGTGCTTCTATCTGGACACCACATGACCGCATGAAAGAAATGATAACATTCTCCACTCCCAGAATTAACTAGAAATGGCTCTGAGTCACACATTTGGCATAAGCAAAAATGTTCCCCAAATTAGGAAATATTCAAACTCTGAGTTTTCGTTCAGCTTGTTATAAAGCTGTGAGCTGGCTGTGAATCTCTGATATGGATCCAAATTTTACCAAGTTCCAGGAATGTTCAACCCCAAGATATGGGGGTTCTGTTCAGGTCCACATCTAGAATTATTAAATATCTAATCTGGTTTTCTAAGGAAATAGAGCTTATGTGATCACACGACCTGTCAGTCCATACCTAATAAATTCTGAACGAATTGGCCAATTGCAATCAATCTGGAAAGAGTGGTAGACATCTCAGAAATAAGCATATACCTACAAATGTTGTGAATGCTGGATGCTTCATAGAACATTTCCTACACTCTTTGTGTGAAATAAATATTCTCCCTTGTTTAAAGTGCCAAGAGATGCCTAGCTACATACATTAAGCAATTTAGAGCATTCAGTTGCCTAGAGATTTTTTCTACTAAAAACCGACATGATTAGATGTGTGAGCACAACTAGAGTGAGGTGGCAGCATAGGAGGAGCTAACAGTAAGTTCTGAACTCAGGTTGCTCTCAGGTGGAAATCTAATGTACATTCAGTGGATATAGTCCAAAGTTTTGCAGCTAAGGGTTAAAAAAAACCCAACAAGCATTCCAAGCAACTGCTTCTTACAGAAGAGGAAACAATTCCTACCTTATTGCTGGTTGGCTTGTGCAAAGTTACATATGTTAAGAGTCGAATATAGGTCTTTGAAGAGATACAGGTATGTGTTTATATCATACTGGATTCCCAGAAAGCTGTGAGGCTGGACAAGAACTCAGGAATTCAATTAGATCATCATTTCTGCCTCTGAACAGCCTGTACCCTCAGCACATAAGTATTGCAACTCATATGTTCCATGTACAGAGAAACTTTCTTCAGTTACACAATTATCATTATCATTACTACAATTGAGAGCACAGTAACTTGTTCCAGTGAAATAAAACCCACAAAAATATTACTTCTGGAGAAATAAAAGGTAACTGGGAAAAGGGAAAACCCTATCAGTAGTAATATTTGCAGAAGAAGCTCCAGGAAGGCAAGAGTGAACAAGGGATGTTGGAGGACAAAGATCTGCTTATTAAAATAACAAATTACCATATTTTGAAACAATGGGCAATATAGGAACATTTTAGCATTCCAGTGAATTTACCAAAGCTCCATCTTATTTTTCATGGTTTATAGCACAGGTGACTAACCTGTTGCTTGCGGACTGGTTCCCGCCTGCCCAAACAACTTCTCCAGCCTCTAAGTAGCTATGAAGTTATTGGAGGGATAGGTTAAGAATAGGCCTAGTAGATGGTTTCTAGCCATTCTCTCTAGCCATTCTCTCTCTTTCTCTTTATCCATATTCCTATTCTGTGTCTAGATACGTTCCCAAGAAAAAACAAATTAGCTTGGCATGTGACAGTGGTCATCTGTATTTTAATCTTGGGTAATACAGGCCCTGGGAACGTGTTTTGGGAGAAATTTTCTACTTGGCAAGAGCAACCTCCTTATATGCTCAAAATCTTCCCATCAAGCTCATGATTCTTTGAAGGATTTCTGTTTTAATCCTTTCAGATTGATCTGATTTTGGAAGCAGCACCAGCAGCAATATTGGGATTCTAGAATTGTCTCCTCTGGAGCTCTCAGTAATACCAGTGTTACAGTAGATTTGTGAATTAGATAGTTGAATAATTATCTCTGAGGAGCCTCTCCTACAGGAAACGAACAGCAGCACAAGGGTTTTCAAAACATGTCAGAAACATTCCCATTTATGATTTACCCAAACCTTTGGCCTAACCTTTCCAAAGCCTAGCAAAACATCAACATTGCTTTCTTTTTCACTTTCTTAGGAGGCATAGGAGTGGCACAAAAAGCTATTACCTCACACAGATGTGTTTCTAATAGGGTATACTTGCTGACTGACAGAAAAGCCTGCAGGCAGGCAAACATTATGGGCTGACTAATACCTTTGAGATACAGAAGGTAGGATTCAGTTGCCAAAACACAGGTAGATAGTGCCATTTGTGTCATCTGCGGATATCCAAGACAGTTGTATGGAGCTGGATGATACAGGATATGAGGATTCACATCCTTCAAAAGTGGATACCAAGATAACCATAGGCACCTACCGCTGGGCAATTAAGCCTCACTCTAGATGTTCCTTTAGTACTATAGGAAGGTTTTGGATTGCATATAGATAACCATGTATAGGGAAATGTGTATAGACAAAACCAGGAGTCTGAATATAGTGCTGAATCTTAATTGTGTAGGTGTATTGTATATATCCTCATTGTAGCTATCTAGGGATCCTTCATTTTAGCCTAAACACCTGCTTTCTGGAATCCTGTCTGAGCTCCAGTGCCTCTTCAGAAAAGCACAAGATTCATCTGGGCCTTTTGTCATACTTGCAGCCCCATATGGGTGTTTTGCATACTGTAGTGCATTTCAGATGTCACAGCCTCAATGTTTAGCTGACTGAATTGACAGATGACACCTAAATATGAGTATGCTGCTAGTTATCTTTGTACTGAATGCCCTTCTCCTTTTGTGGAAGCTATCTCTTTTTTCAGTGGTAGCATATGAAATAAAAATCCAGAAACATTCAATTATTAGGGTAGAAGCAATGCTATTAACACTTCCTTTTTTTTTTTTTTTTTTTTTGTGACCCAGACTGCAATGAAACCTGTCTTACATAACATGTCTTATATTTCCATTTTTCCTCCTAAAAAAGAATTTGAGAGGCATTCTGCATTGGATCAACTGAAAAATCTAAGTGGTGTAAAAATGGAAATATATAAATGGTAATTCAATGTCTCCGATGAAACCTTTCACAATCAAATATTCAGATCTCCAGCTAATGAAGTGTGGCTGAGAGGCTGAGAATGGGTTGAACCAGGTCAATTTACCAGCAGAAGATCCAACCATATGATTTGAAACCAAGAGCAACTTTGGTTTCTCAAATATGTTGAACTTGAAAGGTAGTGAGCTAGAACTGGAGCTGTTCAACCAGATTGCAGCAATGAGCAGTGGACTCAATTTTGCAAAGCTGGCATCCTAACAACCAGGATAGCTGCCTCTCCATCCAATTTTACAGTGCTCTGAGTATTGCCAGGAGAAGTTTTGTGCTCATGGTGCCATGAGAAGCCATCATCAGTGGCGTTCAGTCAAAGTCCATATAGGTTAATGGACAATATTGTCAGTGATTAGGTGATTTTGCAAATGCAAACCTGCAGAAATTTCAACACTTTATTTGACTAAGTGATAAATGACTGGTGATTTTTAGTACAACAGTGGTGCTTGACTAGTCGATGCCACAGAGGGCTGGGCCATAAAGTCCTACTGAATGTACTTTCAAAACTGAAAGTGTCTAATTATACTTTCCAATTGGTTAGGGGTTTATGAGGATTTATCAAGATTAATTATCATGATTGTAAACAATTTGTCTTTGAATAACGTGAATGTGAAGTGACTTCTTGAAATTCACACACTCTAATAAATAAAGGGGGTCAGCGCCAGTTTTTGTTTGTATATTTGGAGCATTCATCAGTCACGTTACTGACATGTAGTCAGTCCTCTGAAACACAACACAGCAAGTTCAGTTAAATTCAGATTGACAGCGTGAAAAGAAAGTTGGCAGAACACAGGGTCCCGTTGCTAAGCAATGCTTGGCAATACAACACACGCACATTATGGTGCTTGTGATGACACCATGAGGAAAGGAGATGTTTTCAATTTGAAATTGAAATCCATCATTTCAGAGGAGATGGGGCGGAGCAGTAGCAAACAGGGTGAATGGATGGGAGACATGTCCACAGGGAACCAAATTTTGCTATTAGTTACATCAGCATGAATACATTAACTTCATCAAAAATACTCCGGATTAACTGTGGAGTCGCTGTAAAATATTCCAGGCATTATGCTGAAAGTGTTTGTAAGGTTTTGTTAAAAACCAGTCCACATCTTTCAGAGTGCTTCCATGTTGCTGCTTTGTCACTTCACGTCAGTGTGAAAACTACAGGTAGTTCCCCCTGGCTGCGGGCTTCACAGTCGGAGTCGTGGTCCTTCAGGCGACTGCAGCCCTCAGCATGCCCCATCCCTCAGCCAGGCCCAGAATGGTGACTCTGCGCTTTCCTCTCTCCATTCGCAAGGGCACGTCTTCCCTTGGACCTGAGGGGAACTGCCCACGGAGTTGGGGCAGTCCTGGGGCTGATGAGGTGGGGCGGGAGGAGGTGGAGGAGACCCTTCTACCCATGGGGGAGTCCCCGCCACAGCCCGAGTCTGATGGATGTCCTCTGCCTGTCCTGCCCTCCACCTTCCTCCTACGCTCGATCCTTGGCGAGGCATCTTCCCTGTGCTGCCGAGGCCAGCCCTGCCACCACGCTTCCTGCTATAGCCCTAAATAGCTTTTTAGCATTTTGAGACTTTGCCTGCTTCCCCCCTCTTCTCTATCCTACTAGTCTAGCAGGATGTTTTCATTCAGGTTTTTTTAAGGTATCATTACCACTCTGAGCCTACTAACTATTTCAGATTTCATAACAGGACAAACCAAATTTGCTTCAGCTCTGCAGTTTTCAAAGTTAACTGTAACCGTTCCCTGTTTAGTCACGTATAAATGAAACAGAGTGAAATCTTGACTTCTATTAAAAATTACGTTGACTTTATGTCTATTGCTAAAAAATGGAAACTAAGAGTCCCTTATAGTTCTGGAGTCCATCTTCTAGTATAGTCCATCTTCTAGTACATCTTCTGGGTATATCCTGACAAAAATGGCTAGTGCATTATCCTCATCCTTTCTTTGCCATTGTTTTCACTGGGAGCAAAGCCAGGCATAAGAACAGGAAGGGGTCAGTGATCTGGATGGCAGGGGACTGCTCTGCTGTTAAGAGATGACAACGAAGGCCAAGTTTTCATCTACATCTCCCACATTATAGGATCACAAAATGGACAGGGAGGATAGCCAGGAGGGAAATATCTGCCAGCCATCAATTCTGTGTTTCCAAATGGTAGATCGCATGTCTATTGTGATGCCATTACTTGAAATATGGTCAAATCAGTATGAAGATTTCAAAACTAGCTATTGTTCTGTGTTCTAATAGCTGTAGGAGGAGCCATTTTAAGTTCACTCAAGGTTTGCCCTTGTAGGTGCTGAAAGCTCTGGTACAAAACAAACAAGTGTTGAAGAGTGTAACTTAAGTACAAAAGAAAACCTAGTGAAGCCTAGGAATGCATGGGAGTGCTTTGCTGGATCAGATCAGCATGTCTGGTGTGTCATAAGACAGAGCCAGATGTCTATATTTTAAAATACTCCAAAATCTATGTTTCCGTGAAAGAGGCATCACCAACTGCAGGAGAAGTTAATTGGTATTACAGAGACAGGATTTTAGTCAGTATTATTTGTTGTCTTTGCTTCATACTAGTTTGTTTTACAGATATTTTCCAAGCAACCTATTACCTCTCTCTCTGTACTACAACATCTCTATCACGATAGAATATCCTTTCTGATACAGTATTCAAATATGTTTTTAATATGCACTTATTTCAATGAGAGCATAGACTTTCAAGCTGTGCACTGATTGTGCACACTGCTAAATTGCTTGTGGAGTGAGTGTGCTCTCACAGGAGTGAGGACACGTGTGCATAGATGCACCATCATCACTCCCCGTCTACCCCCAAATTCATCCCTTTCGATTCATGGCTCTTCCTTTCCTGCAACAGGTTAATCAAGGGAGTTTGGGGGCTTATAGGCCTTCCTGCTGTATTTTTAGAGATAATAAAAGGTTGGATCAGGGAGCAAATATTCCTACTAGGGAACATTTTTAAGAAGTGAGGGTGGCATGTGGCTTTTAGCTAAATAATTTGAAGAGCAACTAAGTCTGAAATCATACTTTTAATATCAGATTTGTTATAATATTTTGTTATGAAGACTCGTGGTAGTGATTTTCAAATGAAGCTAAGAAAGTACTCTACATGGGACTGCATTTGAACTAGTCACTTAACAACATTATTTTTTCCTGCATTTCTGTGGAAGAAGAACATACCTCAGGGATACAACTTCTATTCAAAGTCATCTTTAAATAAATCAATAGTGAATTTTTCCTGTTATTTTGACAGCTAAATAAAGAACACAGTAAAATTAATCTGATATTCCTGCAATTTTTATGCCTCTCTAGCTTGCTATAAAATAAAGATATTTGATTCATACATTTTATAATTAATTACTTCTGATTACTTAATTAATTAACTGTGATTACCAGCTTTAAGGAGCATCTCATAGGAATAATAGAAAGCCTCTGTGCTCATACATTTTATAATAAGGTCTCACTTACTGGATAGAAAGTCATAGTTCGAAGGTAGCAAGTTCCAATCTGAATGGTCAAATGTTGTAGGGTTCTGTGTTTCTTTCTGGGGCAAATGTGCTATTTCTTCACTTCCAGCCACTCTTCCCTTATCTCTTTCAGTCTATTAACACCATTCTGTTTCTTTTCTTTCATTAGACTCCTTTGTGTGCCTTCTACCGTAGTCTTTTTTTTTTTTTTTTTTTTCTCTTCCCCCATCACCCTGCAAACACTTGCCTTAACATACTGCACTGGTACCTTCTATTCCTTCTTTTAAAACTTGATACAGCCTGTAGTCAATAATTAGCGTATCATTATTGAAACAAAACAGAAAAAAAAGAGAGAAGAAAAAGAAATTAATCCCCAGATAAAAGCTGGAAAAACTTTGGAAGTTATTTGCTTGCCTGTGTTAATTGTAAGCAAACTGAGGGGGTGTTTGTGTCCTGGGCAATACTTTCTACATTGTTACTGATGACCAGATGAATAACTGTTATGTTTTCACAGAAATAAATGGGGTTTATTTTTTCAAGAAGCCTATTCACAAAACTTAAACTAAATGCAAAGAAATCCTAGTTTCATAGGAGTCCTTCTGGGGAGGACCAGATCTGGATGTGCGTAGCTTAGTTGTCTGGTGAAACCATGCCTGAAGGAAGTGCCAAAGTTCACAATGCTGTTAATAGTGATAGAAAGGTGCCTTTATTTAACGGATCAATTAAAACCAAAAGTCAAAGGTGAGAGCTAGAGAAAGATATCTACTTAAGGTGAGATACACACTTGCATTATGTGAATAAGATGTCCCTCTGGACGCAGTTCAAGGTACCTCCATTGAAATAAACTGACACTTCCTCCTGGAGGGGTGTGTGTATCATGAGTCACTTCAAAAGGAGGTGAGAGTGAAGGATCTCAGTTGGGTGAGCTGGATGCCCTTCTCTTTCCAGGACACAGTTATGCACCATTTCATGAAGAAGTGATACTAGAATGAAGATAATTTTTCATGTACAAATCCTTTACTCCAGGCTTATGGGAGACAGAAATGGTCAAAAAAAAGAAAGCAATGATCTGCACTGCTGCTCACAGTCTGACCTATCTCATTCCTGGAAAAAACCTGTTTTCGCTTGAGATATCTTGTATCCTCCTCTACAGCTGGAAAGTGTATCTGCATTGTAAGTAGAGTACAAAAACCAGCACAACCAGAGCAATAAGCAGATATTGAACAAGTTGCAGGGTTGCCTGAAAAAACAATGGCACTATATAGCTATATTAAATGAAACTATTGCCCAAAAAAGGACATTGGTATTTGACAACAGTAGCAAGCAGCCTTACAGACTCAACAAATGTAGGGCTAATTCCATTTAAAAAAAGCACATCCCTTAATCAAGCAGCAACCTAACTAGAAAAAAATCACAGACAAGAAGTGAAGTAGTTCAGGATCATGGTTATCCATTCCACAGCTCTAAACCACATAATTATTTTGAGCCAAAAGAGAGCAGCAATAAACCATGAGGAACAAAAGTAAATATACTCTGAAAATCAAAGAGCAGTCAATCTCAGAACCCAATTGCATCTTTTCATCTTACACATAATTTATGAAATTCCACATCAGTTTTAGGTAGAATCTGATTTCTAGCACAACCTACAAAATAAGGCTTTGAGGTTCTCTAAGAATGCCATTGCAAGGAATCCTGCTTATTATCCATTGAGTAATAAGGATACAGGTTCTCCAGGCAGTTGATTTTGGTAGCTAATGAGTCCGACCTGAGGCATAAAGCTGGTGAACCAGGACACTGAATAAAACCCCCCTGCCCTCCATATTATGAATTTTCAGGCAGGATCACTAAGGTTATGTAAATGCCATAGCTTTTGTAAGGCTCTTCAAGGCAGATTACATTCTTTCAACACTAAAGTAAAAGCGAAAACAACAAGAAAATGATCTGATAAACAGTTACTGTGAAGACAAACACTATTGGTCCTTTATCATATTGTATACCAAATCAAGACACAGCTAAATTCAGTTTCTGTATTTTGTTCCACTTAGTGGGTGAAAATGCTAATATTGTTATCTAGGCCCATTCTCTAGCAGACTAAGAATATTATGCATAATCCAGATCCTTAAAAGGGGTGAGTTTCCTTAATACATTGAAGTTTCCAGGAGTACAAGCTGTGCTTGCTGATGGAAAAATAAAATCTCATGTTATAAAAGGCAAACATTTCTACCTAATGCTTCCTCTGTGAGTGAAGGTGGCAGGAATCATGTTTGTTGAACATTTCTGACGGTGAGGAATGCATGCTTCCTGGAATACATTAGGAGAAGGGCCAGAATTCAATATCACTAGTGAGAAAGTGCCTGCACATCTCTTTAGATCAATAACACGAAAAGTAGGTGTAAGTTTGTCTTAAAGACACAAGGTAAGACTGATAATGCTAAAGAGAAAGACATCCAATAAATCTCTGTAAATGGAAAGATCATCAGCAAGTATCACCATTACCTTAGTTAAATCAGCAAATCAAAAACCTACGTGGGGCAAACTGTAACACCTAGACCCCTTCTGCACCTTTCTGCATACTGATAGGGACTTTCCTTGCTACAGACCAGGGGATGGGCAGCACTGCCAAAGAACTGTATAGAAGCCTAATACATCTATCTGTGCAATACATCATGAAGAGCTTAATCTTAGCAATAAGGACCAGATTTTTCATCTGATGAACTTAGTGTCTTGCACTTTTACCATTATTTGGGATGGGGGAGGGGGATAAGTCTACCTAGCATAATAATAATAATCATGCAGTGAGGCATCTGACTAACAGATGTTTCATCATCAAAAAGGGTAGATGCAAGAGAGGTGCCAGGTAAGGCCAGGTGAAGAATCAAACCCCAATATAATTGGCTTTTATGGGAGGTGAAGTGGAAAGCCACATGAAAGCAGTAACTGGTTCAGCCTGCAGCAGCTTGCCTCCTAAAAGGATCAAATGGTAGACAGAGCATCGCACCAGAGCTCTGCTCCTTTCCTTGGCTCCTGCTGGTAGCTCAAAATTGCTTCAAGATGTTGGTTCTAAAACTTTAACGAATCCTTTCCTGTGCTCCTCAAGGCAGCTGGGATTAATGGGGATGCTGCAGCTGAGCGAGCCCCCAGGGGAAGCTCTCTGCCAACATGGCACAGCACCCTCTGGTGTGGCACCGCTTAATCCCAGAGCTCAAGCCACATTTGCAGTTTGCCACCATTCAGACAAAATGTCAGGTTCCCATCTTTGCGCAAGCGCCTTGTAATAGCTGTGTTTGTTTACAGAAGGGCTTGGCACTATTTGGCCCAGAGGTAATCCAAGGCATAAACTGGCATAAACAAGTGAGGGAGTGGAAGGCACAAAGTGCCCAAGTTCTTACATGTGGTGCTGAGAACCCATCTTGAAGAAACTGTTACGAATGCCAACCTGAATTAGATTAGCTAAACAACCAAGCTTTGATTGCGAAGAGTTAGAAACATCCCAGCCATGTGTGCATGTTAACAAAAAAGCGGGCGCTGCACAGCTCAAGTTCTCCTTGTGCTTTGGAGCTGGCCTGCATCAAGGGAGAGGGGACACCTACACTCTTCCACTCTCTCTGGACTTGAGCTTCAAGGGAAGCAGAACGATGTCTGTCTTTGTCAGCTTGGAATGAGTCGTGAAGACAATGTCCCTCCAAACTACTGGCATAGACCAAGAATTTGAAGGGTGGGATGAAAAAAAAGGTTTCTTTAACATATTTCTCCAGTATTGTAAGAAACCCCCTCACCGCAAGCAGGGAAGGATTAAAATTCTGTCTTAGTGCGGGTGGAATGGAATTTGGAAGGAATAAACAAAAATAATCCTGGGCACATTTCCAAGGGAGTTCATAAGAAGAATGCCACAGGAATAAGTGTCTGTCAAAAGACAAGAGTCTAAAAACGAATTGATTCAACTTCTGGTGCCAAGAAGATTTGACTGTAGAGAAGAGTCTTCATCTTCTTGAGTGAAGTCATAACCATAGATTGTAAATAGTGAACAAGGCTTTTAAAGAGCCTCTCTCTGGTAGTTACAGAAGTGATAATACCTCTGCAGCTAGCAGAACACGGTCTATTTTAGGTTAGTTAAAAAGAAGAAAGTATTGAACTCCCTTCCCCATGACACTTTGAAGCACCCAAAAGCAAAGCCCTCAGGCTAATCCCACTAGGTAAATGTAATTCAAAAATTAAAGCTAAAAAAAAAGGAAACAGTCTCACACAGAGCTGAGGGGAGCAGACGCTGTCAAGCTGGCCAAAAGCTGGAGGAGGTCATTATGGATTCAGATTTTAATATTTAAGATGTATAAGTGGCTGTAAAGATTCAAACAACTCAATACTCGATGATTTTTCATATGCCTTTCCAGAGAGATGGATTTCCTGTAGAAATTAAAGAAAAAACAACAAACCAACAAAATTCCCAAAAGAAAACAAAAAAATTGTCAATATGTAAGTCATTAGAGCTGAATAAAAAAAGAAACAAATACAATATGTGCTTTATTTTATTAGGGACTCAACAACTATTACAATAAATTTTAAAGAGAGACAGATGTGGCAGCAATTAACAGATAAAAGCTTTCTATGAGAATACACAAAAGTGTGGATTGGGGTGTGATCCAATGGACTTGGATGAGGCCCCAAATATCTGCAGGAAAAAACATGAGAATTTTCCTCCAGCCCTCAAGGGCATCAAATGCTCAGAACAGCCTTCAGCAAAATGGGGGATACTAGTACCATTAGTGAAATAACATTGAATACAAGGAGGATCAGCTCTCCAGAAAATATTTTCTTTAGTGGACATAAGATACCAAGGACATCTGATGTGGCCTACAACCCTAGTTGTAGTAGTTGTAGTTGTAGTTGTCACACTGAAGAAATCATAATCAAGATATGGGAAAGCAGCTCAGATCACTGCTATGTGATGCTTTTTGTTGAAGTGTTCTTGCATGGCTAAGTAAACCAGTTGTGCATCTCAAAGCAGGATAAAAATAATTGCTTGTTTCAATATATGTGTGTCCTGAAAAGGAGAATTCTAGACAACTGCATAATTGGAGGGGTGTCCCAGGGTGTTAGCCAAAGAGCTGGATTTATTGTCATCTTTCTATGTAATATTATGTTATGTTTAATCTTGTTGTATCTCCATTCCCTATATGTCAGTCAGAGGGTTTTTATATTACCATGATAGAGATTTTTTGAGGATGAAAATCAAGAATGATTATGAACTACTTCAATTTTGCTGTAGTGGAGAATACACAAGGTTCAAAAGATCTTGCCAAAAATAGGTCAGATTGTTTGCTGATACCTAAAATTCAAAAGATAAAAAATAAAGACTTTAGATTCATCAGTGGGCCAGTCCTAAATAACAGAAATTATGACAGTGGTGGATAAAACAGTGCACTCACAAGTTGCCCTTCTGCCACCTTGAAAATAATGCTGCAGGGAAAAAAAATCTACTCCTTTATAATGCTGATTCTTAGAAGACAGCAAAGTGATAAGATGCAGAATACAAGCAATTGTACAACTTAGAGAAGCAGAAAGCCCAGATGATGTTTTAAATGAAATCTTGAGACATGTCAGGATCTTGGCCATCAGTCCAAAGCTTAATGCAAGGGTTCAAGGGCCACCGATTGCAGCATTGTTTCCTTCAACATGTTCTTTTATCTTACGCCACTTGAAAATAAACATTCCTAGATTAAAATCCAGAGATCCTATTATGGTTCCTCAGTTCCTGTACCTCATGCTGAGATGTTGATGTTTTTTAAGTACAGATTTCATGGCAAAGGACTGTAGAATTACAGAGTGCTTCTGCATCATCCACAGTATATAAAGCAAAGATGAAGATTGTCTTGTTGTTAGATAGCCAGTTTACTACCGCTTACCATGTATTGTTTGGTTAAATCCATAGAGATCCTTTTTAGCACTGGTGTATTAAGCCACAGAACCTCTTTTCATGGGACACCTTCATGATTAAAGAATATGTTAAGCACAGGCTATTCTTTTCACCCGTCCCAAAAACCATCTCAGCTTTGACCACTTCTTGCCAGTGTGCAGAGCCTGGGGAAGATCTCTCATCTTTCAGTATTCACAGCCACCCCCACCTGCAGCACCCACGTTTCTGCTTTGCCACCAGTGCTGTGTGGGCAGGCAATTAGTATGTGGCTTGCAATCTCCATCTACGGAGTGGGTTTCTAAAGCTTCATGTGTCTCATTTACTTCATTCTGCAACCCACCCCAAACCTCCCACCAGCCAAAAATCAAACAGCTTTACTTAATTCTTTCCACACACCTCCTTCAGGCAGACTAATGATCTGGTGCTGCTTGTTTCTTGGTAGGAGGGTGCAGCTCCTCCAACACAGTAACCATTTGATTATATTGAGTAGTGCCTTTCAGATCCCAAACCTTTCACTGCCGCTTCTGCAGCTCCCTGTGAATTGCTCTTCATCGCTGGTAAGCAAACCTATCAATGTAAAAGCTGAAAAAAACCCCAAGCCTTTATTTTCTCTGTGCCTGTTTATGTCAGGTCTCTCTTCTCTTCAGTGAGAAGAGTATTTTGCTTTACAAAGGGTCTTGGGGTCAAAAAAGTTTTGGGTGTAAGCAGATAAGATATATTAAAAGTGCCTCACTGAGATTATAGGTGCCTTGTATATCAAGTCTGACCAAACTATGTTTTGAAATGTCCAGGACATTGCATTCTGTAAAAAGTGATTCTGAGTGGAAACTCTGAGCAACTGGTAATAATAATAGCACTGCCGAGCACCATTATGTACCAGTATATTTTCAAAACCAATTCTTTATGTGTCTATTACTTTTATCACGGTTTCTTCGTTTTCTGTTTCTTCAAGAACTTACAATTTCTGAAATGATAGTATGAAACCAATGAAACAGATAATATGAAACATTATTTTATAAGGAATTGTTTCCAAGGACAACCGTAAACATTTTTATCCATGCTGGGATTACTCCCTGGGTAAAACTGGAGTGTTACCAAACCCAGCACATCTGTGTGGAAAAAGGCCACTCCTTTGCAGAGGTCTAGCACCGATCCCGACCACCAGGTAAGTTACCCTCTTACTGTTGGTGTATGCAGCTCCAAGTCTCTGTTTCTTACACACACACAGTTGTGACAATGCTCAGCTAGGATCATGCGAGACTGTGGCAAGGGACACAGTATCAAAATAAGCTGGAAATAGTGGAGGAGCAGCTGAAATGGGCCCGGCAGAGGGGACAGCCATACCGAGAGTGGAGGAGGAAAGCATTGGAGCTGGCCACATCAGGAACAGGGCAGCGGGCACAGACCCAACACGATAACATCTCCTTACAGCTCTGCATATAAACACAGACATATGCATGTGTAAAACAGAACTGTGTAGGCAGAAAGTTTCATAAATAAAAGAATAGTTGTAATATTTACAGATGGAAAACGTTTTCAGGTGTGGATGATCCACACAAAACTATATAAGACTCACTCCCCACTCCACCCTTGGTCATTACTCTATGCATCTTTCTTTCCAGCAACACACATATTAGCAATGCATGCAGGTCTAAACAGGATCAGTCAATTTTGTTGCTGGCTATTTAAATATATACTCAGTGGTATATTCTGTCCATAAGGTTTCTGACAGTCATCCAGAAATCTAAAAATGTAGGTGGTAGGAAATACTGAGGGTTTCTACTGTGCTGTAGCATTTTAAACTACATATTTGGTGTCTTATGATCCATAAGAAAGGTAATTGCATGAAATAGATGATGACTGTACTTTAATGGCAGCTGCAATTGACTCGCCCATGGGCTTTGCATGCTTGAGCACTGGTAGATGTGTGGGCTGCTTAACAGGAAAGATTCCTTCCCCATACATGAAATATAGATGTCAAAGGACCAGAGTGTGAAAATCCTGCTTACACCCATGAACAATTTTTCACCTAAGACGACCACTGCTGTGGTCCGGATGTGGGTGGACTAAATGATTATTTAGTAATAGGATTACTAAGGTGAACAATTGCTTAATGATTACAGCAAAGAGTTCACTACTGGCCTAGAGGGACTGATTGGCACATTCCTCCTCTGGCTAGATGAAAGTTGACATCTTCTTTTGGAGGCAAATTTGAATGCAGTCATTTACTTAATTTGTTCCATGACACAGTCATGTCACTGGAAATTAACATGTCTGTCTCCATTAAAAAGAAAGTATTTGCTTATATTAACAAGTTTTTCGCAGCTAAAGAAACCTAGTCTGCTGATTGCCTTACTAAAGATTCAGAACTGAGTGGTGGTGGGTTTGTATGAAAAGAATCCAAATGTGATAAAAAGCGCTGTTAACAATATTTGATAGTTGATGTAAAGTTGAGGGTTTGGCTGCATGATCTACTCATACTTTTGCAGAAGTAGGACCTGTTAATCATGGCCAAATTATAGTTCAGAGCTATTCAAATAGATTATTATATATTGCTACTTCAAATGTCCTCTGCAGTTATAATTTGAGATAATTGTCTACACTTCCTGGACTGAACTGTTGGAGTGAGTTCCTGGGTACTGCTCTGCAGCTACTGGTTTTCATCTCTGCAAGAGATGAATTTGAGTCTGGGCCAAAAATTGTATGGATGAACATATGGCCAAATTCCAAGGCTCTTTTGCAGCCTTCTATATTAATTTCTTCTCAGTCATAAATATAGATAGGTTCATAGTTACGTGCCATCTTGTCCTGTACAGGTAAATGAAAATGCCCTCCTTTCTCCAATAGTCCACATAAAGCTGTAGATGATGGAAAGTGTCATCACAGCATGAAGACCTGAGGGAGAAGACAGCAAGTCGGTTCTTGAAGGCTCTGGCAGAATCAGAACAAGGAAGGAATGAGGTTTAGACCCCTGGGCAGCAGCATGTCCTTCAAAGGCAGCTGAAGAGTGGCACCTACTTGAGCCCAGCCCAGGGGAAGGAGTACCTGTGAAGTTGTTGCTGTCTCACTGGTGCAGTGGTCCCCTGGGATAGTGGAAGTCACATCTTGCTGGACTTCTGGGCATACACTCACTCTCCCTGTGGTCTTTTGCCTGTGGATCTCACTGTCTCCCTAAGGGTGTGAATTAAGCTATAAGAAGCATGAGAGGACTGTAAGGGTTAGAGGGACAGGGACTGATTGGGCTGAGTGAAAGCCATACCCCAGCTTTGATTCATATACTGAACACACAATGAAAATTGGAATAAAAGTGTCCTGGAAGTTGAGGGAATTTTGTGTATGGATGGGAGTGAAACCAACAATAACAGCAAATTCTGAGTTAGTTCTGAGTAGATGCCTACCTGCAGAATTTGATCAAGTGATGGAAATGAAGACATCTGTATCTTAATTCAGAATAGCCTTCTAACTGAGTTCCAAAGTCCAGAGTTGATATTCTTCTCCTCTAGAAAGATATTTCCTACTAGTCTCAGTGCAGGACCAGAAACCAAGGATGCCCAAATTCTAGTGCTCTTTTTGCCACCTATGGTATCTACCAAATGCCTGAGAGCATCTTGGTTTTGCCACAAGGTAATGAGTGTGGGAAAGGGTAGTCAAAGGTATTGATTAGTAAAAATACATAGGTGCTTTGCAACTGGAAAGCTTCTTGTAGTTGCTAGGCATGGTGTTCACATTTTTTCAAGGAGGCAGTTAAATACACGCACCTTCAGACTCTCAAGCAAAAGTGGCTTAATATTTCCAGAGGTGCAGAGAACTCTCAGCTTCTGTTCTCTCCAGCAGGAGATTCGGTTGTTGAACACAACTGGAAATCAGTCAAGCATATAAAGAAATAGCTTCTTAATATTAATCATGGAAATATGGATATCTAATTGTAATCTGGATTAAGATGGCATGTACTTTTTTGCTTTTCTTTGTATTTGAAAACAATCCAATACCAATAGTAGTGGACAACATTCATGACTAAATTAAAAGGAAAGATGATTGTTCACTAGTCATCTGAAGAAAAGCCTAAAGAATTGCTGTCTGCACTCTTCTTGGCATAAGAATAGGAACCTCTACGTTGATTACACAGATCACTGTCATGTCCCTATTGTATATTTTACCCTAGGCACAAACTAAGTTAATATTTTATTAGGCATTCATCAGATTGAAGAAAAGTAATGGTGGAGGCAAAGTGATGGAACAGTCATTTGCATTCCTGTGAGAATCTTACAAGTAAATACAGTTGCTTCAAAAGAAAAAAAAAAAAGGTGAGAATGAAGCTCTGCATTCCTGGAGTTATTCCCAGGATACTTTATCTACCAAAGCACATGCTGTTATTAGTTAAATTTAATAGATATGTAGCTTTTGGCCAGCAACTGCGTGCTCATTTCATAGAACAGAAAAACATACCTTTCATCTGGTCATAAAAAAGGTAGATTAGTGGAAAGCTGTTAAAATCATAGCCTCCAAATGCATGCAAAAAAAATTTATGCAATTAGCAAACTGAAGTGCATGTTTTCCTTGGAAAAAAAAATTCCATTTGTGTAAAATCTTTAAACGACTTTTTTCCTAGCATGACTTCTATTGTTTTCAGTTATTGTATGGAGCCTTCTGTGGCAGACTTCCACCAAGTTGTAATTTTAGGTGAATTTCTTTGGCAAATAAAACTAGACAGCCAGTGACCTTGTTATAGACTTTGAGAGTTGGAAATGAGCCTTTTTTTTTCAGTCTAAGGGTTAGATCCATTCTGATCCAATTTTGCATAGTATTTGCTTGTGCTGAAATGGACAGGGATTTGAGCAACTTAATTTGGTGAAAGGTGTCCCTGCCCATGGCAGGGTGGTTGAACTAGATGATCTTTGAAGGTCCTTTCCAACCCAAACCTTTCTGTGATCCTATGAAGTTAGGTATGAAATACAGGATTGGCTTTCATTGTGCCCATCTTAATTACTCACCTATCACATGCATTCCATCACTTTGCATTTGCACAACTCATCTGCCATTGATGTGAATTTGATGGGAAACATATTTGTCAGAAAGTAAAGAAATCCATGCTGTCACAGTCATTGTATGACCTTTTAAATGGCTGCAGCTTTATGATACAAATTTTAGCCCAAGTGGGTTTTTAACCACAAAGCCTGAACCACCATAATAATTTTAAAATCAAATGCAGCAAGAGAATGTCAGAGTGCTCTGACAAAAGTATAGGTGAATAATAGCAAGGAAACTTGTATTTGATGACACAGAAAGAGTATGAGATTAAACCTAGCTGTAAGAGCCTAACTGCAAAAGGTAATAAACATATTCCATTGTAACATTTGGTGTGAAGATTGTATAGAATTTATAGGCTTCTTGAAGTGCTTTGAAGTTCCTGGTCAACTTAACAGAGGGGTGATACTTTTACCCTAGGGCATTGATCATATAACCACTGTGCTTGTCTAGCTTGGGATGTAAAAGTTAGGAGAAGGAGGAAATAATTTACTCTGTGATTTTTACCAGTCAACTCAGTTTTGAAGTTTCAGTGACCAGCAACCTTAGCTTTACAAATTCCCAACCGGAATTTGGCTGCGTGGAAGTGGCTGGTCAACCACTTGTACCTCTTGGCCTCTTCATTATTTCTATGAGAACAGGTCTCCTTCCCATCAGGCAGTTGGGTTTTAGCATCTAATATGACAAGAGAAGTCTGCTGTTTGATGACTCAGTTTCTACTTATTTTCCTCTGCATCCTGTGATGACAGTGGCATCAATTATCTTGACATCCTTCTTGGCCTTGAACCAGACTTCACAGAGAAGCTGAGCTGCTGAAGGACTGTGTTGGCAATTGTGATTCATTCATGACCTAAACTGCCACAATTTTACCCTTCCTTCCTGGTCCCTGTATGCTTTAGAGGATGGTAGGAATCCTTTGATGCCAGTTTTTACAATGGAATGGCTTCCCACCTACAAAATCCTGGTAAGCACTTCTGAACAAAGGCAGAGGCCAAGGCTGATTCATGCACCATGCACACAAACCTGAGCCTCAAACCTATGTCAAATTTTCATTCTCAGTTTACAGATGACCTGTTGGAGGGTGAGAATAAGTAAAACACCTTCCCATCTGTTTGTATCCTTGTTGGTCCCAGCTCTGAATTAAGGTCTCCAAGACTTCTCCCATCTCATTTATATGCCTGATTCAGCTTCCACTGAAGTCAATGGAGAGACTCCCATTGAGTTTGATGGAATGTAGATCAAGCTCTTATGCTACCATAAATCAAAAGTGCAGGGCTTATTTATTGCTGTTGTGAGCACCGTAGCAAAAGGCTGTGTCAGCAGAGCTGCTAAAACCTAACATACTACATGGCTTATAAATTTGCCATAAAGTTTGACTGGAGACTAAAGCTTGGCAACAAAGCACATGGCCTTGGTGAGCATTCACTTGTTCTTTGTTTTTTGCAAAATACAAAATAATTATGTGTGACTATTTGTTAAGTTTAAAGCTGCAACAAAATAAACAGTGGGGTTTGGTGAGTTCTTATTTTATTTTTCCATTTTCTCCTTTGTTTGAATCTGAACCAAGAGGTTTTCTTAGATTTTAACCCTGCAAGCCTGTAGCACCATTTTGCTTTCAAATGCCTTAAGAAAAATGAGATGATTGTTTGCAAGAAAATTTGCCTGCCTGAAGAATCCATTTTGGTTCCTTATGAAAGAGTTTGTGAGACTAGTTGACATGCAGTTATGGAAATAATTTTCCTGTGTCTCAGCACCGCTCATATGTTTGTGCATGAATATATTCACCGCACTGTCTTACATTCAGGTTTACCTTGTTGTCCACAAAAATGTGATCATGAGCTAACAGACTATGCCAAAGATGTTTCAGCTGTGGATGGGACTGTTATGCCCTGGGCAAGTGCTCTGATTAGACACTCCAGAACACTAATAGCAATCTGTCAGTGTATTGGTTTAATATTCTCTTTCATTTTTGAGGAGAATACACTTCATTCCTTTGTCTCCTAACATTTCCTTATATCTCAGTCTGAGCTAACATATTGACAGGGTATATTTATTTTTCTTTTCAAGGTCCTCTGTGAAAGATTTTGTCATTTTTCGTTTGTTTCTTGCACAGACACTTGCGTCTCATAGTAAATTAATAGGCAACATGCATTAAGAAAGGCAAATCAAGTCTTCTGCCCAGGCTTATATAAAATTACCTTGGTTTTATGTGTTGTTTCATATATTTAGCACTTCACAACAAACTCAGCTGCCTTTCAGGAGGATGCCACCTGGTTAGGAGGTGCAGAATGGATCCTTGAGGGATCATCAGGGGATGTTGCTCATGAGGGAAGCACAATGCCCCTTCAGATATCCTGTATGTGCTGGGCATTTCTTTCCTACAGTTTCCTAGTGAAACTCCCCTCCTCAGCAAACCAGGCACAGTGCCTGCTGAGAGGCAGAAGCAAAAGAGCAATTGCTTTTCCTATTGCACTCCCTCCCCACACCATTTTTCTGGTGAGGCACTCCACAGGGGAAACCACCTTTCCTCTCTTGAAGGCAAGGACTGTTCTCATTATCCCCTTTTATGCTGACCATGTAATAGGATGAAGAAAGGACTGTTTAGTTCTTCCTTCCCTGTATGTCCAGGACCCTGGCCCTCAACTTATTTCTGCATAAAGCTATTTTCACTTAAATTGAAATGTAGTTGATCATCCATCTAAACACAAGCCAGACTTGCTGAAAGCTGTAGGAGGTCAGTTTTTTCCTGGCAGCTAAAACCAAAACAATAGTAAAAGCTCAGCTCGCATTGAAACTCTCTTCTGGTCACTATAAATACTATGGGAAAGAACACTAGCCCCAGAGAAAATGAATGTTAAGAAATGCAGTCTGCTACACGACGGTTAAAATCTGCTTTTGCTTTTCACCATGCAACCACCTGAAAACCCAGTGACACCACGTGGATGTAACAGAGGCTTTCACCATTGCAAAACATGCAGCGTATTTCAGGGGATGTCAGACTTTCACTCCAAATGTGCCTAAGAACATTTTTCATGGCAATGCATTCCTATTCTCTGACTTGTCTCTTTCCAAAGGGCTTTGTCCCCTTCCCTTCTTCCCCCTCCTGTTTTTAAGGGCCTCAAATGAAACTCTGCATTTCTTTTTTTTTTTTTCCGTGAAGATGGTTGTGTGAACTTGTTTCTTTCTGACATTTAAAATCAACTGATGAATGCTGTCATTATTATTACCAAGAATAACTGAGTAAGGAGTTCTCTACTAGCTATCTAGCCTTTGTATTCCTGGGCCTTTTTGTGCTATTTGATTAAAAATTACCATTATGAATATGAATGCCATTATTCCTTTCTAAAAAGATTATTGTTGTGTCTATTTTTCATCTGTATTGACCTTGTCCCTTCTATGTGACAGGGACTTCATTCATATATAATCACACCGAGATATAAAAGTGGCCCATGAAATTAGGTCCTGGAAAAAAAAAGGAAAAAGGACTGTGACCTAGATGCTAAAAAAAAGCAGTTTAGTTTAAAGGCTTTCTTGGCTTTTTGTTTGTTTGTTTGTTTGTTTTTAATTACTGCAGCATAATGAACAGGCTGACAAATTCATCACTCTTTCCTGAAAATCTGAAAAAAAAAAACCCAAACCCAACAACAACCAAAACCCTGGTGGGAAAGTTGTTATTTGCAGCAATGGTTCTGACTTCCTCACTGTTCCAGTTTGCTTCTGATCTGCAGACAGTAGGGATCTGTTCACCACTTGTAAGAGGAGTTCATTTTTTGCTAATTCAGTCTTTATCTTGACAGAAAACCCACCTGTAAGAACAGAGACTTTTTTTCTCAGAGGACTCTGTACCTATGTTTTTTTACAGTTTCTCCAGTAAGCTGTTTTTCTTTTCTCTCCTGCATCTCTGACTTGTTTCAAATAATGCAAAGAGGTAACAGAATAAAAGTGATATAATAAGGGCCAAACCCCACTTGCTAAAACTTTTTAATAGCTTGATGACCAGAATAACTGAGCTAGCTACTGCCGGGGCTTTGAATTTCTACATTCATTCATGGATTCACAGTGAAAGAGTTTCTCAGCTGTTCTCATTATCATTGAACAGTGCATACACATGTCCTCCTACTAATTCATAACCTATGTTTGCCAGCTAGTCAAAGCATGAACCAAGCTTATTGCAATTTTAGCAAGCCTGAAAAGAGGGCAAGATTTTCTCCAAGCTATTTTTATTTTGGAATAGGTTTGCCTCACTTGATGTAGGATGTTTTAAGTAGTAATCCAATATCAACTCATCTTTCAAAACAGACAAAAAAAGACCTTGTGTTAGTGGAGATGGTAATTAACATGTAATCCACATAAAAATGGTCCAATTTTATTTTATGTTTGCACAGGCTTACATGGCTAGCTTAGAAGCTATGTCTGGAAGAAAATCAAATATGGACTTTCTACACTGATGATTCATCAGCTGTCTGCTATTGGTTATTTTAAGTGTCATCTTTACAGTTTTCAAGTGAAAATTGGAAAGAACAAAAGGAAGGAGGGAAGGAAGGGAAAACTATAAACCGCTAGAGGAATGTTTAGTCCTTTTCGCTTGTGTGCCTTTTTCATTTCACAAGCCACCCAGCACTATTTTATACAAGAACTGACACAAATGCCACTGTTCCACTTTGAAATGGATCATGTGTTGAACAATTCCCATTTACCAAATGATGTAGTTGTATGTCATGAATATATGTTATATGCTGAATATATGTCTGTATTCGTAGCAGAGCACATAATTAACACACTGAAGATGCTGGTGAGTTATGCAACCCATTAGACCTTCCTGCAATCTCAAGAAGGCTCTTGAGATGGGGATGGGATGGCTACACTTTTATGCAGTCAAAAGTCAGGAAATGCCCAAGAAAAGGCTTCTGGTACAAGTGCAACTGAGTGAGACAAAATGGAGACCCTACTGTGCATGCCACGTATGTTATTTTCAGAATCTACTTCATCAATTTCTTATAACATTAAAAAGACCGATTCATCAGAAGTCTTCAGTATGAAAAGCTTGAACTCAAAATGCTCCACAGCCTTTTATTGTGTAGATTTGCTTGATTTTATTTGTTTAGTTAGAATAGACCACACTTCTTTCTTACCTGCACGATACGCAAACTCTTTTTCTTTCTTGAAAGATATATTAAAGTGAAGTGATCGTCAAGGAGACAACAAGCCTGGAAGATACAGCTTCCAAAAGACATAACTTCTGGAGTGATAGAAATGGTTTATAATGGGGGATTAGAATGGAAATAATTATGAAAACCTAAATACAAGCAGCATGGATGTCTTTTTCATTATGGGAGATAAGCTAGTTAGGTAGCAGGCAGCTCCTTTGCATTAATAATATCCATCAACTAATGGGGGGCCAGGAGACACTCTATACAATCAGGTATTCAGAGTCCAAAGGTAGATAGCATTGTTCATACACTATTTGTATAATATAGAAGCTTTATGGATTTGAAAAGTCTTTTTTACACTTGTAATTCTAAATCGTTTTTTGTTTTTAATGTGTACATGTAATACAACTGCATCTCACTCATCCAGTTCCACCACAACTACATCTATACCAAGAAATTAAACAGTATCAGTGAATTTTGCCAGGCACTGAAATGCAATCCCCTATACTGTTAAATTGCTTGAACAGCCCTTGGCATTGTTTTTGTGTAAGCCAACTAATATTCTTCCAAAAAGTTTCTGGGAACACCGGGGTGTTAGTTTGGACCTGGAACAATTACCAGGAGGCAGTTCGGTCGTTGTTAGGCGTGCTAAACATACTAGTAGAGACGTAAGCCATGGGGTTGCTCTGCTGCATAATATTAAGAACTCAGAGGTGGGATCTCAGAAAATTTTCCTTAAAAGAAAAAACCAAAAATAGTCACTGCTACTGACAGAAGTGAGATTCAGCTATCAGTTACACTTGAGCATACAAAACTTCACTAAGTGCAATTTAGTTTATCCAATACAGTACGTAGAAAGGAATTTTTTTTTATTTTGGCTACCGGGTAGATGGTCATTTAACAACTATAACTGTTAAAATAATACATAAATATTAAAGTAACTCTTATGACTGAAACCTCTATATCTTAATCTCTATGTGAATTTAAATGAAGAATGCCTCATTTGAAGCTAATGAAGTTACACAATTGTGAAAGCAGGATGTGAGGATTTAGGTTGTTTGGGTACACTTATGTCACTAAACAAAATGTCTGAGGGTGAATGCAAGTATTGGACCACTAATCTTCCACATGGTCTATCTGTTGGCTTTTTCCCTAGCTCTGCTCTGCTCCCAATGGCTCCAACCAGCTGCTCACATCATGGACATGGTCTTCAGCTCCATTGATTTGCAAGACTGCTCCTGGAAATGAGTGTGGACACTACTGCCACAGGTTTGTCTTCCTGACCTTACATCATCTTCTAACACTGTTGTGCTTTGTGTCTTCTCACATGTTCTCATGCAACCCAAAGCTGGAGCACATACTCTTGGTTTCATGCTATAAAAACACTGACCTACTCCCTCTTAATGGCAAAAGATAACAATTGTATGGCAGACCAGAGGGGCAAAAGCAGACCATGGGATAAGCCATACACTGAAGACGTGGCCATTCTCTCTGGATGAGATAATCATAACCAGTAGAGAAGTGAGCCTGTCCATTTCAGTTAGCCTTGGCTCTACAGACAAGAGCTCTGTGATTTAGTGACATGGACAGTTCAGCCAGAAGAACAAACATTCAAGATACTAGCACTGGGACATACAAAATAGCCACCTGACAGACTGAGAGCAAGAAAGATCAGGAGTAGAGAAGTGAAGAAAAGATTCATAAAAATGGAAGGGATATGTTTCTATCAGGGGGAAACTTTTTACATTAGCTAAGGAGGAAGGAAACAGATTGCAAAGTGGAGGCAGATACACACCATAATTAAGGAAAGGAGTCACAGAAAGGAAGAGGGATTATAAATTCCTGACTGAGCACAGAATTTGTGTAAATTACTTTTAAGAATACTGATGAAACTGGGATAAGCAAATGCATGCAAGTATTTACTGCATTGTGTAGATCAACATATTTCTTGTACTAGCTTAAGTAAAGACTTAGCTAAAGGTAGATTTGGGGATCTTTGCATATTTAATGACTGTCTGCATCTGCTGCCACATGATCCTGATCTTACAGGTATGGGAGTGGATGGGCTTAAGCTACTTGTAAATCAGCCACTCAAAACTATTGTGATGATCTAGGGCAACTGTGCTGTGGCATCCCATTTATGAGAAAGGCTAAAAAAAAGAAAGAGTACCAGAATACGTGCCAGAGAGACTGATGGATCAGAGAGATGTGCAGCCAAAGGAGGCTTCAGAGCACATAATTCAAAGGCAGAGAAGGACAGAGATTTAGCATGAATGTATCCAATGGATCGTACTTTTATTAGGATTTTTAAAAAGAGTATTAATCATTAGCTCTTGAAAGCTAAGTTTTTATTATGAAGGTCTATCATTTATTGCAATAACCTTGAAATATTGCAAATATTTGCAATGTGCAAAGAAAGCATCAATATTCTTTTTTTGTTTAATGAGGAAATTAAGCTAGAAGAGATAAACCTATTCGAGATAAAGAGCTTTGTAGAGTCAAATTCTCAAGATTTACACAGAAAGAGATAATTTTCAGTTTCTGTTTAGATCAAATCTCACAGATTCAATAGAAATAAAGTCTGTTGAAAATCTTGTAAGGCATCTCTCTACATCCTGAGGAGTATAAATACATTGAAAATGAGATGCCTAGTAAACATACATGCAACAAAGAAGTCCAACAGCAACAAGAGGCTCTAAAAGTCACTGTCCCTCCTCTTCATCAGAAGGATGTCAATAAATTAAGACTTTGGATCCTCAGGCTTGTGAGCAGTACAAAGGGCTTTTTGTGTCTGCACGACTGCCTCTGAGTAGAAACACTAATGCATGCCACACACATTTCTCAATGCCAACACAGACTTACAAGAGTTACCTTGGAGTAGATACAATCAGAATTTACCGGAAGACACCAGAATATTCCCCACTGGTTATTGTCAGCTATATTAATGCAATTACAATGGCTTGAACACTTTGGTACTTTCCAAGGACCTATTTATACAGCAGTCTATTACTAAAGTCTGACAACAGCAGCCCAAATTATGATGCACTTACTCACTCTGGAGAGTACTTTGTACCATGAGCAGTCTCACTTTGAATAAGGCATTCACGATCTGGCCCATCACCCTTTAATTATAGATGTTTCAGAGAAGAGTGAGCATCAGGGTTTACTGCACTATTTATAAAACAAGCTAACAGCCAAACATTGTACGGCTTCCACTGCTTCAAAAAAACTTTCCTTCCTTTTATGAGCTCTTCCGCTGTGCACTTTAAGCTCATTTGAAGGTGTCAAGAATATCGTAGTAAAAGAGGCATCCATAGGTGAGGAATAATCCCACTCTTGGAAAAACCCAGCAGTCAATTCAAACAGCTGATTTACAGTGTTTGTTTTGGAAATTAAATATGATGTGTTTATTAATACTAGCAACAAAACATTCTGCAATCATAGTGTGTCATCCTACCATAAAGCATTTTAGGTTACACTACAATATCTGTCATTGTGTGAGCTGAATACACTCTGAAACACAAAGAAATCTGTCTTCATTGTCCTTTATACAAATATGACTACACCAAAACACTAATCTACAGAAACCAGTCTCTATCTGGCAAAAACTAGGAGGAAGCACTTTATTCCCATCTTTCCATTAATGGAGTGTTAGAGTTTTCCTGTGAAGTCTCTACCACTAAACATTGTCTGAAGTAGGACGTGAGCCTGAAAGAAGCAGTGCCTGGATTCAGTAGCACAGGTTGGATTTTCTGAGTGTGTTGGGGGAAACATACACAGTATTCCTGGGAACCACTGGGAGGATGCGGGAGGAGTTTCCATATCCCACATACAGGTGGAAGCAAAGGAAAGGTGGCAGAGAAGGTCTCCAACTTTCACTCAGGGGAGGTTCAAACCCTATGTCTTTCTTTTCCTGTACCACTGTTCTGACCTTACTTAGCAGCTCTTGATTCTCTGCCACTGTATCATAATGTAAATTTCGGTAGTTTCCCCAGCTGTGCTCAATTCTAGAATTCACGGGGGATGTGCCTTCCCTCTTAAACTTACTCTTTGTGATTCAAAACAAGTACTGGTTTTGCTGGATTGTCAGTGCTTTTGTGCATTACATAGCGGCTGCACATTGTATACTGTTATTAAAATACATATGTACCCCATGCAGTTTTGTCTCCATAAAAGCTGTTTTCAGCTTTTACCCACTAAATATTCCTCTCCATGATAGTTCCTGCTCTCTAGATATTTATATGGCCCTTTTCACTGTGGTTTATGAGTGTCTCATTATTTAACATGTTCCCCTTATTTTTATTTAGCCTTACAACAGCCTATCAGGCTGAAAATTATTACCTTCCACCCAGCAGGGAAGCCATGGCAGGCTTGTCAGTACTTCCTAAGGTTTACATGACATAACTCTCCTAACCATTACCTTCCTCTCCCACTCCCAGAGGAAACTGTTCACAGAGGCAAAAGGATTCTTCTGCAGAGGTAGTTTTTAACAGTCCCCTCCAAATGGAATAACCTGTCTTTGCTAAAGGAAATTTTGCTGGTGTAATTGCTTCTGTATAAGAGTATTTCACCCTATGGCCATGTCAGTAAAGGACTGGTTTTTTCACCCCATGCTTCTAACCAGGAGAGTTAAACTGGCGAAACTTCTAAGTGTACAAACAACAAAGTAAGTCAGAGAGATTTGTCCGTGGATGTAAAGAAAGGGCATGACAAAACAGAGGACTGTTTCTTTGGGTACAAAAGGTATTTGCTTTGTGTTCTAAAGAAAAGCACTGGATCAGTTCAGTTGTTGCTGTCAGCTTTTATCAGATGCTACTGACAGGATCTTGGGAGATGTGAGAATTTCCTGGAGAAATAGCTGGAGAACTGCACGGTGAAGGGAAATGGGAGAATCACACTTGTATTCAATATGTTCCCACTGCGTATAAGGACAGGTGCATGAAAAAAAATTGTTCTCGCTTGTGCCAAGGTTACGTCTTAAATAGAAGCAGTTCTTTTGCTCCAGGTACTTTCTGTGGAGCAGAGCAGACTGCTCTACAAGGTCATAATATAGGGATCAAAGACCCTGCAATAAATGGTAAATATCCCTTTTATGTCAAAGATGAGAGTCCCAGACCCAGTGCTATGCTTTCTGGCCTCTGTACATGAGGACACATTGCACTGTAATATGGAGTTCAGAAAGCCTAAGTAAGGTGCTGAACAAGTATCAGCCTAGTGTCATCTAACACAAAATATTAGGCATGGGAGCTTAAAGGAATTTAGGTCATCTGACTCAGACACTCAGTTCACTGAGTCCATCATAAATGCTGCCTTTTAAACACCCTGTTTTGGAGAAGAGTTTAGAGTGTGTAATAGAAATGACTTGATTTCTAATAATAGTCAATTAGAAGTTCTCCTCTGTAATTGTATTTGGAAATGCAATGTAAGTGCTTCTGCTGGAAAAAGTTAATTTGTCTTCATTTTCCTACGATTTCTAAAAATAGATTAGAATTAAATGTCATGTACCTTTGGAATGTGTATGTTTGGTAACTAACAAACTCACTTTGTCGCTGTTTATGATCTCAGAATTCTTTCCATGGAAACTATTATAAGGTCACTATTATCATCAAGCAGCAATGAATGCTGTTCATATTTTAGAGAGTCATTAGGGAAAGGACAATCCTAAGGCCTTAAAACCCATTTGTGTGTTCAGCAGAAAAGGAATGTATAGTACTTTTTTGTTGTGTGTATATGGTTTTATGTGTTCATAGATAGACATGTTTGGTTTGAAGACTCAAAGTCATGCATACTACCTCTTGCAGAAAGCTCCTTGTCAGCCAGACAAAATTTGTTGGGTTCCTAAACTACATCTTCATAAATGGCATGTGTTTAAATGAAGACAAAACCTGTAAGGTACTATACGGCCTCAGTTTCCATTACCACCTTTTAAAGGTATCCATAACCTTGCAGAACTGAGGTGTTTGTTCACTGAAAGCCAGATTCGGAATTGTACCCTCCAGGAATACAAAGAGGTCTTAAAGTGAATGTACCTGTACTTTACTCCCACTGGAAGATTTTGTTGCACTGCCAAGCTGGTGTAAAGGAGTCCTCAAACAAAAATACGGTGCAGGACTCATTTATTAATGTAAGCTGTCCCTGTGGAAAGCCCTGATATCTCAAAACCAAATAGAAAAAAACCCCAAAACCCACACAGTATTTTTTCAATATTTCACTATGTAAGGGACTCTTGCTTGTTTCAGTGTGTCTCACAGCATTTATTCTACCATAACAGGGGACTCCATAGCATAAGACTTCACCAGTATACTGGAAATGTAAGCTTATGAGAATGATTTAGAAAGCTTTATTGCATATGCATGATTATATGTATAATTCAGCTAATGAGTCTAACTTGGACTCTCTCTGAAGAACTGCCATTGATTGATAGGAGTAGCACTGGAAGCAAAGGAGAAAACATTGTCAATAGAGAACGCTACTCACACATATGCACACAGATATATATCATAGTCAGCAGAAGAAAACGACTTTCATCAATCAAGGCATTTGTTCACACTTTTCTACTATTAATCTGCTAGCAGGTTTTCACGTTAGCTCAAACTCTTCTCTAGCATTTGAGAAGATCTAATTAGAATAAGGAAGCAAACTGTGAATTTCAAGATCTGTATTAAAGCAAAAAATATAAACACAGGGATGGATTTGTGATGACAAGTTGAACATGGAGGTTTAAAATTGTTTTACTCAGAGTTGAAACTGAAAAATAATGGATCAACAAAGGTGCTTAAAACCTTGAGTTGTTAATCTAATAGATAAAAATATAGATGTAAATACTTGCAGCTGTTTGCTAATACAGAGTCTAGGTAATATTAGTTGGCAAAGATAATAGTTTTATAAATAGGTATGATATAACATTCACCTTAGGGTGCCAGAGTACCTCAGCTAGTTACAGCAAAAAGTGTGCATAATTTCTTTTTTTCCCCCCTTGCCTTTATCTTTTTTTTTCCCCAAGTAGATTTCTCTAGTCTTACCAAACTTACCTAATGACAGTGAATTTTCTGATGTCTTTGTTCTAAATAAGACTGCCTTTTTACTCATTTCTTTTTCTATAAACTTTCAGAGGCATATGAATTTTCTGTATGTAGCACTTCATATTACAAATCTGGGTGTCTCTGAGGTATGGCTAATTTACTGAAAATGAAATTATCTCAGCAATTTAAGCCCTTTAATGCTTCTTATTCACGTCAGCTTTTGATTAATTTGTATGGGGGGGGGGAAGTTTTCCCATTTTTTAAAGTAAGCAACAATGCAAAATTGTACTTACATGTCTCATTTGACACACACGTGTATATACGAGAAAGCTTAAAGGGAAACATTTTTATATATCTTAAATGATAGCCAAGAAGTTTTATCTAGTCTGATGCAGAAGTGAGTGGTGCTGTTTGTGAAGAAAAGTGACTATCTGGACTACCTTCTTTGCTACGCAGGAAATCTTGTGTCAGACAAAACTAGAAGAAGGAGCTCCTTGTTTACCTGTAGTAACACAACCTTCCCTAATCCTAGAGCTCCACAAATTAATATGGTTGGTTGTGGTATCTAATAATTGGATGACATCGTTTGATCGCCAATGTATTGTCAAGCTCATGAAAATATTTTTTCCTTTTTTCGGTGCTGACCATGAATTTACAGTTATTTTTATTATTTCTCTTGCTATTTATTTTCTTCCAGGCTTCCAAAGATCTTTGTGGCAGCAGTAGCTGTATTCTTGAGAAAGTAATTTTTATGTGTGGCATTACTCAGACAGAGTCGGTCACAAGTTACATGGGTTTCCAGACTTTTTGAACAGTCTGCCATAGTCAGAAAGGGGCAGGACATCTTGGACTTTGTGGAAAGATTGAAAACTAGATGATAACAACCTGTGTGCTCTCTGTCAGGAGTTACTGTAATACCAGGGAAATACCCTATTCACGCTGTGTTAACTTTAGCATCCATTGGCTGAATTTATCAGATTTGGCACAGAAATGAAGATCTCAAAGAGAAATGTTTCTCTAGAAGTCTCATTAAAAAACAAGAAAAGACAATCTGAAGATAGGTGCCCTAAATGTGAGTTCAGATTAATTGCAGACACCTTCATTTAGGAGCTTGCAATATATGTTGTGTGTTTGTCCACCAGTCACCATCTCAGACTACAGTCAATGATAATCTGAAGTGCTAGTCACCTATCTAAATATAGGCATCTAGTGCCACATGAGATGCCCTAATGTATTTCTCCTAGCCTTCAGCTGCCATTTCAGAAGACCATGCAGAAGGCCCTTATCATACCGCGAGGATGGTTCAAATACCTTATGAATTACAAAGGGCAACTAAATCAAGCTCTGGATCTCCACTGACTATAGTGGGCACTTAGATGGCTAAGTCTGACTGTCTGAATTTGTACTAAATCCCAGCCCAAGTGGGGGATTCAGTTATCTCCTGTCAGTGCCCTTGTAGATACTGTCTCCTCACTGCTGCTCTAGAAGGCTGTAGGTCCTGTAAATCCTGTCTGCTGGTCCTGTTCCCTTTCATTTGGCTTCTTGGCTGAAGGAAAGCTGCAATGTAATTCCATAGGCTTTGAAATCCATGACTGAAAGAAGAATTATAAATGTCCCAACTCTGAAGAAAGTGCCCGTAAAAGTTTGCAACCAACAGCGAGGCCCCCGTGCAGAGGATGCTGGGATTTGCCAATCCCAGAGCTCACCAAGCAGCTTCTCTCATGAAATCCGAGATTCTGGAGCCAGAGCAAAGCCACTGCAAAAAGCCACAGCATCCCCCAAGTGACCCCTTTTAAAATACATAAAATGGGAGCAAAATAAGAAGGCAAAGAGTACATTGGTGGTTAGGCACCACGAGCAGACTTTTCTTTATAGTCTTGGCCATCACCCTGTCTTCAGGCCTTAGTTTTGAATTTTCCCCCAAACTCACTGGATAAACTGCACGTTCAGACTATTCAGTCAGAGCAATCAACATGTATGGGGCAATGACATTATTCTGAGCTAGGACTTTCTGTTTGAATTCACCCTTCAGCAGATGGCCCCAACCCCTAGCAAACAGCTAAGGGGTTGCTCTTTTAGCAACCCTTGAGAAGTCACTTCAGCAAGCACCGGAGCTGTGCAGGAGGCCGTCTGCCTCACTTAAGTTGAACTGGCCACTAGCAAGTGCCATCCTCTGCCTTTTGCAAAAGGTTGATGAAGACTTGCCTCTAGCAGGTACCAGCCCCCTCCTGCTTGCCTTCACTTCATCCTTCTCCTCCTCCTTCCAGGACCGAGTCTCACCTGGGCTTTGAGCTGAAAGCTTGCCCCTGATCTGCCTCCTCACAGCCGTTCCCTCATACCTGGAGGTTATTTCTTGGTAGTTCATCCATGGCAAGGGGAAGCAGCGGGTGATTAATTTGCTTAACTGGCAATCAAACGGACTGCCTTACTGGCAGCTACATTTTCATTTCGTAGTAATGGTCAATATGGGTCTCACTGAAATCTCTCTAGTATGCCTCTCCAGAGCTGCTGATTGAACTTTATGCGACACTGGCATTTCCCTTCAAGCCAATTTTCATCTGTAGCTCAGCAAAAGGAAATTGTTTCAACTGTTTTGTGGGAAAAGTAAGTACTGGCATATTACCCTTCTGCTTCCAGCCTTATTTCCCTTCATTAGTGTCTCCTAAGGGACAGGCACAGTGACAGTTATGTGGACATTTATGCTTTTGAGACAGACTGTAATTCCAAGGTGTGTGCTTTGCTATGACCAGAGCAGTCTGCATATGTAGGACATGGGACAAATGAGGGAACATCTAATTTGCCAAATAGAAGGGAAAATTAGGTCGCTTGCCTTGCAATATTTGAACATCCCTGGTTGTTCACGTGTCCCCATGACCTTGCCAGTGTACATGTGGTCTTGAAAGAACACCAGACGGTGCTCCCATACAGATGTCTACAGCTACAAGTCAGCTTAGACTTCCCTGAAAGTCAGTGGAGCTAATGGGCGTTCTGCAGATGTGATTCATCTGACTTATTTTAGATGTCTTTTTTAAAATGAGATGAGTGGCTCCCTAGAAATACCTATTTTTCTCTACTAACAATGAGGGGTGCTGACCAACTCAGATGTTGATGTCTCCATCACAGATGTCTTTGGCCAGATGAATGCCCCCTCCACTGGTTTTACAGATGAGGTGAGTGAGTTTTTTGTGAGTGTCCTGGTAGGTACTGAAATACAGGACAGGACAAGAGGCAATGGGCTCCACCTGAAATTCAGGACGTTCCCTCTGAACATCAGGAAACACTTTTTTACTGTGAGGGTGACCAAGCACTGGCACAGGTTGCCCAGGGAGGTTGTGGAGTCTCCATCCTTGGAAATATTGAAAAGCCATCTGGACATGGTCCTGGGCAATGGCTCTAGGTGGCTCTCCTTGAGCAGGGAGTTGGACAAGATGACCTCAGGAGGTCCCTTCCAACATCAACCATTCTGTGATTCTGTGAACTGTTTGCTTAGGCATCTCAGTTCCCTTTGTAAATCTAGTATCAATTATTCTCAGTTCTACTGGTGAGAAACCGTCCAAGAAAAACTAATGTAAAACCACCAATATCATTTCAAATAAATTAGTAGCAAAGTTTTGTGTTATTGTGTGGCCAACTTTTCATTATTTCCCCTCAAAAAAAAAAAATGCAGGGCAGCTGAAAAGGTCAAGCCTTCTGATCTTGCCATATTTTAGTGAATTAGTACCCCTGAGTGACCTTGATTGGCACTTTATGAACAATAACAGCCTTGATAGTCTTTACTAATTGCCATGCCTCTCAACTCTGGGAATACTGGAGACCCATTTCCGCCTTTATTAATTTATATATTTATTATAGTGTTGTTTCCTACACTATAACGTAGAGAGAACATTCACGAAACTGTCCTGTGGGATCATCTTTTGAGAATAGTTTTTCTCACTGAGGAAAGACTGTTCTGTGCTACACATTGGATTTTTCTGGCTTCACTGAGAAAATGCTGCAGGGGAGGTAAGTGTAGGGAGAGAAGGGGTACCTTGCATTCATCTAAGAAAAAGAAAACCCCAAACCAACAACCTTTGAAGATGTTTTGTTTTAATCGTTTTATGTGAGTAAGGTTAATTCAGTATGTAATAACAGGCTGTCTTGACAACAAAAGGCTGAATCAACACAGAACATGATTGGAATTATGCATGTCAATTATAATGAATCTCATTATGCAACACGAAAGTCTAATTCTATTGTAAAGGTCTGCAGTCTGCAGTTTTAAGGCTGATGTCAATGCTGAACAATAACTGCCCTCTCCTCCACCTCATAGCTGTAAAGAATAAATATAAACCTCATGTAGCTTTTTAATATGCAAGTTTCCTTGGGGTAGGGTAAAAGACATTTCTTTTTTTAATTAAAACCAGAAAACTGCCCTCTTCTTAAAGCAGTCCATCATGTCCATGGCTTCTTTAGCTTTAACATTTTGCTTCCCACAGGAAAAATCTGAAGTGGTATTATTAAGATCTTTCCTTATATCAAAATAACACCCAAGAATGATAATTTCTCATATTGTACCAGCCCAGTATTGTGTTTATCAAAATAAAATAAAGATTTACATAGCTGTAGTGATTAGGCTCTAATTTCTAGCAAGAAGGTTACAGTAATAAATGTGATTAGCAACACCTTTATGGAATTACAGGGTAGTAGGGATGTTGCTCTGTGTTTTGTTACAATTTGCTATTTTCCTCCATTATTTATTGCAAGTATTTTGACACTTGCGGTTGAAATGTCTAGATTTGGGAGTTTATTTCACAGCAATAAATACAAAGGTGGATTCTCCTTTGTGAACACGTGATTGGAATGCCACTTAAACTCTTAAATACTGTCCCATAATTCATTGTTAAATACTGGATAACTTCAGCTGGAAGCAGGCATGTAACAGGCATTTTTATTTGCTGGAAGAAAACACTGTTGTGACACTATGTGACTCCAGTGGATGGGGGTATGTCAGCAAATGGTAGTCAAATAAAATTCAAGACTTTTAGAGTCTTCAAACTGCCATGCAGCAGGATTAGATGAGTGCATTACAGTGGGGAACCAACGCAACGTCTGCATGCCTTGCACTGAAACTGGCCCATGGCCATCAAAGAATACTTTGCAGAATGCAGTAGGACTAGTCAGTAACCTCCTGTGTGACTGGTCATTTTTGACAGACATTATGAAGAGCTGCTGCAGTTGACAGCAAAGCTTACAGGCATGAATACCTCTACTCCAGTAGATAGGACTTTTGAATGCAAAACAGTTACCGGGTCTGCACTGCAGCTCTGTATGAGAATTCATGGCTCAGGGCTAGTTTACAAACAGACTTGCAGTAAAACATCCATTTGTAGCTGCTGTAAACTGAGTTTTTAAACTCGTCATTTAAAGCAAAATTGAAACAAGACCTGTTGATTTCAAAAGAGTTGACCCAGAATTGCTCTGAACTCACACCTTCCTCACAGATCATGGTTATTTACTTTTTCTTTTAAAAGACAGATGATAAACAAATTTTCAGGATCCCAAAAGAAACTTGCAGTTATTAGACCTAGGACAGTTATTCAATATGCAATTAGAACTACATGCTGAATTTCCCTCGTTTAGAATTTCTAGCAGCTCTCATGGGAAAAGTATGATCCAGACAGGTTTAGCAGCCTGAGAAAAAGAAGTTCCTAATGCTGGCCATGAAATTTATTATCCTTTCTGGCTATTTCTGAAAACCAACTTTACATTTGTACCAGCAGAATGTTACTGTAACCATGAACAGCACAAGAAATAGTACACCTGACTGGGGAAAGGACTACAGATAGTAATTTGACAAATATACAAAGAATACTCTCTTGTAGGTAAAAGGTAGGTTATTCTTGTTATTATTGCTTTTATTGTTATTGTCATCTTCACTGGTGCATTTTTCCTGAGCCAGTAGAAGGAAAAGAAAAAAAGAGGACAAACCAGCATCCAGGCCATTTCCTCGAAGATTTTCATTCCCTTTCAACTACTTGCAAAGATCTGTGTGATCTTTTCTTACCACCAACCTTTTTTAATTAGTTTTGTGCTGTTTTCTCCAGCCAGAAGAGGATAGGGCAGGAAATGACAGAAAAAAGACTGGCTGCTTTGCAGGGTTGGGTGAAAGACCTCCTATTAGAGAAAGAAAGGGAAGGGGGGGGGGGGGGGGTCCAGTGCCAGAGGCACAGAAGGAAAGCGGGCAGCTGGAATTCATTGTAGCCAACTCCCAACATAAAGTGAGGGTGCCTGGGCTTGTTGTGGAAAGGGGGATAAGGGAATGGGAGGGGTCTGGAGCATAGTGAACTTTAGGTCCATTTTGCACCGCATCCTCACAACTGTTTGTATACCGCGATGGTGTGCGTAGAGTACTTCGGAATTCAGGTGGACTCTGTTCACATAGGAATTTGCACAACTGTTGCAGAGTGTATAGGTCAGGAGTCAACAGTGCACTCACAACAGCAATATCTGGAGACCGGTAACTAGCAATGTACTCCAGGGGTCAATACTGGGTCTTGTCCTGTTTAATGTCTCCATTAATTATCTGGATGAAGGGGCAGAGTGCACCCTCAGCAAGTTTGCAGATTGCACAAAAATGGGAGGAGTGGCTGATATGCCAGAGGCTCATGCTGCCATCCAGAGGGACCTTGACAGGCTGGAGAAATGAGCTGATGGGTTCCTCATGAAGTTCAACAAGGGGAAGTGCAAAGTCCTGCACCTGGGGAGGAACAACCCCAGGCACCAGCACATGCTGGGGGCTCACCCAGCTGTAAAGCAGCTTGGCAGAAAAGGCCCTGGGGGCCCCAGCGGACATCGGGTTGAACTTGAACCAGCAATGTGCCCTTGCTGCAAAGAAGACAAACGGTCTCATGGGCTGCATTAGACAAAATACTGTCAGCAGGTGGAAGGCAGTGATCCTCCCCTTCTGCTCAGCACTGGTGAGGCCACACCTGGAGTGCTGTGTCCAGTGCTGGGCTCCCCAGTACAAGAGAGACTCGAACATACTGGAGACACTCCAATGAAGGGCCATGAAGATGATTAAGGGACGAGCATCTCTCCTATGAGGAAAGGCTGAGAGAGCTGGGACTGTTCAGCCTGGAGAAGAGAAGGCTCGGGGGAATCTTATCAAAGTACACAAATGCAAAGAGGACGGAGCCAGGCTCTTTCCAGTGGTGCCCAGTGACAGGACCAGAGGCGATGGGCACCACCTGAAACTCAGGAGGTTCCCTCTGAACATCAGGAAACACTTTTTCACTGTGAAGGTGACCAAGCACTGGCACAGGTTGCCCAAAGAGGTTGTGGAGTCTCCATGCTTTGAGATAATCAGAACTGGTCTGGACATGGTCCTGGGCAGGGGGTTCTAGGTGGCCCTGCCTGAGCAGGAGGGTTGGACAAGATGACCTCAAGAGGTCCCTTCCAACATCAACCATTCTGTGATTCTGTGATTGTCTTACTGAATCAGCCAAGAGCTCTTCCTAACTCAGCTGCTTCAGCTCGTTTTCTTTATGCCTATGGGGATCGTGGTCAGCATCCCATCAACTGACTGTCTTCATGAAACTCAGAAGTTACAAGAATCACTCAAAGGCTGGATTTACTCAGGAAAGAGAGGATAGAGGTGAGTAACAGGACACTTTTTCCGATGCTATTACCAGCTTTATATTTCTGAGGTATCATTTGTGTATGTAGTAGCGCACATGCTTTCTTTTCTAAACCCTGCCTTATTTTTCCACTCTCTTCCCATGGGGAGCTGCTGGACTGCATACTGCCTGTCCGTCCTAAATTTCACTCTCTGCACACCACATCACTCTCTTTGAATGCAGACATGGAAAAAATGAGCCACTCTGTTTACTGGTCATCTCATTAATAGATCTGTGGCACAGTGTGGGTGAGGACTTCACCTCACAGCTGGCACCGGTGTGTGACACAGTCCATTGCAGACCATAGTGAGTGTGCGTGGAGTCAGTAGTTGGTGGGGAGAGGTGGTCAAGAGCAGCAGCAATCACCTTCCTTTTTCTCATGTTTTGTCTCTCTATATAGTATGGAAAATAGAAAAACCAGAGACAGTTACCATGTCACTTCCACTTACAGCTAATAAGCTGTGGGGCTAGAAAACGAATTTGAGTTCAGCATGCTCCCAGATGCAGTGCCAGAGACCTGCATTGTCCAACAGACTCTGAAATCGTGACAGCTCCCAAAAGCAGGAGGAGCATGGAGGAATACTAGGAAAGCACTGGAAGGTCCTGCTGGTCCATGTGCCAAGTAGGTTCATCCTAAAGGCAACAAAGTCCTGAGATTCCTTAGCTGGGATGACCTGAACATTGCCTCAAGACCTGGTTGGGTTTGCCACCAAATAGCATCACTGCATGACAAGTTTGGGCCTATGCCCCTGTCTGAAGTGCAAATAATGATCTAGCCAGAGTGTGGGGAATGGATTGGAGTGTTAGAAGGGCATGCTTGGATTTTTTTTTCCCCCCTGGCATTTCTGTATATCGAAAACCAGCTAAAATAACAATGTCTGCAATTCTCTGGGATTACTATACTGTAATATCTCACTTTGGAATCTGGAAAGCTATTGTTAGCACACAAAATTTTAAGGAACTGTAATAGGCACCTGGAGACATAAGTGCTCTCCTAGAAAGGGTAGCTACTACCTGAAAAAGTCATTATAATTGTCTGTCAAATGGAAAAGTAAGTAGCGATGTAAACTAGTATTATCAACCAGTGAATGCTGGCATTGTCAGCAGCAGGTGTCAGGTACTGTACACCCAGATCTTTGGTTGCTTTCCCAATGCTGCCTTCTCCTAGGCAATATTTTATTTTTACATACACATTGTTGTACTAGAAATAAAACTAGACTGCAGGTTTCTCTGGTCTGTGAAGCTTTTCTTCTGCTGCATAAAGCGATGCATAAGCCAGGTAAGTGACCATAGACTAGCCAGAGGATTCCCCAGGGAATACCTTGTGCCTGGGGACTCTCTCCCAAGGTCGGGCTCCCAAGGTTCATGGTTTCCTGTACACAAGTTGTAAAAACAACTCAAAGGCATAACGGTATCTGCTGTGACAAAGAGTGAAGAAAGGATGGACTGTAATGAGGCACTAGTGCAGACAATCCTCTTTGGTGCAAAAAGCTATCAGACTTTTGGGTAAAATAAACTTACTATCCTCTGTAGGAAGCAGGACGCCCCAGTAATTAGGGAGCCCCACACTTTGGAGATCTACATGCCCATACTTGTTCTGCCACAGACTGCCTCTGTGACCTGTGGTGTGTCATGTAAGGCCAAAACCCTCCAAGTTTTTTATACACTTTACCTTCGCTGAACTCCAGTTCTGGCTGGCCCATCAGGTAAACAGAGTTGGTATTTTGGAAGCCTGGCAGCTTGCATGTGTAGTCTTAGCTCTAATAAAAGATCTTGGCCAGTCAATAAGGAAGCAGAGGGTGTCTGTCACTGTCTAAAGAGGCAGCACTTTAATACAGAGCTGGTGCAGCCTTGAACAGGAGGGGCAGGCAGGGATGGACTGTGGGGCAGCTCTGCTGGAGTGCAGAACCCAAAGCGGGCAGTGGTAATGGGGAGGAGAGGGGGAGAGGCACAGGGGATAGACTACATCTGCTTCCTTCTCCAGGAATGCCCAGCTCAGTTTAATAGGCTTTAAAAAATTGTCCACATGAGGATGAGAAAAATATTTGCCTTCCTGAGTGTGCTCTTAGTTTATAGTGAGCTAACTAGGTTTACTGGTCACATTCTTCTGTCAGACATGTGGTACATTGCATTGCTGTTCAGAAAAACCTACTGCTTCTATTACAATATATATACATACACACCAGTGGACTCTTCAATATGCGATGATCTTTTTCAGTTTAATAAACAGCAACACAAGAATATCTGCTCTTTGGGTTTTAATCTGTGAAACACAGTTGGCAGAAGTGCTTAGCACAGGATTTTATTTTTAGTTTTACGGTTATTTGATTATAGGCAAATTAAGACCATGAAGTACATCAAGGATATGTGTATGATAATATGGAGATGAAAGATTTTAATTCAAGAAAATAATCTTTGGTTACAAAAAAATGCAGCTTTAACATTCTGATTAGGCAAAACATCTCCATGATGAAGCTCTTGGTGTCCATTTTATATAGATGGAACAAAGTGTAGGTGCTTAAGAAATAGTAATTATGAAGACTCTGAGCTGAGAAATCTGGATCCAGCCCTGCTACAAAGCAGAGAGTTTAGGGCATGCTCTGTGTTAACCTCTTATCAGGCCAGCCAATGAGTTCTAGCCCACCTTTCGGTCTTGCCTTTCAGAAATTAGGGGACATATTTTGACAATTATTTTTAAGAAACAAGCTTCTTGTAAAACAAAATTGTTCTTACAGAAATGGTCCCAACATACCTGTAAAACTGCAGATGGGAATGTTCCTGGAGAAATGGAAGAGTAGATAAGTAAGTAAAATGCCCTTCTATATAGGTAAAACACAAATGCATTCATTCAATATATAAATAATTGCTATTACTGACAGCTGTGCTGTTCATAATTTCTCAAAGGTACTTCACAAATCAGCAACTATTTTAAAACAAAGTATTTACTAATTCTGATCTCCCCTCACAATTGGTGTGTTAGACTATGATTTGCAAGCAAATAGTACAGTACCATACATGAAAGTAAAAAAAAAAAAGAAAAATCCCTGCAGAACTGGTGTGTGAACACAAAGCTATTGAATGATGATTTATGCCTGGAATAATCGCTGCCATGAGCCCCTCTGGAGCATGCAGCTGGAATTAGAATTCCTGAGGAGGAATCCTAAGCGAAGGGCTGCAGCAAGGTCTGTCTTATTTTTTCTTCCCTTTCTTCCTAAAGAACAAAAAAACCCTGTCTCTCCCTGTCTGGACGAAATGGTACTGTCCCAGACAGAAAGGTCCCCATAGGCCAAGCTATTCATGTGGCACAGGACTGCTGGGAGTACCAAGCTATGGCAGGGACGGGGAGCAAAACCAGGGAAACAACTGTAGTGCCCGCATGACAATTAGCATGATACAGATTGGCTTTGCTTGCCGGTCCTGAAGGAAGAAAGGGAGAAAGAGAGAAGAGACAGAGAAAGAGAGAAAAGAGAGAGGAAGAAGAAAAAGAGAGAAAGAAAAGACAAAGAAAGAAGAAAAGGAAAAAAAGAGAAAGAAGAGTTAGGACTACATAAGGCAGTATTTCAAGACTTCAGAATGCATCATGAGTAAAAAAGACGAGGCAGCAAATCAGTCTTTTTCCCAAGTTATTTTGTAAAGTGATACAAATGTTGTTTATTATTTTGCTTTAGAGAATGTTCAAAATCTTTTGCTAAATAAATATGTAAATAAATTCACTGAGCGTGTGCAAGGTTCCCTGACTGTGTCTCTGAGTGCCTTTCTCTTTTTTCAGGCCTTTTGTAACTGTTTCTCCATACTGTTTATGAAGACCACAATTGCACTTGTGCTTCTTTGACCAAAGAATTCACTTTAACAGATTTTAGAATTTGTATAAATGAGGACAACACCAAAGAGAGCAGGTGTAAGCAAATTCACTGAATATTCTCCAGTGTGTCAGTAATAAAAACGTTTTTCAGGATAGCATTGCAGGGTGATGTATGGGGCTTTATGCACATTGCTGCTAGTAAAACCAGCGGGAATAATCAATGTATATATCTGCATGCTGAAGGGGAATAGGAATGGCTAGTAACCACCCTCGTATCACGTCCCCTGAAAAAGCACATCATTTTTTCAACAAGGGAAAGAGATTTTTTTATCATCATGAAAAATCAGGTATATAAGAATTGGCTCCTTAATTCTAATTTGGATTATTTTAGTGGTATTCCAGTCTGGAAAACAGTCACCATTCCCCTGTTTCTCTGCACCCCCTCACACTCTGCTATTCATGATTTTCCTGTCATCCCAACAGTGTTCTCTCCTTTATTATTTTATTCCACATTTTATAGAGCACTGTATTCTCACTTTTGGGTAATGTAAACAAAGAGATCAGTTTAAATTTCCTGTGATCACCAATAGTTTAAAACATCCTTATGATGGGTTTCTTAGTCTTTAAAAGCTTTCACCTTTTATAATCTTTAAGACTCACTAACCATTATTACCCTACATATACAATCACAATAAAAGCGTTGCACAAAGAAGAGTACCAAAATGCTTGGCAAACCAAACCAACCTGAGAAAGTATTCCTACTAAATAATATATATGCTAAATACATGCATACAAATTTATATGCATTCATACAGAGATGCATCTATACATGCACAGATAGAAGTTTATATAGACATTTATATATAAAGGCTTTTCATTTTTTGTGATTGATACCTTAACCCACTGTTAGCTTCCCTGGATATACAACGATACTTGGCAACTCTCTGAATTTGGCCCTTCGTGACATTTCAGATTGCATCTCCTGCTTCATTTGGTTTCTTTGCACCATGTGGAGTGAGTTGCTCCAACTGATCCGATTAGCTCAATATTTATCCCACCTCCATCACCTTCAGCAGGGAGGCAAAATGGGAAGTCTTTTGAAAAACCAGTCAGATTGATGCTCAGAAGCCAAATGTCGTAGTCAATGTAACACACTGTTATGCTGCATAAGGGCAGATTCACACTGTTAAGCTGACAGGGCCGGCTGGCTCACAGACCCCGGGCTCCCCTTCTCCTCCATCCCGGCTGCGTTCTGACGTGCCCTTACTCAGGCTGGCTCTGCAGCTTCTCTGACCCTGCACCGAGACCACTCCGCTGGCAGGAAAACCCCCAGCAGTAATGGTCTGGGCACAGAGGGTCATGGCCGATGGGTCGTGCTCTGCCTGGAGGATGCAACAGGGTAGGTACCGCAGGGGTCTGCCCTTGGACCTGTGCTGCTTAACATCATTATCAATGACCTGAAGGCGGTGACAAAGGGCACCCTCGTTAAGTCTGCAGATTACATGAAATGGAGGTGCCCGTTCAATATGCCCAATGGTAGGGCTGCCATCCAGAGGGACCTAGACAGACTGGAAGGATGGACCAACAGGGACCTTGTGCAATTCAGCAAGGACAGGTTGTGCACCTGGGAAGGACAAGTCTTCTGACATGATAAAGGCTGGGGAAAGAGACTAGCTGGGGAGCAACTCTGGGGGCCCTGGAAGCTGGGCAGGAGCCTAGGAAAGACTCTGTTGCTCCACTACACCTGCCAGGTACCTACATGTATCATTCTTCCCACCAAGGGACTGGGAATAATGACTGGATATTTTCCTAGTGTTGGGATTGGGAATAATGACTGGATGTTTCCCTGGAGTTCTTTCTAGCTTTATGAATGTAAGTGCAAAGAAGAAGGAAGGTATTAGCCCCTCTGTTGTTCTGCAGTCTTTGACGAGTGTCCTCACTGTTTGTTTGTCTTCACCTCATAGGCAAACCAGGTTGTTCTGTAACTGTAACCTCTTGTAAATTAGTATGTAATCCACCATTATTCCACCTGCATTTTTTTTCACGGGATGCAATTTAATGTCTGATTCCAAGTCATTCACAAAAATATTAAAAGAGAGACTAGGCTGAAACTTGACCAGCAAGAGATAAGCAATTCTGCTCATTAATATTTTCTCCCTATGTTCTGTGATGTCTCAGCTGGTTTTTAATTCATTTCATACATACATATTTTATGAAGTGCTATTTTTTAATCAGAATATTGTGTAATACTAAGTCAAACTAAGTCGAACTCCCGAGAAACTAGAGAGAAATTATATTATGCCCATTCAGTTATCTGTACCAGTTAAACTATCAATGAATCATATCTTGTCAATAACAGGCATACCATATGGTGATGAATACCACATACACTAACTTTGACTTTTAATTTTAGGATTTTCCCCAAACATACACACACAAAGAACAGATTTTTTTCCTTCTTCACAATATCTACCCTGGATACTTGAAGCCAAATCCCTCTCTGTAAGGTTGATGGATGGGTAACTCAACTCAGGATCTAAATGGAGTTTTTTGAGCTATAGGATTGCCACACCAGCCTCCTGCCACCTCTACTCCCAGTAAGTATTTCTGCACAAGAACATTTTCTTCTATCTTAACATCTTGTAAGAAATTAAGTCAATTAGCGTAGCACAAAAAGATGGGTTAGATGTTATGCTTGTGGAGGAAATATTTTGATATGGTTCCTCTCTTCCAAATTACCTCTCATCTTCCTCTTTTCTTTTCATCCTCCTCCAAGCAATATGATACACAATAGATGAAATAGATGAGTAGGTTCTTTGTGACTCAGAACCTCCCTAAGAGAAAAGGGAAAATGTCTGTTTTAATTTGCTGTGGGAATATACTGACTCAGCACGACCTCATGCCACTTCTCACTTCTTGCCTGGCCTATGATCCTCATCTAGCCACTCCTCCACTCCTTCCCTCCTGGGCTGAGTTAAAAGCTGTTAGCACTGCATTTCCTAATTAGAGGGTTTGTGGCACAGCCTACAGTGACAGAAATTGGCTCATATTTACTCATGCTATATGTAACATGTCTGCAAAAAAATCTGAGACAATTTGTCACAGCCAGCCAGATTAAACATGGGCACTTTCAGGGCAGCCTCATCCATCTTCCATGGAGACTTGATGGTCATAAAACACATTGACAACTGTGGGATACAATATTTATTAAGAAAGCTTTCCATTGTAACCAAATCACATCCCTTTAGCTGAAAACAAAGATTTTGATATTTACATCTTATAACAGCCGAAAGTCCACAGGCATGTTTCCCATGTAACATCTGAAAATAACTCCACTGGAAAATGGCAAAGTGTGGGTTAGATTCAGTATCTGGCATGCCATTTTCACTGATGGTGAAGTTAAGTGAAAATAAAAATATCTTTTTTAAAGTTTTGACAAAATACTACTTACGCACTTGCCACTGTCCAGGTCAGGATATCAGGGATGGGTTCACCCATTATTTTATTTACTGCCATACCACTGATTGCCAGAGGCACCATTTCCTAGTAAGACAATTTCCTAAAGCTAACTACGGGTGATGCGACAAAGACTAAACCCCTAGTAACTTGGATGCCTCCCCAAGGAAATAGTAATTTAGTACTAAAGCAGACTATTCTGTGCTAATTGTCTTGGATCTAGCTACAGTTAGAGGCGATGTGATGTCTGTGATTCCTGAAAAGTCATATTCTCTTCCTTCTTTCAGATTCTGCAGCAGCTTGATCTGAGACTCCTGTCCTGTGGCTGTTCAGTGAAATCCTTTGCTGTTGTGGTCTCCGTTCATCCAGCATTTAAAAACTGCTGCAGAATTTGCACCTCAGATGCTTTTAGAGTCAAGTAACACCAATCACTTGGAAAATTGCTGCTCTGACTTCCTTTGAAGACTCCTATCAGCACAGAAACAACCATAGCTTAATCACAGTTTTATTTGAAAAAGAAGAACACATATTTACTTTGATTACATTTTCAAGTTCCTGAAGGCCAGATCCTGTTCCCACTGGTGTCTGTGGCAAAACTCCCATTAACTTCAATGGCAACAAAAGCAGCCACTTAGTTTGCATAATCTGCAGAAAGTAAATATTTTAACACTTGTTATCTGTGATATTTAAGTAGCTAATAAAAATGTGCATGTGAAACTGGTTCATATTTATTTAAGCTGGTAAAAAAGTGACTTTCAAATAGGACAAAATATAGGACAAAAACATTCTGTAAATGAAGACTCAATAAATAAAGCAATTTTTTTCTTCTTTTCCTCCCTTGTAGTAGACCATATGCTTTTTAATAATGTCACAGAAATATAGCTGTGAACACTGAAAACAAATAAAATGTACTTATTATGGAGATAAAATGACACATAATGACTTCAAGTCCTGAATTCTTCCACTACAACACACGCATATATATTTATATAAGGAGATGGTAAATTGACAAACTATTCTACTTAAGCTTATTTCTGCAAAAGCCATCTCAGCCTAGTTGCTAATATGCTATTTATCCATTAAAGAATGTTGCTATAGTTACAGTATCTATTGCAAAAATAGTCTGGTAATATGAGAGAGTAGATGAAGAATGCAGAACAAACAAGCTTTCATATTTCTAGTGCTTGTATTTTTTTTACTTGTATGTGAAAGTTAAAAACTTGTAGTTAAAAACCCCTTTACTGCTGGCTCTGTTTTGAATTAAAGCCTTAGAACAGTCCTTTGTACTCAGTGGACCTATTTTCTTGTACATCTGGTATTACAGGAGCTAACGTCTATGACTCAAATAAAGACTCCAGTATAAGAGTTTTACTAAAATTTTCACTATAGGAATTTTATGAGTGATTACATAGGAAGATCAAAACATCGAGATTTGACTTAGTCATCCCAGAACGCATTTGGAAAATCAGAAGGTGGCAACACCTTTTTTTACTGATAAACCGAGGAAAACAGGTAATTGCACAATATCAATTATACACTGCCATATTTCAGCCCAGAGCTACACCTTGGCTTTGTTTCACATGAAGACATACTAGATCTGTTTGATCGCCCCACCCTAAATTAGCTTTGGTGAAATCCTTTAACTGTATAGGAGAGTACCTACACCACAACCCCACTGCTTTGTCTTGTGGTAGTTTTGCACCAGAATTATAATGTGCAGTGCAGTTATGTCTAAGCAATGTGTAGATAGATGCAGCAGTTTGCCAAATTCATGCTAATCTTAAAAACCTCTCATGTCTAAAGAGATTTTTTTTTTTAAAAAGAAAATTATCCAAAAGTAGTAATTCCTATCTAAAAAACTGTGTAATTGGACTAAGTGTCTTTTACAGCTTCTGGAGTAGAATCTGCACAGTTGACCCCAGTGTAAATAAAACCAGGATTAGACTCTTCTTCCAAAAAAAACCACTCATGATGTCAGAGTTACTGGGTTTAACTCAGACTAGGCTGAAGCCCTGGACAAATTCCAGAAAAGTCAGTGTAGTTACATCTGTCTTAAAACCAATCTGATATCAAAAAGACATTTTTCCTCTGTGAAGTTTTTGCAGTCATTCTGTTTATCAGCCAAAAAAAAGTGGTTGAGACAATGTTGCTCTCAAAGTGACCTTGAGGACTTTGACCCTTCCCAGCTGAAGGGAGTGACCAGAATGTCATGTAGGTAACATCTCACTTTTGGACAGCCTCAATAAAATTTAATCCAGAAAAGGCTATGGTACTTCCTACTGGAATGACACCTGCATAAGTAAGCATTGCAAATATCTGGGGTTTAAACACTAATGCTTATGGCCGTGACATAGCAAAGAAAAGTCCTAACGTGAGGTCATGTCTATGTTATCGGGTAATTTAGCTGCTCAGTTCATGCCCTGGTGCTTGGTCGTCACACTGCATAAATGCCAGTCCCACCGTGGTCTGTGTCTGGGAAAGACCCAACTCATTCCCCTCACAAGTAAAGTCCCGGCTGGATTCTGTTCACGTTTTCCTCAGGCTCCTACCACTGGGTGTTAGGAACGAGAGTGCACAGGAGACAACCCAGGGCACACGCTGGGCAGCGAGAATGCAGCAATCTGCTCCACAAAAGGACACGCTTGCACTAGTGGCAATACATGCCTCTGCAGCCCTCCTTTCGGAGGTACAACCGTGTGCTGGGGCAGATGCATTTAACAGTCTAGATGTAAGCTGCTGGTCGGTCAGAATTTACTCTGTCAGGGCTAAGAGACTTGTGCAGACTGCTACCTTCGCACCCGCACCTGCTCCTTTTGCCAGCAGTTGTGGCTCAAGTCTGGCTCTTGTGACCATCCTAAGGGATTAGCTCAGCTGAATGGATCCTGCGCAAGCCGGGCTGAAATTCATTCACAACCCCCTGCCTGTATCACCAGAGAGACCCAAATCATAGTAACTATGCCAGGTGAAATGGCTTTGGCGGAAAGAACAGCAGCTGCTCCCACTGGGGAGCTCAGCTGGTCGTGCCTGCCTCTTACAGCTCTGCGGCCAGGGGATTGGGACTGGAAGGAAGGACTTTTGCCTTTCGTTTCTTAGGGAGATGCCCTAACCATGAAGCAGCGAACAAGGCATAGGTACAAAAATGCTCCACCATGGTTACTGAGGGTGTGCCCATCATGCCCCTGGGAAAGGGACAGAGCAAGCCAGAAGTAGGGTTAGATCTCAAGATGTCCACTTGATAGAGCCTGACATAATAGGTACATTTTAGCAGTGGGCTGTATAATGCAAAATGCATAAGCAGTCTTGAGGGCAAGGTTTAGAGCAAGAATAAACAGCTTTGGAGGCATTTTGTGTAGGAGAAAACTTGTCTGCAGAGGGGGACAGACAGTTGTTTCCTCACTAGTAAAGACACTGAAAGAATAGTATTGTGTAGGATGGTGAGCCATTAGCCAAATATGTTCAGTTATTAAGTCCAAGTTTGTATTTGGCTCCAGGGATTGGAAAAGTTTGTTTCTATTTTATCTGAGGAAGTCAGCATAGCCTATAAAACCCCAATTAATCAGTTAGCATGATTCTGTGTTACGCTACCATATTCACAGTTTGGATCATGCAATCTAGTGCTTCAACCATCACCACTGGAACTGAGAGACAGTCTGCTTAGCTTAAACATAGTACTCTGCTGATGTACCTGCACAGCTTTTGGAAACTATGCAGATGTCTCTGGATGGTACTGTGTGGCTCTCCTCCACTGGCCAGTTTCTGCACTGTGTCCCCTCGATGGTATTTTGAAGTCGCTGGGTGGGAGGAGAAAATTGTGAGATAAAGTGAAACCGGCTATGAATGCTCTTAAGCATCTGCTGCTGGCCCTTGATGGTGGACTGGTGGTGTGCTAGGTAAATCTGTCCTCAGGTAGGACAGTTTTTGTGTTCTCTCCCTGAAGTCTGAATTCACCAAAGTCAAATCAACAACAAACCTGGACAATGGCACACCTCTGTAGTCAAGCTTTGCAGGCTAAACTTCAAGGCTCCTGTCAGGCTTTGTCCCTGTCTGATACCAACTAAACATACATGAACGTTCCCTCACCACCCACCTGTTGCCTGCCTCACCTCCTACTAATCCAGAAACTACCCAAAGGACACTTCATTCTCTTTTGATATATTAGTCAGTTATTATTAGTTTAACCTGCACTTACAACACCTCAAAATATCTAAAATCCATATGCCAGAACTTTTAAGCCATTTCAAATTAATTTTTTTCAAATAATAGCCAATGTTAGACAAAGTACTAAGAATTCTGTAAATTTCATACACTGTGTGTTCCTGCATTTATTGATTACTTAATGTGAATAAAGCAATAAATGCCAATAAAATAATTCTTCTCTAATCTTTAATTTATAATTCTTTTGTCTTAGTCAGATTTACAAGATTTTTCTGGTAGTATTTGCTGGTCTTGTCAGGGAAGCCTGTAACCCAGTGAATGAGAAATACAGAAACCTCCTATTTTAATACAAAATTATTTAATAAAAGTATTGATACTATTTTTAATGATTCTGAATCACCTAAATGATTGTGAATTTGACAACATATTTCGTACAAACTGAATACACTCACTATTTCACATTAACATTCGGGAAATGTGACCTGTATTGTTTAAATGTTCTTAATAGCTACTTATCTCCTTTATAAAAACCATTACCTTTAAGTCTCAGATCTTCCCAAACCAGCATGGTTTCATTATCATCACAGCCTACTATTTAAATACTACTTTATTATCATTGCCAGACCTCACCAGCTGTATTTTCTCATTTGGTTACTTTTCTTGATCTCCATTCTCAGTGCCATCTGAGGTGGGACCCAGCTACCAAGAAGCACCACTCTGCAAGTGGTTATTAAGTTTGATTTCTGGGCCTGAGGCACGCTCTCACCACTGGCCAGCTCTGAGCCATCTTCCCATGCTTAGTGCCTCTGACCTGACAGCTATTTCTCACAGAAATGCCAGTCTGCTGTGGATGGCTACAAAACACATCCGGGAGTAATGTGTGTTCAAACCTCCTTCTCCACCTGAGAGGGTCTGTTTGGGAGAAGGGAATGGATTGCCTTCTACTGAAGCAGATTGCTAGACTGCAATATTTCACTGTTATCTAACAAAGATCATATTCTGATGAGAATCATGGTTGGACAAACATGGGAAGTGGCCCCGTCGGAGATACTTAGTGGGGGTCTGGGAAGTCTACTCTGAGGTAGCTGGTGGCAAGAGGACAAATACTAACTACTCAAAAGGTAAATCTACATTAGGCATCTTTTATGTAGCAGTATAGACATAGACAAAGAGCCACTGGGTCAAAGAAAGTGAACAAAAATTCACTGGAAACATAATAGGAATTTACATGCCTGACAGGAGATGGAAATCCTGGCTTTCACTCAAAGCAATGTATCATAGCAAAATGCACACTGCAGAAAGGACTGCAAGTCAGTCTCTTACTTGGATGAACTTCCTTCCCAGAGAGTCTGGGACAGACAAACTTTGCCTGTCAGGCCATGCACAGGTTCTTGTTCCTTTCTTGATACCACATATTGCAAGTAACAGTGGAGCTGCTGTGCCAGGTGACTCCTATTCCCTGCTCCCAGGAGGAACATTGGCAGCAGTGGCAGCTAGCACTGACATTGCTGGACTACTGTGTGACCCAGCTCCCCTTTCTTCAGCCTTCATCCTGTGTTGTGACAACAGGATGGCTGAGGAGCTGGTGCTATCTCCTATTTCCAGAACTCCAGTATTGGAACGTGCGGGTTTTGGCTCTCACCAGTACGGTGATTCTGGTGCACGGTTAATAGTGCTAGAAAGTAGTCTCACATGCTGCCCTTCCCTTCAGCTCAAGCAGCATTTTGTTATACTGTTCAACAAGCTTGAACAAAAGTATTTAAGAACAGTCAGAGAAATTAAGATTATGTTATAGAAAAGGGGCAGAAATAAAAATGAAAAGCTAATGCTTGAAAGCTTCCTAAAGTCAAGACATGCTATCTATGTACTTTACTTCCATTTCTCTAAAAGAGATAAAAAGAATAGAAAAAAGTTTTCAAATCTATGAACAAGTCGTTTTCCATTCAACTGCTGTAGACCAATAAAGCCCTTTGTTTGTTTACATGAGCTAAGTAAAAATGTTATTTGAACATTGGTGTATGGATAGACTAGGGTTTGACACCATCCTTTCAGACAAGCGATCATACTAACACCCTCTCTGCTAACCATTTAGTACCAAAAATCTTTTCAAATAAATCTATTATTCAAATATAGAGCAATTCATCCTTCAATGCTTAGATCCTTCAGGAACCTGCCTAGCAATTTTCATTAGATGGTCTCTTCTCTTTCCCATTGTAACTAAGCATCCTTGCTGGTGTCCATTTTTCATCAGCTCTCTGATGCTAGCTGTCCCCTCCAAGAGTCAGAGACTGCTGCAGAGGTGTAAAGGTTTACTCCTGTCCAGCAATGGTCAGTGACAGGGTTGTTTTCTGTCCCTTCAGAAACTGTAACCGACCCACAGGGATCTGTTTCTACCCTGACCTCATTGTGAATTATTTTTCAGTTGTATCTAAACCAGTTCACTACATAGCATTATCGCTAAGCTTTACCTGTGGGTGTGGTAATTAAACTTCTACACTGCACTGCAATTCTCTTTGTAAGGATACTGAAAGGTGGAGAAACCAGGTGATACTGGGCTTTTCCTTTTGAGTCAGATTAAAGGTTAAAGGAGACTTCCCTCTCCATCCTCTCTTGGCTGTGTGGGCTACAAGTCTGTCTGACTTTTCTGGCAAATATTTTTTATGAGATTAAAATTGCCATTGGTTTTTGAGTCATTGTGTTATGACAGCACTGCAGTTTAGCAGGACTTTGCTATTGCCTTGAAAGTGTGGGAACATCAGGAAGATCAGAACAAAGGCGGATTTAGAATAGACTGAGGATATAAAAAAATCTATTAAAGACCTTCTCTCTCTTTTTTCCTCCGAGTGAAAAATCAATAAAGTGGTATAAGCCAGATAGCATGAAATGTACGACTCCTAGACCTCCAATTTATGCACAAAGTGACCTTGACCTATTCTGCAATTTCCTATCATTAATTTATTATGTACCTCTCCAACCATATCACTACAAACCACAATGAAAAACAAAACTTAAGAGCTGGATGTGTTTCCTTTCTTTTAAAGAAGTAGACTTAGCATGGAGTAAAAAAACATAAGTTATTATTTACAACAAGCAAAGGGGGAAATTTTTTTTTTTGCTATTCATAGTCTGACTAACTAATGATTTACTACCTAGAAGCAGAATACATTTAGGAATCATATGACTCTGAACTTTCTGAAAATGTTATTACTGTCTGTAGTTTTCTACCTTTAGGCTCACACCGCTTTCTGTGATATTTTCATGAGTATATGATCATAATGAAAACAGGAAAAAGGCAACGTGAAAACAGTTTGCCAACCACGTTTAGTTCTTCTAAAAGAACTAAATACATCACATTGTCAGTCATAGATCAGTTTATTATATAAACTGCAATCAGAGGAAGATAATAACTTCCTCTTATATTGGCCAGGTAAGACACAGAAGGTAACTGTGTAATTCAGGCCATACGGTGGGCAACCAGTTGAGTTTTGAGTAGACCTCAATGTTTCAGTGCCAGTTATGATGAGCAGGGTTTGAATGAACATATGGGAAAAAAAGTGGGAAATTTTGTTTCATAGAATCACAGAATGGTTTGGGTTGGAAGGGACCTTAAAGACCACCTAGTTCCAAGCCCCTTGCCATGGGCAGGGACACCTTCCACTAGACCAGGTTGCTCCAAGCCCCATCCCACCTGCCCTTGAACACTTCAAGCATCCTCAAGTCCTCTGGGCAACCTGTTCCAGTGCTTCACCACCCTCACAGTGAAGAACTTCTTCCTTACATCTAATCTAAATCTACCCTCTTTCAGTTTAAAGCCATTACCCCTTGTCCTATCACTACATGCCCTTCTCTCTGGCTTTCCTGTAGGCCCCCTTTAGGTACGGGAAGGCTGCTATAAGGTGTCCCTGGAGCCTTCTCTTCTCCAGGCTGAACAACCCCAACTCTCTCAGCCTGTCCTCATAGGAGAGGTGCTCCAGCCCTCTGAGCATTTTCATGGCCTCCTCTGGACCCGCTCGAGCAGGTCCATGTTCTTCTTATGTTGGGGACCCCAGAACTGAACGCAGTACTGCAGATGGGGTCTCACAAGAGCAGAGTAGAGGGGGAGAATCACTGCCCTCGACCTGCTGGCCACGCTGCTTTTGATGCAGCCCAGGATGCGATTGGTTTTCTGGGCTAGGAGCGCACATTGCTGGCTCATATTCAGGTTTTCATCTGCAGATACCCCCAAGTCCTTCTCACAGGGCTACTCTCAAGCCACTCATCATGCAGCCTCTATCCATGTTTGGGATTGCCCTGACCCAGGTACAGGACCTTGCACTTGGCTTTGTTGAACTTCATGAGGTTCACATGGTTTGTCATGCTTCTAGTCAAACCTTTTCTATGCTGTCTAAAACTCATCTAATGCCCAGGCAGTAGTCCAGTCCATCCCTTTACAGGGCTGATCTAGCCCTGTGAGTGCCTCTCTTCACTAGGATCTACCTTAATTTTCCTGTTTTGGGCAGGTGAGTCCTGTCCTGTCAGTGACATATCTATTGTGGGCCAGATTTAGTCAGCAATGTACCCGTTTTTCCCTGAGGAGCCCTCCAGGTAACTGAAATCACCAGGAGGTACCACCTTTTGTATGTATTACTTGAACACAGGACAAAAAACAAGTGGAGATAAGGATTTAAATCTATTCTTATTCACAGCCAAGTTCCCTAGCCACTGGGAAAAGGCCTTCAAAGTTTTTCCTTTTCAGTTGCATACCTGCCAAAACAGTGGCCAAGCTTCAAGAGAAGATGTAAAAATAATATTCATCCAGTACAAGCCTTCCATCAGCAGAAGAGGCAGATGCCTAACAGTGGACTGGACCATCCTCTTGAGCTCCCCAGGCTGCCTGCATGGGTAGTACCAGGGACATGCCGAGGCAAGGGACACCGGCACGCTCTATGCCCCTTTCCACCTCTCCCTTTTGACAGACCGGAGAATCTAGGCAATTCTGTTCAGGCAGATTAGATGCTTCCTCGCCCTCCCCTCTCCCAGGGGCACCTGCCTGAGATGAGGCAACGCCTAAATGAGGTTGCCTAGATTATCACCCTGGTCAGGTTATTCTGCTAAATGCACTGTCATGATCTTACAACACCTTTAGTTCAATCTGAATATCAGAAAGTCTCAACACTATTGTGCCTGAGGGTGACAGAAGCTGGTATTTAACAAAACCAAGTTTCTATTTTCAAGCATGAGCACTAAAAGTAACTGTTTGGGTTTTATTCTATAGCATTTCAAGTTTTTCACCAAACTGAACAAGCAGGTAGTGTAAAACACAAGGAAGGATATTTTTATATTAAGAGCAACTACTTCCCAGAACCAGTTTTCAAAAGTAATTCAAAATCACTAGGAAAGAGCATGTCCAAAAATAGTTGCCTGTTATTGACCCTCTGTGCTCTGCAGATGGGAGGCTGGCAGGGAAAGCATCCCCCTGCACGGGTACAGTGGTGTCTCAGATGCATGGGCGCAGAGCAATGTGAACTACAGCCAGCTTCAAATCTGTGCTGCATGAATATCCATCACTTCTTCAAATCCCTAAATCTGCTCAGAGGTTTGCCCTCGATTTCAACAGCAGCAGGATCATGCTCTCTGAGGGCGCTTGAGAGCTGCTCTGCACCTCCTGTACAAAGTGAGTGCATTCATATGGGGAGCCCCATCACTCCTATTCACTGCCCGCTGCATTAAACCCCAGGGAAGTTGTTTCTGGGTCAGCGTCTTGTGCAGTTGTTCCCAAGTCCTGGTCAGGAGTGTGGAGGGGACAGACTCAAGACTTTCCAGATGTTTTCAGATTCCCCTCCTTTTGCACACTCGTTAAAATCTGCAGGGGTTTTACCCCTCAACCCAGCCTTCTGCTGCTGTATTGGTGGGTGCTCCCCTGGCATTTGGGTATCTATAAATCACGCACATCTTTCACTTTTTCTATTTAAACGTAAATAGCATGTGAAAAAGACAGTGTCTCTTTTTGCCTGACCCAAACGGAGCTTTGCAGGAAGAGCAGCATCAGGCCCACACTGCTTACATTTTCACACCAGCAGAATGAACGTCAAAACCTAGTTTTCTTCAAAGCTAACCACATGCAAAAGCAGGGCTGCTTTGGCTGACTGGAAACAACAGGTATAAATAACCTACCCTGCCCTACAAAGCAAGAGCCTGGAAAGGATCCTTGGGTTGTTTTCTGCACATCAGCCTATGAGCTCGGGGTGTTTTAATGCTCTGTTGATGCCACAGGAGCCGATAGAAGCAGGGACAGATTACACCGAGAAGGAGGTAAACAAGTTGTTTACAACTCAGCGGGGCTGTAGCGTATCCTCCTTACATCGGCTGAAAGGCAATGAGAGCATTGGACACTGGGCTGCTGATGGGAAAGGATCCCTGGAGCTGCCAAGCTCTGGCTCCAGAAATGTCTGCGGGGCTTCAATAACAGGAAATCACGTGTGCTGTCATTATCAGCTGCTGAGCGAGACAGATGCACCCAGATCAATATCAGTGTCTGATATCAAAGAGCTATTGTGACGGTACCCAGCGTTTTGAACTAAGGAGAACAACAAAACTATTTAAATGATTAGGGCTGGCAAAAATCCCCTGACTTTCTCTTTTCTGTTTTGTTTTTGGTTTTCCTTTCTGAGGCAGTGGATTCGTCACCATTAAAGCAACTGAAAGGCGTCTCTGCCCAGAGTAACTTTGGTCATGATTGATCTAATTAAACTCTGTTTGCTTAAGGTTGCAGTGGGAAAGGGCTGCAGAGCAGCAATCTTCCTATCTATCTCTTGTAATAGTAAAGGCTATCTGTTCACTCAGCTTGGGAATCGGCATGTCCTTCAGCACAGCTGAAAGTGGAGTAAGCTTCCCTTATTATGCCACGTTTTATGCTGTCTAAAAATACAGTTTAGGAACAAAGCAAAACATCTCCAGGGCTCTTGTTCCAGGCAGGACTTGGGGAGTGGAGAGGTTCTGCACATAAATGAGTGTCTTCCCTGCACTAATGTTAGAGCTGTGGGGGTCTCGATCACACTATCGTTACACGACACTGCTGATTTCTGCAATAGGCTTTCTGTTTCTTGTCATTTGTGTTGTCAAATAAAATACGTTTGTAAACAAGCAAGTCATTTTAGCTTTGTGCAAATTATACACAAAGAGATGAACTCTGTTTTATGTGGAAACATCTCTCTCCTGATATTTCAGCCCCCCCCCCCCTTTTTTTTAAACAGCTGGTAGGTTAGGATATTTTTGAAGGATCTTTTGTGCCTTTAAAAGCTTTGCAAGCTGTTGCAGAGAATTCAGTCGTTTTCAGGCCCGGGATGTTCAAAGGAAAGCCACAGGTAGAAGCAGGGAGCTTATTTCACCGTCCAAACAGAGATACTTTTGTTATGCAAGGACAGCCCCTGCAGAAGGATTCCTAGGATACTTTGGCTCCTCTGGTTTCAGATAGGGAAGAATCTGTGACACATGAGAAATGCACTGAGGTGAATCACACACTTCTTTCCATTGCTTCAGCTGGGTGACTGCCGTGCTATTGGTACTTCAGAAGAGAGCCAACAAATAAAACAGATACTTGCCTTCTGCCAGTTCTGCCGGCAGCTCATCTGTTGCATTACGCGCTCCAGCTCGTGACTGCATCGCCGTACGTTTCTGCGTGTAAACCGCTCACGTAAGCTTGCACATCCTGGCGAAAGCAGCGTGCAAGGACGAGGCGGTGCGGTCTGCACGCCAGCCCGGCAGACCTTCCTCTCCAGCGTAAGTCAGGTGCCTGCAGGGAGATAAGCCGGTTTTTACAACGGGGGAGGGTCCAGCCTTGGGCTCGTTCGGGGCTGGGGTCGGCCCTGGGCCGGGGGGGGTGCAGGAGTCATTCCTGCGGCAGCAGTCCGTCCGAGGCCGGAGGGCCGGGCTGTGCTGTCCCTCCCCGGGCCGGGAGGAGAGCTGGGGTGCTGGAGCCCGGGCCGCCCCCCCCCCCCCCCCCCCAGCTGAAGCACTCACTCCGCTCGGTCCTTTGGCGACCACCCCACTGACCTGCCCTTAAAGCGCCCCCCCCCCGGTTTTCCGACACTACTTCAGCCGGTTGGATGGGAGGGGGGGGCTGCCTCGTCCTCTCTGGCCGAGTGGTCTCTGCCAGGAAAGAGTTAAAAGCGAGCGGTTTCCAGCCCTGCCCGCCATTCCGTCGTGCCTCCCCCCGGAGCCCCCCCAAACCCCAGGGACAGCCCGCCTCTGGAGCGTGGGTCTCGTCTCCCGTGGGAGGGGAGCCGAGTCCCTGTGCCACCCTCGGAGCCCGGAGGGTGCTCGCCCAGGGCCTCCGCATGCATCCGTCTGTTTTTACAACTGTCCGAGAGCCCTGGTTTCCTCTGGCAGATCCACCGCTAATACTATTACCCGGCAGAGGAGGAAAGACGCGAAGCTGCTGAAATAACTGTGCACCACCAAAATAGATGGAAAAGGCATTTTAGGTCACACGATCCGTGCCCCGGCCAGCAAAGGTTGCTCCCTGCAGAATAAATCTGAGTGCTCTGTAGGTCACCTTTATACCCATGTATTAGACTCCCTGTTGCGGATGGCTCTTTTTCGGCCCAAGATTTGGTGCTGGGTTTTTTTGATCGTGAGAAACCTTGACCAAAGTCATAGCATGAACTGGCATGGCTTCAATTGTGACTGTTTACCCTAGGCAAAACTTGGTCCCTTTTCCCTTGTTCCTTCTCTGACTGTTTTTCTGACATAAAATCTTACTCTCTGCGATATAGAAATGTTCCACGAGGTCACTTGCACAAAAAGTAATAAAACAAGCTTATTGTTTCCCAGAAGAAGATTATGTTTGAATTTCTCTTTTCCCCTCTTTTTATTTAAACTGCTGTCTGGTTCACTTTGGCAGGGTTCAACTGTGAAAGTCACACGAGTCCTGGCTGCCCTCTCATTATACTGGGTTTCAGGCTGTTTACATGTGTTTCAGTCAGTGAGGCAGATATTCCAGGGCTTCTCTGACCTTCTTTAAATGTTGTAATAATTGATGGCCATCAAGTGACCCTGTCATTCCCTGGGTGCTTGGATAGTCGGGTGTATCCAGGATGACCTTCAGTGTGTATCCTGCCCTGCTGACCATTTATTCTCTTAACTCTTCATCTGGGAGGTTGGCGATCAGAAGGGAGCCAGCCAGCCCGGCCAAGGGTGAACCCTCTCCATGGTGCGGCCTAGCTGGAACCCCCTGAACTGGTGAAGGAAAATTGGAGGGAGAGCTGGAAAGTAACAGCTGAAATTCCGGGGTTTCCAAGATTCCCTGCACCTCAGCTGAGACAATTTCATGGCTGCAGTTACACCTGCATTCCCAGATCTGCGAGCATTTCCATGTGTCTGAGCTGGGGTATGTGCCCTGGCCATATCCTAACTCCTAATTCTGCACCAAAGCCAGATCTGCACACCAGCCTCCTCCTGCCTACCCATGGAAATGAAACCTTGCGGGGGAGGGCTGGCCGGCAATGGTGGCGCGTTCCGATGGCACTCATCCACCCCGCCAGAGCACAGGAGTGCTAAGTCTAGATGTGAGTCTTTCCTTCTGTCCCTTCTGATCCAGTGGAAAGGCAAACAGATTAGCTTAAATAATTGGCTCTTTAGAGCTGTTAGACTTCTAAATGGAACAGAGATACAGTGCTTACACACTCAGGAGCAGGTAGGAGGTAGTTTTAAGAAGCTGCTTCTTATCAGCTCTCAGCTATTGGTTTCTGCCTCCCAGCTGAGACAGTGCCTGACTCTGTCCTAATTTTGATGCAGTAAGATTGGGCCAAACATGAAATCCAAATGTGCAGAAACCATCAAGAGAAAAGTCTGCAAAACTTTTTTCATACAAGAGTTTAAAACCTGTACCATCAGCAGAGGAGGGACTTCTGAGGAGAGCAGGAATAGATTACAAGTAGCACACCTCTGCCATTTGAGATAAGGTGAATACCCTTTGATGCTTGCAATTCAATGCTATAGTACCTATGACAGGCAGCAGAACATTTCTGATTTATTCTGAGAGGAATGGTAAACATGCTATATAAGTAGTATGTTAGAGTGTTTACCTCTGTGTTAAGTTTTGCAGTTCTGAAACAGCTTTTTTTTTTTTAAATCTAATCAAGTTTGCAAATGAGATAACTGTGTTGGGGATATTTTACTACGGAGGTTGAATATGAATTAAACATCTTTACAATTAAGGTAAGGAACAAGAGCCAACAGACTAAATTTAAATGATAGTCCATAGTACAAGCCTTATGGAATACCAAGAAAAGGGGGAGGGAAGCAACCGCATCTCAAACGATTGAAGAAGAGAACCAGGAGAAGATAGCATGGGGGTCCAGAAGTCAAGGAGAAGGCTATAACGAAGCAAATACTGAAAGCATAAGGTGTTTGAATATGCAGGCGATTCCTTCAGCTGGAGACTTCTTGAGACACACAGATATCATTGAGGGCACTGGTGCAGGGGGAAGTCAGGAGCCAGGGTGGCCTGAAACCTATTAGGAGGTGAAGAGCAGAAAACTGAGGCAAGAACTGTGAACAGCAAGGAGAAGTCAGGACCCCAGAGCATGCAGAGCAACAAGAGAGTTAGAAAAGGAGTTTAAGAGGAGGAAAGCAGTGACAGCAGGTCTATGCTGAACTTCTCAATGAGAAGTTACCAAGGTCCAACCAGAGAGAAAGAGAGCTAAGAATAAGAAGGCTGAAGAAGGCAAAGAAACTTAGGGAGTCTGGGATGAGTCAATGGGGGTTAGCTACTACTGTTGTAGCTGGAATGATGAAATAGTATTGATAGGGCAGAAAAGGAAGTGCAGAGACACATGTAGCAGAGGAAGCTGTCTGGTGCTGAACTCCTCCCAGGTGCTTTCTGCGGCTCAGCATTTGGCAGAAGAGGAGAGTGAATATTGCTGATATTTATTATAGGTTTTGTTCTAGATTTCACTTTCACTTAAAAAAGGAAAGAATGGTACGGCAAAATGTATTTATGTCTTTTACAGCCATTTTGTCTATTAAAAGTGTGTCTTTAGCCCTTTAAATTTCTGTTTGTAGCAGCACTTCAGTGCCTCACAGGGTCCTTCTAAGTAGCTACCATGTAATGGCTCTTTACAGGCATCTGCTCAAACTGTATCCAATTAAAAAAATAAATCTGGGAACAAACTGCGCCCAGTTTCAGCTGGCTGGCAGGTATGAATTCTACTTTCATAAAAGGCTTATTCCTGTTCTCAGTTCTGTTTATGGCTCTCAGGCCAGGAAAACTATATCATGGAACTTTTAAGTCATATAACCTTTAAATTTATCTAACGTTGTCATCTGCAAATAGCATTAGCGCAACATCAAGTCAGTAAAGAAAACAAGAGAAAACAGCTCAGAAACCTAAAATGTGGTGACATACTTCATTATGAAATACTGCCAAGAGTTTTGGGGAGTTAAGTGTGTCACATTCCATTGGTTCGGGGGATAAATCTTATTGATTTCTGCCAAGGTTAACAGACTTCTTGTTTTCAGTAAACACAAACCAAATACAAAATCTGTCGGTGGTGATACTTTCCACCTCATGAGATCTAGAATAAAGCTTACAAGCCTCCCTTGCTTAAGACCAATTCAGCATGAGCACTATTAGCATCGGTGTAGAATGGTGCAAGGTGTGGAACTCTAACAATGGCATTATGGCAGAATTTTTGGCACTGGGTTGAGCATTCACTCATAAATGTGCTACGGCAAATTTTTACACTCGAACCTCCCTGTGGTTTGTGAGAGTAATGCTGCTGGCAGTGCAGCAGCAGCAGCAGCAGCGGGGCATGCAAGTGTTAGAATTTGCACTTGTAAAATTTATAGGGACCAACTGGTTTTGCAGGTGTACTGCCTAACACTTGTGTGCACCCAGTTGCTGGAGCAGATAAAGTGTGAGCCGGGGGCTGGAATGCTGGTCGGGGACCCGGGAGCCTGTGCCCACCCTGGGGCTGCCGCGAGGGGCCTGCCTTGAGAGGGAGAGCTCTTGGCTCCGTCCGTAAAACAGACCCTTATATGGTATCAAGTCTGGCACTCCGAAACGTGGGTATCTCTAAACACTGCGCTTTCTTAAAAGGTTAGTCAGGAAAAAATGTGCACACTGAGAAAATGTAGGCATTTAAAAGAGAAGCCCAGTACGAGGTCTTTAGATAATGTAACTCATGATGACGAGTCAGACACTTTTATTTTAATTGTCAGACATAATCTCCAGCTCTGTATTTACCACCCATCTGCTCAGAGGGTTGCACTTGCTACCAGATTTACTGGGGGAGAGGAGCAGGGAAGAACAGGAGTGGGAGAGGTGTTGGAAGGAAACAGGAGACCCTCCTGCGGCTGCTAGGACTGAAGCAACCCTTGTCACTGTGCGGAGCTCCTTTCCCTCTTCAGGCCGTGGGTGCATGGGAGTGTGGCTTCTTTTGAAAATCATAAGGCAAAACTTTAAAAATGAGATACTGTGGGGTCCCTAATTAATTATCCTTAATTTTTTAATGTTCTCAGAACCATAGGTGAGTAAATGGACATATTCAATAATTGACACACTTCCATATTTGACGATGACTGCTATTAAGCGTGATGAAAATTGATCATTGATATAACAATATTCAGAAACAGTATTTCATTAGAGTTTACCAGTTGGTGACTTTGTTTCCATTTCTGCTGTGCTTTCCTAGCAATTTTTACCCATCATAGAATGGGTAAATCACTCACTGATTCCCCCTTTCAAAGGGAATTTGTGAGCATGGCTTCCTGTTATAAATATGTAAGTATAAAATACTTTATTGCTGATTCTTAGAGCTGACCACATAATTTTACTCAGTCCATCAGTGCCAAATAAACTGCATAGCACTGATAGCCTTTAGGTATCAGAATTAAAGAACTTTTGGTCAGGTGCATGTTATTTGATGAGTTATACCTTACTGTTTCTGATAAGCTGTGTATCAAAAATCATACAGCGTAAGAATGAAGAAGGCAGAAGTGCAATCATTTTAAACACTTCTCCACAGGACTGAACAGCTGAGGACAGCAGCTATAACATACTAATTCTAATAGTTCTGCATGAGAAAGAGCTACTTTAAGATCCGTTGCGACCAAGCCTCCATGCGGAATATGGCTGTGAATACACGGATCCAAATCCAGGATATACAAACCCTGCTGCGTGGAATGCTTTGTCACTTGAACCTCCGTAGCCTACAGATCCAGTTTGGGGGTGGGATGGGGGAATGCGTTATTTATTTACATTCTAAATAGATACTGAGCCACAGAGAAGCTGAGCATAATGACTCCTTTTGCAATCAGGCAAGCGATTTTGTGGCAAAACCCGTCCCGCTCGCAGCCTGCTCTGAGCCACCCCTCTCACCGCCCACAGTGGCAAAGAGGCAGAGGGGGCACGGCTGTGCCCTGGGCCCCCCGCTCCCGGCCCTCCCTCTGTGTAAACACCACGGGGTCGGAATGCCACAAGAATTTGGGGTCGGGAGCCAGCCTCTGAGGGGAGCGGGAAGGAGCAGCTGCTTTGTGTGACAGGCTGTCATCCGGAGCTTACTTAGCTCATTTGAAGCCAGAGAACCTTCTAAGGCTACGGAGAGGCTCCCCGGGAAGCACACAAGGCTCAGGAGCGAGGCTTGAGGGGAGGTGCCAGGCAGCCCCTCCTCGGCACGGAGAGCAGCCGTGGATGCCACATGCTCCCAAGGAATACGATGCCGACACATCGCGCCCTTGCCGCCGTGCGGGGAAAAGCAGACTCAAAACACATATGGCCTCTATTCCTCCTTTGGAATGCAGCGATTCACATGCAGAAGCACCGTGTGCTGCTAAACTCACGGTAATTTAATGTTTTTAAATCAATCTTGAAACCGTTGTAATTGCGTGGTGGTAACTCAAGTCCTGCTCCTTGAGTTACCGCTTAGTTTGACACAAGAATCTGACCTAGGCTTTCCTTTACACATTCATGGCCAAGCCAGCTATTGGGATTGAATTAGTTTCTAGGGACCATGTTTTGCTCAGAGCATGTTAGTACACACGCGTTTCCCAGCTGTGTTCTGTGGACATCTCTATGCTGATATTCACCAATAGATAAGAATTGAAAATAACTTTCTAGCTGAGTGCCCATGAGGACAAGTCAGAAAGCTGGTCCATAAATCAAGTTAATACTTTCACCTTCTTTGCAGATTTGTCTCATTTTAAGATATCCTGTACTGCACAGAGCCTTCCTTAAATTGATCAGTGAGAACATCATATTCCTTTGGGACAGGAGCAAGTGTCTCATTGTTCCTTCACTACCGGTCTGTGTCATTTTGTGAAAATGCGCTCTTAATTATGAGTTTCCTGGAGCTCTATCACATAATGTTTGTCACACATTCAAACTAAAGCTATGCACCTGCAAATTCTACTTAAAAGCAAGAGTTTTCTTTGCCAAGGGAAAATACAAGGAAGCCTATGTGACACACACATTAACCTAGGAGAAATAAATTTGGTCAAATTGCACCAAACTGTCATTCTTTTGTTACCAAATATATTTTGTGCCTGAAAACAGACCTAATTGTCAGGACTCCCTAAGCACAGTGAATAACTCTTTAAATAGCCACTGATCTTCATATCATTATTTCCCTGTTCTGAAAACTGAAATGCCCTTTAATTATCCAGCTGTAGGAGCATATAAGATGGTACTAAATTTTGCTTAAGTACAGACTATTGCCAAAAAGGAAGCCAAAATACATAATTATGTTGGCATTAGCATTCTATAGCTGTGTGATATCAAACTGCACAATGGCTGGAACATTCTGTGAAGGGCAATGCTGCCTGGGTAATGTAGCAGAAACACTTATCTAATAGCATGCCCTCCTGTGCCCTCTGTCAGGGCGCCAGCACGTTAGTCCTATTATCAGCCTGCAAATACTGGAGGCTTCCACATCGTGGCTGCTGCCAAAAGAAACGGTCTTCCCTGTTACAGGAGCAAATGTCTGTGCACATAAATGAAACTGAAGAGTGATTAGATTACAGTGTTTCCAACTGACCCCCGTGCAACAAAATATTCGGGCTTGCTAATTTACATTAGTAAGGAACCCACTATTTTTACAGCATGTTTGGTTTAGTTCACAGGTCAGGCGTTTTCCATAATACATGCTAAACAGACTATTTCAGTCAAGTAAAGAAGAAATGTCGAGGTCACCGCTTGTAAAATTGACTTTAAAAGCACTGTTTGTCTTTTCCTTCCCCTACATTAGGTAGTTTTTTTCACATGGGGTTAGTATTTCTTAGGTTCAGGGTTTGTTTGTTTTGACAATTTGAACTCAACAGTTTTAAAAAAAAGAGAAACAATAACAAATACCTGTCCAACCACCAACAACAAAAAAATCTGTCGGAAAGTTATTTAATGTATTTAGCTCCCTCATTAGAAGTATATTGAAATAGTCTGTCACCGTGTGACAGGCACATTTGAAACAATTTCATTTAGTATAAGAAAAAGGGAACCAGACTTTTGTATGGGATCTAAACCACATAAACAAACAAACAAGTAAACAAACCCCAAAATTAAAAGAAATGCCTTGCTTTAATTATTTTTAATAAAACAAATGCCAGAATGCACTTTTCAGGAATAAATCTATCCATTTATTGATGAACATTCTCATCAACATTGCAGAGTAAAGAACATCTGTTCATTGGAGCCCACGTAGTTGAATTCATATTAGCTTGTATAAACAATCTATGTACTATTAAGCCCATCATGTTAAAAATAAATCAGTCAGTGATCAAAGAAGATAAAAGCTAAGGGAGGCAAGTTTTTATATGGTTGAGATTTTGTGTTTATAAAATTCCAAAAATATTTTCCTGATGCCTGAAATAATATTGATCCCTTCATTCTTTTGGCTCAACTTAAATGACTCTTTATAATTTGAAGAATTTATAGGTGAGGAGAAACAAAACAAAATCCTACTATTTTACACTTTTAGATTAAGCATTGCCATTTGCGCAAGACGTTTCTGTCCTACAAATTATTCCTGGAACTGCTATCATGAACTGCTCATGGGAAAAATGGATTCTGCTGTGAATAAAAGCTGTCAGGTGTCAATCTGTAAATTCCTGTCAGTTGTCAGAGATCCTAAGGAGCACTCCATTTGGGGCAAGAAAGCTTCTTGGGATATTTGCTGGGTTTACTATAAAAGAACCAGGGATTCAGTGACTAATTTATTTACAATGGTGAATTCTGTTTCTGCAATTTTATGAAAAATGCATCAAAAAATAGCATAATATGACATGGCAACTTTTTACACACATAGTTATGCTGTGACTTTAAAACAGTTCTTTTATATGGTTCTAAGAAGTGTGTTATTATTGACAGTACAGGTTACCACTATTGCCTTGCATACATGCGGCTTCAAACCTACTCTTAAAGTAACCGAGAAACATATTTCTGACTTTTTGCAATAATTTGCTTCTATAATGTGAACAAGCTGTGGGTATTGGAGAACACCCTCTCCTTCCCTTAAAATAAACTTCCTTTTTTCAGTCATGAGGAAGACTAGTAAGATGTCAGAAACAAGTTAGCAATAGCTATCAGATCTTGCTATAATCCAGTGGTCTGGAAAAGAAAAGAAAAATGCAGTGAATTACAGGTTAAGGGCAAACTTGTCCTTACCTGAACAGCAGTGACTTTGGGGAAAGAAAGAAAGAAGAAAAAGAAGAAAAGCCAACACATTTGTTTGCATTTAGAATATGTACCATTAGCTCTCTTTCCCCTTCATAGAAGTGATGCATCAGCACTAGATCAGCACCCCCAGTTAATCAGTGTCTCAGAAGCATGTGCAAGCACCTCACATTCTAACCAATAGTTCTGTGTATACCACCAGGGATGAAGCCTGGTTTCCAGTGATTCCTGCTCGTAGTCAACTGATGTTTTAGTTTCCTGTACAAAGGCTGAACTGTCAGCGCAGTGCTACATCCCCTTCTCTCTTGGTTTAATTATCTCTGGCTGTTTCTATACCACCTCCTGCACTTAAATCTCAGGACCTCTTGCCTTCCTTGCAATGCATACAACATCTTCTGGCATTTCCTGTGCACACCACAATATCTGCACACTTGTTCCTTGTACTGCCCAGTACAATAACTCTGGCTTGCTGGCTCTGGAAAAAGACTGCTCAGCGGAACACTGTAGTGTTTGATAACTTTGGCTTTGGTAGGATAGCAGGCTAAAAATGCACTTTATTTATTTTCCATTGGCAGAATAAAGTGGCAGGGAGAAAGCTGAGGTCTTGTCAAAGATACTAGATGCAATAAAAAAGTTAGTGGAGATGTCACTGACAGGGGAAGTGGGAGATTCGAGTTTAATTCCTTGTTCTGCTCCAGACATTTAGAACATCCTTCGACAAGTCATTTAACATCAGTTTCCTGTATGAAACCTGAGCATAAGAACAATTTTATGCCTGCCATATTGCCAGTATTGCACTGCATAATGCAGTGATGGCCATGGTGATGGGGGACACATCAGTGGAAATGCATAAAGGGAATGTAAGATAAGCAGATTTTTATTATAGAAGAGAGAAAAAAGAGAGTGGTGATTTTATCTTCTCAAGAGGAACTGGGTTAATACTTAGGAAAATCTATTTGCACACAAGTATGTGCAATCCTGTTATGTATAGACTAATGTTTTTTCTTTGCCTATGAATATTCATGCAATCAATTTTAATTCACCTGGAGAAGTGCTTTTATTGGAACAGAGCTGGAAATTCATGCATGAAGACAGTATTTCTAAGCAAACAACAGAAAGCCACACTCAGGCTGTTCTCACCTGGACACTGTGTACCATTTGGTTGCATGAGTTAAGGACGTGGATATTCTGAGATGAGAAAAACAGCAAGTGGGAATGAATGCCAGTGGCTTTCAAGGAACCTCAGATACATCACCCAGCACAGGCAGGAGCGGCAAAGAGAGGTGGTGTGACAGAAGGGCAATGCTGACACAGCAGCAAACTCCCTGTCCCAGTGACACATTTAGTCTGCCTCAGCCTCAGAAGGTAGCACGATCTGCCCGTGGTGTGGGGCAGAACCTGGGGAGAGGGATCAGCCTCCGAGCACGGCCGAAGGGGATAGTGCCTGCTGAGGTCTGAGCTGATCTTCACACTTCTTTGTCTCTCTGCCTGCAGGGTGAAACTGAGGCTAGCCCTGCATTATTAAAAGGCACAAGGTTCTGAATTCATCTTGTGTAATTATGGGATTATTGAGGAAACCTAAATTAGGAATGTAGCCACTTCACACTTCCCCTATGGGCCTCTCTAACGATGAGAGATAGGCACTGTCGGCAGGCAATCTGTATACATAGCTCTCTCTGCTGTATATCATGTGGTGCTTTTGATGGACAGCCTCTTTCCATCTCACCCTTGCACAGTCCACTCCGAAGATGTCAGCTTTCATACTGTCTCTTTTGGGCTGGTTTGAAAATTATTTCTATGCTTCCTTCCACACTCCCCAAACCGTAGTGTTTTCTCTATGCTAACCAACCCCCCTAGTTTTTATTCTTGCAAAATCTACCTATCAGTACGATGTAAAATCCTGAAACAGCCTCGTGTTCTGCATATTTATTTTAATTTACCTACAGGAATAACCCACCCTGTTGTGTCCCTGGTCTTTCCCCTGGTCTATTGTTTTGTCAAGCCCTACAGTTACATTCCCATCAGAGAGTCATTCATAAGCTCACTGAGGCAGGAATTACAGCATTTATGCATGTCACATCTTTGTTAAAATAGCTAATGACGTGACCAATCACACAGCGAGAAACGGGGATGCTGCAACTGAATGCCTAAGTGAGGAAAAACACTCCGAGACCTGCATTTGCACAGTAACATTCAGCTCAAATAAGTCCAGGGTTCTCATTTGTTAAGCAATTACTACAAATCCATAAAAATAATGATCAATGCTCACCTATAAACAGTGAAAAGTGGCATACCTGATGACTGTTCAGAAGGAATAGTCTGGCCAGCTGCAATCTGAAGTGTCTAGATGGGATATCAAAGGTAATATTGCAACCATGTATAATACCTTGAGATTTGTATTTAGAAGCTGAAATTATGCAAATTCAAATGAGAGTTAATATGCAGGTCGTAACAATGTGGATAATCAATCATGAGCACAACTTGCCTGTGGATATAGCTGCTTCTCCATCACTGCTTGTTCTCAAATTGGCCACAGACCTCTTTTTTGAGCAATATGTCCTATAGTTCAGCCAGAAGTTATGATTAAGATAATTATGGATCATCCAGTCTGTTTTATGTGGATGGTCAGACTAAATTACCATAATGGATTTTTGCAGTCTGAAAATCAATTTTTGGACTTTTTTTTTCCATTTAGTGCAAAAGACAGTTGTTTCTTGTCAAATAGGTGAGCCTATCAGAAATTAGAAGATGTGAAGGGGAGTCTAAAACAATCTCACATTCTCACTACTGAGCTACGTTCCTTTATAAAGATATATCCTCTGTGTACTTGATGAATAAAAAGATATTTTCAACAAATGGTTGTAATGGTCAAATACTTAAAAGAAACTAAATAAAGAGTTTGCAAGATTTTTTTCCTGGCTTCTCAAATACTACTGCCCGCTGGTCTACGACTAAAGGTAATTCTCATTACTTTGCTGCACTGTGCTGATTAAGCCTTCTAAATGTACAACACTGCTTTCCTAGTCTTTATACTGGTTAACTATCCTTGAGGTCATAATGTGATAATGCTTTGATTTATATTGAAAATAAAGACTAATAATACTGCATGCAAAAAGGACAGGGAAAAGAATGACAAAAACCCTATGTCTAAAATATCCATCACTGGGTTCCACTGTCTAACATTACTTTTATTAAATTCTTGTTGTTTGAACTAGCAGATCCTTATACTAGGCAAGAAGCAATAACAGAAGTAACTAATTTTTATTTAAGGACTTGAAATAGCAAAACAATGGAAAGAGAAAAACAGCAACAAGGGAGAGACATTTCAGTGCCTCCAATGCTAGAACAGGAAGGTTTTTCCTGTAAATTGTCAGCATTTTTCTTTTCAGATAACTGACATTATAATGTGTACTAATCATTGTTTCTAATACATTTTAATCATCCTTAAATTCCTACAGTTCCCTTTGTAAAGCTGACATATGGAAGACAGTTTCCGATCTACATAGATTATCAGATACGCTACTCAAGTTTACGATTTTTTTTTTTTACTGGAAAGACCACACTGAATTCTTACCTGGAGCTGGTATTCGACCTTTCAAGTACTTCCTAGTCTAAAGTAGTTCACACAGAAAAATTTTACAGTTTCTAAATCTTGAAAGCTTCTAAATTACACTACTGTCCAAAATGATCCAATGTGTTCTGGGCTAATCAAGTCTAGTCAATGCTGCTCAAACTAGCTGTGAAAAATGCAGCAGCCTGAGTTTTAATTAATTTCATAAGAGATTGTACAGAATCTCTGATCTGTTGACAGAACAGCCTGGCGTTCAATTTAAGAGTAGTTACTTCTATACCCTGTTAAAATAATTCTGTTCTCACCACTATCTAACCTAAAATTACAAACTTTGGACAAATAAATAACATTTGGACTATTTATCTTTTATATTCATTGTAGGGTTTCTCTACCTAGGAAAGGTATAGCAGAAACAGGCGACTTTACTAGCCCAAAACCTGGGACAACTTTGCCAAAACACCATTTTTTAAAAATTTTTAATTTCATATGGAAAGGCTGGGAGCTGTATACGACTTATAGCTGTAATTCAATCAATCTTCATTTTAATACACATACATTTTTAAAAAGTTTTGTTTTCCTTAATTCATTTGTCCATTCAAAATCCATCAGAAGCAAGGAAACTTGCTCGCTGTACACAAGCAAGGAGAATACCTCTTTCTCTGCTTAAAACAGAGAAATATTGCAGAAATACCAAAATACTGCAACAAGAATACTTCTTGTGTAGCAATCAGACCTTTCCAGCAAGACATTTTTTATTGGAGCTTGCTTCCCTTTTGCCTTGCAAGACATTTCAGGCCTTTTGACACAATAGCCCGTTTCCCAATGAAAAGACGACAGAAAAATATGTATCTTCCTTAACATTTTTAAAAGTAGAACTAATTTTAAGATGGAAACAACAACATTTGCAACTAGAATGATGTGAGACTCTTGTCACTGGAGTTATTCAAAGCTGTGAGCTGTAGGTGTGGTGACAAATGCCTACAGAATCATGACCTGATGTCGTATATTTCCTTCCCTTATTCAGGTAAATAGTTCTTATCAGTCACACTGAAAATAGTGGACTAAACCCTGAAGCTTTTACTCTGTGCTTAATCAGTTGTCAGTCAGGCAAGCCTCCTGGGAAGTCAATGGGAGTTTGCCTGGGAAATGACAGAGTAGGAGTTTATTAAAGCCCTTAAAATTGAAATGTATTCATAAGATTTGCAGGATCAGGCCTCTAATTTAGCATGAACTAAAAATGTTGATGGAAAATTGGTCATTCAAAAAGCTGTAGAAAGGCTGAGCCGGGGCAGGCACAATTCCAGGCAGTGCCTGCCACGTCTCTCGATGTTGTGGGAGTAGTGTAATGAAAAGTGACTGATATAGCTTGACAGAACGCTAAAATGACACATTGAGCTAGACCCAGTGAAAGGGTAAGGGACAGATGGTTTTCATTTTCAGAAATTTAATGGCTATTTGACATTCTTTGTCATTAGTGATCCTGTTTAAAACTTTATTGAATAATGATAATTCTTGTTTCCTGTTTTAACAGAACGATAGCTCTGCTATCACTACAGCCAGCAAAGCACTCCTTTTAAAAACCTCCACTTCTCAGCAGAATGGCTGAAAGAATGATTCCTTGCATACAAAATACTCATATGTATTTTCAAAAAAGAAGTTGTGTGAGGAGAGAATTGGCCTTTTTTTACTTCCTAGGTATAAAAATAGGGAAAATGCATCTTGAAACCAATATCTGATGATAGGTTTACTTACCACTCTACAATAATTGAATCTGAATAGTTCTTCTTTAAATTTCTACTTTGATGTTATTTTTAAAAGTAAGAAGTAAATAAACATATTCTATTTGCTCCTGAAGCCTTCTATTACAATATTTAACATATGAAAAGAAGCTCTCTCTTCACATAGACTGCTGGAAACCAGATAAAACATTATAAAATGCTTCCTATTTCTTCCAAAATTATCCCTCCCCCCCCGCCCAAAGACAAATTTAGCCAATCCTTTTACACAAAGATTCACATCCAGATTTATCCAATTTTCTGTCTCCAATTTCAACTTTACAACAAAGTTCAGGCTACTAGATAGTAGCAATATAAATTTGTATGATTTATTTCAGCTGCTAAATAATTAATTAATTATTCAGAAGACAGCTAATGAAGTGTCCTTCTTGCATGAAGACACAAAACCCCACTGCTTCTTTCATGAATCAGATTGAGAATGGGCATGGCTTGAAGTATGAAATTACAGTTTCAGTGAGTAACCTGAAGTCCTTTTTCAAAACATGAAAAGACATTTTATTTGTATGTTTTATAGTGTTCTAGTAAAAATCTGAATATTAATTTTTTTATATTGTTTGCTGATTTATGCCTTATTCATTATTCTGCTGGAAAGCTCATGACTGCAGAAATGCTAATATTGACTTATCTTTTCTTTTTTTCCTTGCAAAACCAATGCTGCTTTATTTGCTACAGAAAGATAAGGTTGCTCCAAACATGTAAGTTGATATTATGAGATCTACGTGCTCTTAGAAAGAGAGACAAGAATAAAAGTTCAAATCTGTGGCTGATCGACTCTGGCAGTGTCCTTTCAAAGCATGATTGTTTACTGATGGGTTCATGTTATCAGGCACATTCCGTTTTCATTACTTACAAATGGTACAAGGCTTATTTCATTATATATTTATTAAGATCCCACGTTGGTTTTCAAGTTAGTGAGTATCCAGGTAACTTCTGGAGCATCATGCAAAAGGGCAGATTATCAGCTCCACTTCGCTCCCTCATCTTCACGGAAATGCATCAAAGCCCCTCTTGGGTGTACGGTTGCCGGCTGGCTGCTGGCAGCAAACCCTTGACGCCGTAAAACTTGCCCCTGCTCCCCCCCATACCGAACAACCCCCCAGTTCGTCGTGGCGGCCCACGCAGGAACCGTTGGGTAGCCCTGAGGCTGCTCCAGGCTGCGGCACAGAGAGCGAGCCGTGGAGGGGAGCGGCTGCAGGGAAACCTCTCTCCTTTCCCAGCCCCGGCGCGACTGTGGCTCCCAGACCTCGACCCGACGGCACCTCGCCGCACCGCACAGCGTGGCAACCCGGCTTTCTGGGAAAGAAAGCCTTCCTCCTGCTGAGACACCCCGCTCACGTCCAGTCCGGGCCGTTAGCCCCTCGGACGGCTCTTGGGCGGGAGGCGATCCGAACCGGCGTGGCAGCCTGAGTGCGTCGCGCCGGCAGCTGTGGGGACCAGGGGCAGGATTGGCCCCAGCTTGGCAGAGGCTCGGCATCTCGCCGCAAGGATGTCCACGCTGCCCGGGGACCGAGGGCGGGTGGCCGGTGCCAGCTTCCCCTTGCCCCGCACTGCTGCAATCGCAGCCTGAGGCTGGCCTCACCTTTAGGAAGAGGCTAGCA